>NC_081184.1:38780779-39120627 GCF_029867415.1 Vicia villosa | reverse complement strand
GAATTTGGAGGGCAATCCTTGAATTCCTCCTCTACTCACCATATGAGTCCTGATGTCGACTACGTTCAAAGGAGTAGTTGCAGCAATGATAATGTCATCAGGATTCTTTTCCAAACCGGAGTACGGATCTTGCGCGTACACGGGTATTCCAATCAGACGAGAGTACTCCTCTAACGTAGGCATGAGCTGATAATCTGGAAAGGTGAAGCAGTGATACGTTGGATCGTAAAACTGCACCAATGTGGGAAGGATCCCATCCACAATGTTGGTATTGAGTAAAGGCAGAAGTTTTCCATACTTCTCCTTGAAAGCCTGGGGGTTGACCACCAGTTTTCCGAGCTTTCCCAGTTCCTCGACCTGGGGAATCTTGAAGGTGTATTTCCTAGCTCTCTTTCTTCCGTAGTCCATAATATAGATCCTTAAGCCCTTTCTCCGTTTCTCTCTTTCTATGAAGTTCAAAACGTTCGTTATTTAGTTTCCTTGAAAAACGACTCGAAAAAGACTCTTTTTGTTTTTAGTTGTTTATTAATGAATGATGCATGAATGCATGAATGCACACACAAGAGTTTTAAACAAACATGGCGTTGAAGGGTATAGTGGTCATGAAGTCAAAACGCAAACCCCGCCCCAATGGTAAACTAAGGTTAAGGATTTTTGTACCTGTAGAACGGGTTCTAGGGGTCTCAGAGTTTTTGCTCAACCTTAAAGATACGTTGATTGGTATCTATAAGAGAGTTTTCTCTGAGTGTAGTATCTGCGTGACAATTACTTTCGTAATCACCGCTCTACGTCCTAAAAAAAAAGGCTTTAAGTGGGGTTAATGTGTTTCTAGGTCCTCCTGGTACAAATCAGTCTCGGAATGCAATGGCGCAGTTAATCACAACCAGCCAGGCAAATCCCAAGAGTAGACTTGGAAACCAAGATTAGAGGGCCTTCACCGGGAAGACATCCTCCATCCTATCTTATGTTGCACTCAAATCCGGGTATAGGATTTCTCAACACAAGGGGGAATCAAGCCCTTTCCCGATACAGAATAAACAAAGTAAACAAATATATATGCAACAATCACATGATATGACACAGAGGTTAGGCAGGACCTCTCTTGTTTGAGGGGGAATTTGGCATCCCTAATTCCTCATTGGGGCTGGACCAGCAACAGGTCAACCATTGGTTTGGATGAAAAACCAAGGTTTTGAACACTTATATCCCCAGCAGAGTCGCCATTTTTCTGTGGTGGTCGTTTTCTTTACCTCCCCGTTTCACTTGGGAGGACGGCACGCTAAACCCTTCACGCGAAATTTGGAAGGAGAATGCGCCCGTGGTGGGATGAATTTTATTTCAGTTCTTCCTACGATATCACACGAACTTTCTTATTGGTCCTACGAGTAGGAAAGGGGAAAAAAGATCTCAACTAAACCCTAGGAGTTTGCTAAGTGTGGGGATTTCACCTAGACTAGAAATTCTGGAGTCCGGGAGGTCGGTTATACATAGGGAAGTGTTTAAACACCCTACATATCTGTAGTACTCTACAGGAACCTTCTCTGTGTCATTGTGATTGTGTTTATTGCTAATGATTGGGAAAGTTTCTCCTTTGTATTAGGAGAAGGAATTGAATTGATTAAAAAAAAGACAGACAGACAGACAAACTGACTATTTTTGGTATTTTATTAGCTCGCTGAGATTCCTTGTGAACCTCATGCCTACATATCCCTAGTGGAAGTCAGAGCTTAATGTAGTTCGGGGAACTAACTAGGGAAATTAATTATTTTTGGTGCCTTGCTTAAAGCTCAAGGTTGAAGCTTTGAATTAAATCTCTGTTTACAGTAAAGAGACATGGAATCATCTTTACAGAGAGGTATTTGTACTATTCTACCACAAACATTTAAAGGAGTGACAGAATAACTGAATTCATTTCATTCAAGAGGGGGACCTTACTTGTGTATGTGCAAGTATACCAGTCAAATGCCTCTAAAATGAAAGAAAGATGCTCATCCAAATTAGGGAAAGTTACCACATGTCTGGGTTTTACTGCCAGCTCATGCCTTTCAAAATCCTAAATGGGAGACTTGATTAAAATTGAAATTGAAATGGAAATGTTTGTTTGTTTGAATGTGGTAGAGTAGTAAAAATATCTCTCTATAGAGATGAGCTATGTCTATCTACTGTATAAAAGATTTGACTTTAGATGGCTTGTATGAGGCCCAAGCTTGAGGCTTTTTGATTGATTAATTAATTATTATTGACTCTGGGAGATGACTCCACTGGGGATTAATTACAGGGTATTTTTGTGTTCTGTACAAAGCCCAGAATTGAGGCTGACTCTACTTAGGGAGACTCTATTTATGTGCCTTGTACAAAGCCCAAGGTTGTGGCTAACTGTTGAGGATAATTGAATGAATGACTCTATTTTATATGCCTTGTACAAAGCCCAAGGTTGTGGCTGACTCTAGCTAGGGAAAACATTATTTTCTGCCTTGTACAAAGCCCAAGGTTGTGGCAGACTCTTAAATAAACTGAGTATGAATGACTCTATGGGGAAAAGATCCTAGGTGTTAGGAATCTTTGACACATGAAAGTATGGTTTATCTGCCTTGTACAAAGCCCAAGGTTGTGGCTACTGAATGATGAAGAACTCACTGGGGAGACTCTATTATCTGCCTTGTACAATGCCCAAGGTTGAGGCTGACTCTTGACAGGGGAGTTTTATTGTTTGGTGCCTTGTATGAAGCCCAAGGTTGAGGCTATCTATTTTTGTTGGTTTTGACTCTACTGAGGAGATTTTATTTATTGAAAGACTGTTTTTCTTTGGAAGCTAACCCTTTCCAGGGATTTTGACTCAGCTGGAGAAATTATTTGGTGAAAGACTGACTTTATCATGTTTTTTGGAGGCTGACCCTTTCCAGGGGTTTTGACTCTTTTGGGGAAATTATCTCCTAAGAGAAATGAATCTTTATTTTTATTAATTTTATTAATTGACTTTGGAGGCTAACCCTTTCCAGGGGTTTTATATTAAAAATGAAAGAATGTGTGGAAGCTAACCCTTTCCAGGGATTTTTTATTAAAAAATGAAAGAATGTGTGGAAGCTAACCCTTTCCAGGGAATTTTATTGAAATGATTGATTGATTTTAATTGACTTTGGAGGCTAACCCTTTCCAGGGGTTTTGTTTAAAAATGAATGGCAGAAAGATTATCTAATGGAGACTTCTTGTTTAAAGCCCAAGATGAAGGCTGACTCAATGCTGAGGAGAAAATAAACATAGATCCTAGACTCTGCTAAGGAAGATTGATGAAGATAAGGGTGACAGAGACTGTCCATGTCTCTCATTCCAAAATGTACTCAATGTAGAATTGAGACAAACTTAGCTTGTTTAAAGTCTGGTTTAAATTGGAAGAAACTCACCAGGGTAGGCTAAAAGGTGACTAAAGACCTGTTCCTATGTTTATAAGAAACCTGATGGGTCCTTGTACAAAGCCCAAGAGGAGGCTAGAAATGCTTTTAAGAAGCCTGTGGGTCCTTGTACAAAGCCCAAGAGGAGGCTAATCGAGGGTCCTTGTTATAGCACAAGAGAAAGCTATGTAGTTTTGAACTTATTTTGGCTCTAAGCAAATGGGTAAGAGGTTTCACCGGGAATAATTCCTCTTTGGGTGGATGTGTCCTATTTATTTGGATTCTAAGGTTTTTGCCAAGATGTTTCACCGGGAATAATTCATCTTGGGGGTTTGAACTACAGATCTCTAATTAGGAAAGAGCCTTCACCGGGAAGACATTCTCAATCCTAGGCCATATTCCTATAATATATATATATGGTTTAACTGTCCTAGGGTTTATACTCAAACGTAGTTCTAAACTAATATATATGCACAGTTTATATTTGACAGTAATTTAAATAAAGACTGTAAATTGAAAGCTTGTAAAGCCTAACCTGGATGGAGTGGAGGCCATTGAAGAAGTATGTACAGAGCCTCAACAGTATTTTTGTTGTTTTGTTGATAACAGTTGAATATTTATTATAAACAGTTAATGGTTTTTGAAAACAGAAGAAGTGAAGATGGACAAAGGTCACATAGGTATCTGAAGAGTTTCACCGGGAATAATGCCCTTCAAATACCAGAAGAATGTTTTGAAAACAGAAAGAAGATTTTGAAAATACAGTTTTGAAAACAAGCTAAGAAGAGAAGGTTTTTGGGACTTACACTCTATTAGAGGCCCAGTACTTTACAGTACTGGTTATGAGAGCAATTTGAAAATGATTTTGAATGATACAAGGTTTTGTTGTTTGAAAACCCTAATCATTTGATTTATTCGGAGATTGAAAACAGTTTTGAATATTGACAAAAGTCAACTTAATCAAAGTAAAAATAAAGATTTTTACTTAATTAAGACCTAAACAATTAGGGTTTTATCATAAACTTTATTTACAAAATGATTAGGTTAAAACAAAGTGAATATATGTATTTAAAGTACTAAAGAAAAAACTTAAAACATACTATTTTAAACCTAATAAAAATATATGAAATAAATAATATTTTTATGATTTTTTTTATTATTCCCAAAATAGGTATATTAAATAATAAGTGTGTGAAAAATGAAGTAGAAATAAATTAATTTGATAGGTGAATTATTTGTGTGAAGTTGTGAAGAAATTTAGTGTGAAAAGTGATAAAAAAAATGGTTTTGTCACCTAGAGGGGTTGAACTCACGCCCTCCAAGTCATTGGCCAAAACACCCACCATCTGGGCTACGCGCGCAGTTTGTTTAAGATGCACATCCAACTTATTATATTTTCAAACAAGTAGTAAAACATTGAAAAATAAATGAAGCAAAAAGTCTGGGGCGAGGGGGATTCGAACCCCAGACTTGAGGCATGATGAGACTAAGGGCGTATGTGTGGCCACTGGGGCAAGTTTGTTCAGTCGTTTATAAAACACCTATCACTCAAAATAAAATAAACTTTGCCCTGAGATTTCAAAAATGGCGCGCTTCACCATCTTCGTCTTCAACCTCAAGTTCTCCATTTTTGAATTTCTGAACTTACTCGTTTCTCAACTATTTGCAACGATGTAAACATGAAACTTGCTCTAAATTCACTCACGATTTTGAATATGTAACTAACATGGATTAATATTAACTACATCTAACTAATTTACCAGAAATCGTGAAGAACCCTAAAATTTCAAAATCAAATTAAATGACTATACTGAAAGATAAATGAATGATGATAGAGGGTTTTCAATCCTCTGATGATGCTGAACAAGATAGAATCGAGCTATTTCACAAAGAGTGCTTAAATTAGAGAGGTGAAGTTCAGAAACTTATCTCTGAAAATGGAGGTCGTGAGGATGATAGAGAGCACCTGGGCTTGAATGAATGATCTCAATAGCTTCCCTGAGACTCAATGATGCTAACTGAATGCTTATTGGAGCTTGAATCCTCCTGAATTGCTCTATGGACCTCCCTCGATTTCAGCTTCAAGTGAACATGGAGGTTGTTGATTTTGGAGTTACAGATGAGTTGCAGCCATCTGGTTAGCTTCACTATGACCTGAGGAATGTGCCTGGATGATTGGCTTGGCTCAGAACCTCCTGAATTACTCCATGGACCTCCAACTGCAAATGCTCCAAAGTGAGAGCAACAATGGTGTTCCTCCACTTACAGAAGTGATCCAGGTGCTTGGATCACCTCAAATGACCTCCCTTGAGATGTTAGAATGTTCACTTCCCAAAGATGAGCTCTGGTTTGAAGAAATCGATTCTTCTTGCCAAAGAACTTTGAAAAACAATGAACATGAGAAGAGAAAGAGAAAGCAAGGAATATGGTTGCTTTGGTGTGTTTTTCTACTGAATTATGCTCTCCTATTTATAGGCAAATGTCTCAGTACTGAGTGAGAGTGTGAGCTTGCTTAATGGGAGAGTTTTGGTTTCTTAGCCATGAAGAAATTCAAAGAATCTCCAAAATGCAATGATGCATTTTCGGGCTAGCTTCCCCTATCCATTGATTCCATCTGATCTTAGGGGACATTTCAGATGCAAAGTGAGCTCCAATTGGTTGATGAGAAGATTCCTTGGGTGATTCATCAATTTGCCATAAATTCACAAAAGTAATCATTACATAATCACATGTTCTTGTTTTTAGAATCTTCTTCAATTCTTATGGCATGGTGAAAATGAATGCATGGCATGGTTTCAGACATGTTATGGGTCGTGTAGCATCCATTAGTGAAGCAAAATGCACAAAATTGCAAAGTTCCAATTTGCACATGACCTATAATTTTACTTCATGAGGCCAACTTTGAACAAGCATAACTCCTAGCTCAAATTGAATTTGGAGAAGGTTGAACACAATTTGGAAAGCCCTAAACATCTACTTCAAATCATTAGTTTATGTCTTCTTCAGAATCATTTGGGAAATTTGTGAAAAATGAGCCCAAAGTTGGATGAAAACTAGGTTAAAACACTTAGAAAAATTTCTAAGTGTTTATGACCTAAACTTCAAAATTTCCAAAACTTCATAAATGGTTGATCTTTTGAAAAAAGTTCCTTTGTAAGATGTTGTTTTATTTTGCAAGATCTACAACTTTCATGTTGGAAGTTTTTTGAGTTGTGTAGGTGAAATTTTGAGTTCTCACCATGCCTTTAAAAACCCTAATTCCCGACTTTTTGCTCCTTGATGAATTTCTTTGAATTTCTTTGGTCAAATGACTTTGACATCCATATATTGATGATATTGATCTTTGAAAGTCATTTTTTGACCAAAAACCTTAAAAGTCAATGATGATCCCACACAGTTGACTTTTCCTGACAAAGTGAATTTTTTGGGCTTTTGTGTAGAAATAAGATCTTTTCCTCAAATGAATGGTGTAAATGGATTATATTGAGGTAGTAGAGATTCTTGAATCATGTCTTGAGTTTTGGATCCATGCCCTGATTAAAAGTCAACTATCTTGGTGAATTAGGTCAAAAACCCTAATTGTCGACCAGAGGACAATGATGACTGTAGACTTTGAACTGAGGTGTAATGTCCAGTGGATCTTGTCATATGAGTTGTTTGAAGATGATTGATGTCTTTGAATGGTCCCTTAGGGCTTTTTAGGGTTTCCCAAAGGTGATCCCTGATTTTAGTCCTTGATAGGCTCCAAACCCTAGTCTGTTGATCTGAGTAATCCTGTACTTAGATGACTGGGTATCTTAATCAATCATAGGTGTAATAATGAGGCTTTTGAGTCTTATGATTGTATTAGAGACTAATCCCTCTATTGATTGATCCTTTGCCTGAGTTTTCTTGTCTTTGAACACCCTTGATTGAATGTTAGGCTGTTCTGGATACTTGCCTCGACTTGATGAAAAATCCTGAAGATATGTCATCTCAGGGGGGGCAAAAATTAGGGTATGACAAAAACTTCAACCCATAACCATGATTTTTGAACTGTCATCACATAAATACTGCAATAATTACAACGGAAAATAAACATAAACTACATACTGGGAAATTGACGTTATATGTCCCTTTAATTCAGTATCGAGATTTCAACTATATCTACATGGTGAGAAAGATACAAACCAATGTAGAGAACATGAGCAGAAGAAGCTTAAAGTGGTGGTTGCGGTTTTGGTTGAGGTTGCGGAATTGAAAATGGAATTTGAACAAACTATTATCTAATGCAATTCACGATTAATAACACTGATAAAAAGCTAGGTGATACATGGAGTAGTGCTCAATACCCGAGCAACAATTGACGGGGTCTATCGGATTCGTGACATCTCCAACACAAATTTGTATAGCAAATGCCATCATCACAGCAAAGATCAGAAGCACAATCTAGAGGAAGAAAAACATAAAATCCACATGACATAAATAATTTAGCATTTACAAATCCGGTGAAGCTCCTTTTCTATTCCTCTGTTATCCACAAAGCACCTGATAAATATAGAAAATGCAGTCCCTCCTCCAAACAGCAAGGGGTTGCAGGATGTAGAAACAAACAAACAAAATAATGAAGCGGTAGATCTGACAATGGAAATAGGTTTTTGGCCTTCCGGAGTCTTATAACCTAGTATATCAAATAAAATAATGAGAATCAAAATACGCAAACAAAACGAAGTTTATTGGAGTTAAAAAAAAAACTTCAAACAAAATGAAGTTTACTGGTCTTGAACACCCTGATTGTCGATTTTCTTTTCCTTCAAGGGTGGTCTCTGAAAGGGCGTGCACAACCTCTTTCTTTCTATACTTTAATATATTTCTTTTATAATTTAAAACAAAGGTATAGAGAAAAGTCAAACTTTTCCCGTTCAACCTACTCCAATTGTGATATCGAAGCCTAGTTCTGTGAGAGCACATGATATTAAGGCCTTGGTTTCTCCAATATCAGCATCATCTCAAAATCTGCAAAGTCAAACTTCTATCAGGGCCCTGAGATGATGATGGTCTAATTGTATCGAGAAAAGTGGCTGAAGAAACTACACAGTAGATGCATGAAAACCTCAGGAGCTATCAAAGGGATGATACAGTGTATTCTCCAGTAATTTCCACGGAATATATTGGTGATGACAGTTCATTCTACAAATAAGATCATGAGTGTACTGCAGGGAATTTAAGAACTAAGAAAGTTACTCAGTGAAAACACTTAATAACCAAAGTGAAGAAATTAATGAAGTGAAGCACGATTGTATTATGATTCAACATACCGCCCCGCCTATCCATGATACAAATGTCGGATTTGACGCTGATTGTATAACCTCAATTATATCAATTGCTTCATTTGGAGGAATAACATGTAAAACCCTGTGGTATAAAAAGATAGATGGACTATCAATTAGCTTTACGTGAACAAAATAATCCGCAAAATAACTGATGATGCTACGTAAATACACCAATAGCTCGCTGGAAAATCCACAAGAATCTGCAAGAATCAAAGCCTGTTTCAAATATTAGCACAAAAATCAGAATTTTTGCATTAGGACTTGAACCATTTTAAATTACTATTCATATAATACATTCATCTTCATCCAAAAGTAGTGCAGCAAGTCCCATGATCAGAATGGTCAACTAAAAAGTTGATAAACTCCAATATCAAAACTTTGGAAATGAAACTGAAATCCCATTAGCCAAACACATCACAAGAATTTTGCTAAAATATTATACAAATATGTGAGCTTTGGATAAAGCAGGAACAACAGCAAGAGTAAATTTCGTAGAAGAAAAACAAACCTTTCTAGCAACATCGAGAACTTAGAGTGAAGACATAAATATAACCATTGGAATAAATTCTTGAAACAAATTTGCAGTTTAGTTCCTCTTTATTGAAAGTCTATACTTTCACAACTATTTTCTATATAGTCCCATCGAATTGCAATAAATGTCCATAAATCAGTAATCCAATAGAAGCATGAATTAACATCACTTACAGTTGACTCATGTCAGATTCGACGTGGATATTTCATAAGGTTTTCAAAATCCTTCTGTTCCACCATGTTAGGGTTATTATTTAGATGAGGCAAGCACAACAATAGAACAAAGAAACAAAGTAAAGCAGGATAAACCAACACTATCTTTTACTCATCAAATATCTCAATGGCTCTGAATGACATCTCCACCGAAGATCATACCTCATCGAATTCAATAATCATCAAAGCCATAATATCCTTCTTCCAACTGAAACCGTAGCCAATCCCGCAAGAAAATTGGAATAACTACGACATCTCTTTCGGCAATTTCATCCATCGTTTCATACAGCACATGTAAAACAGAATCAAACACTACAACATTAAACTCAGAGCGGAGTAAGTTTCCAAAATACATCACCTTGTTTTAAACCGAACATCTCCTTCAACTCGCGATTCTCCAGCCTTCACAGCATTAGCGACACCATCGCCCCTTACAAAATTTCAATCCATCTTCAACATTGATTCAACTTCACCTTCGCAGCAACAACTCTCAACAATCTAGGCTGAATCACATCCCCAACCGCATCGACCTCAGCGATCCAAACTTCAATGCACGAACCAATAGTAGAAGGAAGAAGAAGATGTAAAGCAGAGGAAGTAGAAGCATAGATCGGAAGATGCATCACCTGGATTTCGTTGCTTGATTCATTAATTCCATAGCCATGTAATAAAATAGAGGAAGAGGAATATAGCGTAAAATAGAGGAAGAGGAATATAGCATAAGATTGAAGCAGCGATTGGTTCAGAAAAAGAGATATAAGAGTTAAAGTGTGGACAATTGAAAAATAGGGAGGCGGAAGTATACCTAGGGTCTGTGGAATGTCAGATTCGTTTTGCATATGAAGAGAATAGTGAGAAGGAATTGAACAGCCATTGACATAGATTGATGCAAAAAATTTATTGATGCAGTGAATATTTTTATTTTGAGCGCAGCAAAGCATCGAGAAAGAGGAACAGTAAAAGGTTGCATTGAGAAGTAAAAGCTGCATCGAGAAAGAAGAAGTAAAAGGTTATATCCAGAAAATCACATTTATAACTCTTAATTTTTTTATAATGATTCAATCTTAAAAAAAACAAAATATATAATAAATAACATAACATATATATTTATAGTAATATTACCAAAAATAGAAATATTATAAATAGCAAAGGCTCTAGAATTGCGCCACTTGTAAGACTTGCCCAAATACTCCTTTAGAAATATTATTATCTATGATGTAACAAAAAAAGTTAACATATTTAAAATAAACTAAAAATATTATGGAAGAAAAAGTTAACATACCTACTATTTATTTATTTATGGTCATTGCTTTTTAATAAAATAAAATAAATAAATGTAATTATTTTTTATTAATTATTGTATTTTTTTGTCATAGAAAAGAGATTCCTCGTCTCATTAATTAATTATTTAAATTATTAATTAAAATTAAATGTAAAATTAAAGTTTAAAAGTTTAAATCTATGTGTTGTAATTAAACTATTCATATTCATAGTATTACTCATGGATATTTGAGTTCAACAATTAATTAATTTACTCATGGATTAGTCCCTTTTTTTATCAATTTTTAAACAATATTTTTTGGCTTCATTAAAAAAAATTAACTTATATTAATAAGTTATCATAAATTTTAAAAAATTATATAAGTCATCTTAAATATAATTAAATTAATTTTAATTTCAATTAAAATAAGTTCCACTTAATATTTTTGACTCTAAGTTTTGACATTAAAAATAAATTTAATAACTTCAATTTTATTTCAAATAAATTAAGACAAACTCTACATCTTCTTTATAAACATAAGATAAATATGTAAACATTTCTAAGTTGCAATTTTAATTTGACAAATATTATTAATTTTATAACTATTAATGACAAATTATGATAATAAATTTTTACTATAAATAATTAAAACATAAACCATGTGATTTTCTGCCATATTCATTGAACCTACACATTGTAGGCTACAATGCTATAAAAGCTGATCGGTATAATAATAGGAATATGATTTTATTGACAAACTTAATAAACCAATAGAAAAATTGTTAAAAAATTATTAAATTACTAATATATAAATTTCGTCATTATCTAAATTTCATTTATATCTTTGAATTTATTTATTAATAATTTTTTCTATATTGTTTGCTTTTACACTATTAACTTATTCAATCATCAAAGTCTAATTGAATATCAAATCAAATCAAAAATCAAATTAAGTCATTTTATTTAATATAAATGAAAATCAAATCAAAAGTTAATAATTATAATTTATTGAAAAAAATTAAATCAAATCATTTTTATTAAATATAAATGAAAATCAAATCAAAAGTCTAATTGGATTTATTCTAAGAAAGTTTCTCACATATCATCATTATCTATCTATGCCACCCTTATATTGGCATACAAAGTTCAAAGGCAAGGAAATTTCTACGTAACCGAACATGGAATGAAGTGGTTTGTTTTTTCGAATCAGCAAAGAAACAATTCATTAAAATAACCAGCGCCCAAGTAGTGCAAACATACATCAGTATCCACTAAAGAACATACATGAATATTGTGCCAAAATTTAAGGCCATTAAACAACACCACTTGAAGAACGTCTAAGCCAATAGAGAAAACTACCCCAAAACAATAGTATACACGAAAAATAGCATTGCATGACAGAAACAAAAGACCAGACCAGCACTGCATGATAGACCAAAAACACCAACTTAGAACAATTTAATTACCGTCTATCTAAAAGACCTCTCGACCGTCGACACCAAAATTCCTGATACTCCGCGACGACTGTGCCTCACAACCAGCAAGCATTCTTCCTTAAAAAAACTATCAGAGGCACATACGCTGCAGAAACACCCGATGCGAAAAAGATCGATAGCGCGCTAAATACCAGCTACCCAGGATAAAGAATAAGGAACAATCTGAAACTTTACCAGCAATAGAAGCATCAATTAAAATCCATCTACATGATTAAAATCCAAATTTCAACGCAAGCTACACTTGATCACAGGTGCAAACGACGCTCCGATATACGGTAAGCTGAAAATACCATCCACCGCGCCAAAAAAATAAAAACAAATTAGATAAACTTCACCAGCCAAACCAACTCCCCTACCAGCTCAGTCTCTAGTCTCTACGAATCAACTGATGGTTCAAGATCCTGTCAGAATTCCGAAAAAACCTTAACAAAATTGGCCCAATTACATTTAACACGTGTAATGGCACGACAACTACATAATGGTGGAGATGGCCAACTGTGACTGCATAAGTATGTGACATAAACCCGTGTAACATTGCAGCTACTTCTGAATTCGCAATAAAAAACCGACATGATAAAACTGTTGATGAAGCACATCTAAATATCATATGTTCCCATCATTTAAGCCCTTAATTTCCCTCTGCCCAAATCTATTGCCTTGTTGATTAGCATCCCTTGACTTAGACACAAATTAGAACACAAGCCAAGTAACCTTGAAGTAAACCTCCTTGGTAGACTGAAACATCTTGTCTAAGACTCTCTCAAACATTCGAGCCAAACCCAACCTCATAAGCGATCCATAAAACACAGCTTCTAAACATTAATCTGAATAGCCTGAAACAACATGGAAGACAAAAAATAACAACCTTCATTCACAATTTATTTACTACCCCTAATGAAATCCTCCAAAGCAACATAGAAATTCACAGAGAATATAAAAGTCACAAAAATATCCATAACAAACCAAGTAAACGAAACCCATAAATTTCCCTCTCAAAACACATAACCCAAGGCAACATAACCGAAAAAGGAATTAATTTCAACCTAACTAATAGCTTGAAAAACAAAAACTGATTCTCAATTTCAGCAAAATACCATACCATCTAAAAACGAAATGCAGTGAGATGATATTGCTAGTATATACCTTCAAATCACTGCCAGCGTATCCTTCGGTCAAGTTAGATAGTTCGTCAAACTCAAAAATCAGAGTACAAACTATGTTTTGCAAGAAAGATTCTTAGAATCTTCTTTCATTTTTTAGCATCAGGGAAATCAACATAGATCCTACACAAAAATATAAGCACAGTTAGGAAAGAAGGATAACTTGTATTTATCTCATTTATCATGCTTCATTTTCTTATCTACTTAGCAAAAATTGTGTGATTACCAATAACAAAGGAATATATTTAAAAAAATGATTCGTAGTAGTATTTCTCAAATATCCATATCATCTATCATAGGAAGGAACTCAACAGCAGGTTGAAGTTAACCTTATTTCCCTGTAATTTTGAAGATCATAAGAGAGGCTTCAATATATTAATAAACTCAAACATATAGGTGATTGGATGAAAGGTAGAAACTTCGACTCAAGGAGAGAAAAAATAAACCTTGTTGTATATTTCTGCAATTTCCTAAACCTCTTCATAGAGTATCTCCCATAGTGCAAGGAATTTTGGTTGTCGCAATATAGTCACTCAACGAAAAATCAGTGAGCTAACACAATAAAAACAACAAAATTACAACCAACAAAAATCATAAATTTATAAACTTCACCAGAGTATATATTACAAATTACAACAAAAAATTAAGTTGGATCTGAAATAAACTTGGATATCATCAAAGCTCTAGCAATTGAAGAGTTTGACATCGATCTATGATGGATCTGAAATGACAACACCATGTTCTTGAATAACTTCATCCATGACAGCAAAGAGAATCAAACAATGTTAGTTAACTAAATCGAAAGCAGAATAGATAGAGAAATGGAACGAAGGTGAAGAAAACAACAAACTTGCGGTGAGAGTGGATGGTGTAACGAAATCAAGTTTGAAAAGGAAGAATATAGGTGCGTTAAAAACCCTAGTTATTATGGTTGTTGGTTTTCAGGGAAAAATTGATAAACGATTCAAACCCTAAACAAAATCAGTTAATGGGAAAGCAAGGGTTTTCCAAAATCAAAAATGAATTCTTCTCAAAATCACGAATAAACAATGTTCACAGAAACAACGAAGATTGAACGTAGCTGGTTAATTTTTCTCAATGGGTGTGGTGGATCTGAAGCTATGGAGAGGGACAGCGATTGAAGAAATCAGTGAGAACGAAGGCGAAGACAAAGCGCAAACTCTAGCTGCAGTTTACACATAGTGGAGCGGTAGTGGTGATAGCAAGCAGAGAACGTTTTTTCAGTAAGATATTAAACTTGGAGATGTAATTAGGAAAACCAATAAACTAATCAATTTCAAATTTGAAAATAACCTTTCATTATCTCAATACATTGAGGACTGTGAAATCAGTATAGAGAACGTGAAAAATCTTAATGGCACATCTACTTAAATAATAAATATAATAAGTAAATATTATTTAAATAAATTATTTCCATATTTAGAAAGTTGTAAAATGAAGAGAATTGATGTGAGCTTGCCATATGTCAGATTTGTCCATTTACTTATTTTGCTTTTTTATTATGAACTAGTCAGAGACCCGTGCTTCCGCACGGGTGATTTTTTTTTCTGGTGTAGTATTTTTGTAATGATATAAATAATATAAATAAAAGGAATTATAAGCAATATGCATAATTAAAAGGAATTGTTTTACTATTCCCAATTCTTTGAAAACCGAATATCCATAGGAATCGTTTTGAAATTTGAAAATAAATACTTTAGTTTTCAAATAAAAGTTATTATTGTTTAAAATAAAATAGGCATTGTATTGAAAGTGGCCCTTAAGATTAAACATTATTATCGTATTCATGTGCTAATTTTGTGTCTAATAAATGACCATATAAAAAAGGACATGTGAGTTGGAGAAAAAAAATAAAATTTTAACAAATGCAAATGTAAAATTTTAAATATAAATGAAAAATATGAAATAATTTACTTAATTGTAAATTTAACAATAATTATATAGAAAACAATGATCCACAAAAAAATGTTTAAGATAGGTTAAGAACACAATAGCAAAATTGGGTCTGGTAATTTAATAATTGACGGTCCAACAACAATTAAAAGAAAATGTTATAGATCACTATGGTTTAGTTATAAATGAAAAATGATCATATAAATTCAATTATATTAAATAATCATATAAAAAATACTATAAGATGGAGATAATAAAAATGAAATATTAACATTTAAAAATAAAAATTATCTCTCAATTAATAGTAATTGTTGATTAAAATAAAATAGCTACTATGTTGATAATGACCCGTGAAATAAAAAAATAATTTGATGCGATATAAAATATATTTAAAAACAAATGTAAAATAAACAATAATCATGAAAATTTAATTGTATTAAATAATGATAAAAAATCGTGAGATGGAGAAAAAAATAAAAATAAAGATATTATCTCTCAAATAAAGACAATGATTGATTAAAATAAAATAGACATTATGTTGATAGTGACCCGTGAGATAATAAATAAATAAATAGAGAAAAAAATTAAAATGAAAGTAAGAAAGTGTGAAAAAATGTGAGAGAAATTTGAAATTTTAATTAAGATAGAGAAAATGTGTAATGATCGATTAAAAAAAATTAAATATTGAGTTGATAGTGGCCCGTGAAATAATTAAATATTTTTGGGAATAATAATTAAATGATCGATTATTAATATTTTTTGCGATAATAGATAAATGTAGAAAAATTAAAATGAAAGTATGGAAAAATGAAATGTGAAAGAAATTTGAAATTTAATGACCCGTGAAATAAAAAAATAATTTGATGCGATATAAAATATATTTAAAAACAAATGTAAAATAAACAATAATCATGGAAATTTAATTGTATTAAATAATGATAAAAAATCGTGAGATGGAGAAAAAAATAAAAATAAAGATATTATCTCTCAAATAAAGACAATGATTGATTAAAATAAAATAGACATTATGTTGATAGTGACCCGTGAGATAATAAATAAATAAATAAATAGAGAAAAAAATTAAAATGAAAGTAAGAAAGTGTGAAAAAATGTGAGAGAAATTTGAATTTTTAATTAAGATAGAGAAAATGTGTAATGATCGATTAAAAAAATTAAATATTGAGTTGATAGTGGCCCGTGAAATAATTAAAAATTTTTGGGAATAATAATTAAATGATCGATTATTAATATTTTTTGCGATAATAGATAAATGTAGAAAAATTAAAATGAAAGTATGGAAAATGAAATGTGAAAGAAATTTGAAATTTTTAGTAAGATTAAAATTTAAAAATAGACTATTAATATTTTTTGTGATAATAAATAAATTAAGAAAAATTAAAATGAAAGTAAGAAAGTGTGGGAAAATGAAATGTAAAAGAAATTTAAATATGACTTCCATCATCCATGACTTACATGTGATGTCATCATTCATGCAATAAAGTTGTAGGGAGAATGTTATTTAATTCGGACCAATAAAAAGCTAACACTTGGGGCATTCATTCAATAAAGTTGAAAGAGTGAATACTTAATTTGTTAGTTACAAAAATGACCTTTTATTAGTGCAAATAAATTTTGGTGAAAGGGTAATTTAGGCAATTTGGTCAATCTATTATTAATGAATAGATAGTAGATAGTAGATAGTAGATGATTAGGAAATCAAAGATCTAGCGTACCAACATATCTAAGAGGATCGAGGACAAAAACCCAAGCCTCAATACACCATCATCAATCTAGATACGTGCTTCTTAAGCTTAGGTTTCATTTTTTTTTTTATTCTTAAAAATAGATTTTAGAAATATGTTTTTCAAAATACTATTAATTTTTATATAAATTATATTTTAACATTATATAACATAAACATACATTATTAAATATTAAAATATGGTTAAAATCATAATTTTTTTTAAAAATGTATCTCAAAAATAATTTTTATTAAAAAAAACTATTTAAAATAATTTCAATTTTAAGTGATTTTTAAAATTTTGATAATAAAAAAATAAAATTATAACAAAATGATAAAATACCTAAAAATAACATCTTAAGAGTAAATATTTAAATTATTTTTTAAAAATCTATGCAAAAAATTTTCAACAAAATAATCTTACATTATAAAATTCATTTTTAAAGAAAGCCAAAGCCCAAAGCAAAGGAGCCATAAATCTCTAATGATTTTTTTTTTTTGCATTATTTATCAAATACATGCATGTTGATGTATATAATTCGGTCAAACGTCCCTTTTAATATTTAAACTTTCCTTGGACCATAATTTTACACCAAACAAATTTGATTATTTGATAATGTGCATACAAAAAATAGTATAAATCAATAAAACTATGATTAAGTTAGAAATAGTATAAATATCAAAAAGTTACACATTTTTTAAAGTTTGTCGGTGATTGCATATCAAACGAACATAATTTTTCAATTTAAATATCAATTTTAAAAGTTACACATTTTTAAAAATGGTCAAGTGGTTGCATATCAAACAAACATAATTTTTCAATAGCTTGCATTTAATATATATATATATATATATATATATATATATATATATATATATATATATATATATATATATATATATATATATATATATATATATATAGCATATCATACGAGAATATCTTTTTTATATGAGAATGAATCTGAATCAGTAGATTTTAAAATAAATGGTGGAGATTATGTGTGAATCTTTTTTTATCTCCCTTCCATCTTTTTTTTAATGATGGAAGATCTGAACCAGTATATATAATTAATCATTAAAATTTTATTAAATTTTTGATATAAGCATTAGGAAAAACAATAAAGAATCATACAAATATACAAAAAATTTATTCACCATTTATTTATTTTATTAAAAATTAACTAAAATACATTATAAAAATAATTAATAACATTGAAAAATTAAGACTAAAAATTAAAATTAAACTAAATATAAAAACAACATAAATGTAATTAACTAAAATACATTATAATTTAAAATTTGCATACCATTTATTTATTTTATTAAAAATTAACTAAAATACATTATAAAAATAATTAATAACATTGAAAAAATTAAGATTGGAAATTAAAATTAAACTAAATATAAAACACCATAAATATAATTAATAAAATAGAAAATCTAATGATTAAATTTTTTTATATATTTAAATAATGAAATGTCAAATCTGCAGGTAATTTCGCAGGAAATTTTCCTGCGGAATTACCTGCGAATTTTGTATTACAGCGTGGTGTTAATAAAAGTTGATAATCGCAGGAAGATCCGCAGGAAAGTTTCCTGCGAAATTACCTGCGGATTTTATATTTTTGTTAGATATTTGGTTTAAAATACATTTTCCGCAGTAAAATCCGCAGGTCTTCCTGCGGAATTTGCTGCCAACTCTGAATCCGCAGGAAATTTATTTTATTTAATAAAGTGCCAGGAAAATCCGCAAGTATACCTGCGGAATAGTTTTCGCAGGAAATTCCGCAGGTAATACGAGTATTTCTAGTAGTGAGAGAGAGAAAAAAAGATTCTCACATAATCTCCACCATTCATTTTAAAATCCAATGATTCAGATTCATTCTCACATTCTCCTATAAAAAAGGGATTCTCATATGATATATATATATATATATATATATATATATATATATATATATATATATATATATATATATATATATATATATATATATATATATATATATATATATATATATATATATATATATAGTAATGCTATTCATACACCCAATTGTTACAACAATACTTACACCCAGCAGTATTTTACAATAGTCATTAAATTTGGTTAATGCAGTAATGAAGTTGGTTAATGCAACATCCAGGTATTAAAAATAATTTTTAGCAGTTACCAAACTTGGTTAATGCAGTGTGCAAACTTAGTTAATTCAGTAATAAAGATGGTTAATGCAACATCCCGGTATTAAAAATATTTTTTAGCAGTCATCAAAATTGGTTAATGCAGTGTAAATACTTAGTTAATGCACGTCCATGTATTAAAAATAAACGCCCGTACATGAATAGTATTCGGTCGTACATGAACAGTGTCGTCTGTAAGTACATACAGTCAAACTTATTGAATGCATTTAATAATCTTAAATGCATTAAGTTAAAGTACCTTTTTATTTGTCATTTAATATGAGCCTGTTTTTTTCTCTTATAGAATTTACAAGTGTTTTTTTTACTATGTTTAATAATAATAATAATAATAATAATAATAATAATAATATTTTTAAAATTTATTTTTATAATATTATATTATAACTTTCAATTTTAGTATACATATATATACACTTACATGGATTACATATTCTTCAAGGTATTTAGAAAACATGATGGATTTAATGGTCTTTATAGTTGTTTGTTTGAGCCTAACATATTGCAAAATTGATGCTAGAAGCAATACTTTATTAGAAGGGGAAAATCATTTCACTCGATCTAATAACCTTAGGGTATGTGATCTATTGTTCTCTCTTTTTTTTTTTTTTTGTACATATGATTTAATTGGTTGTAATTTTGGTTTAGAAAATTCAGCATCAAGTGGACAGAGATTTTTACTGTGTTGATATCTACGAGCAACCTGCTCTACAACACCCTTTACTAAAAAATCACAAAATTCAGGTATGGTAGAGTTGAACAATTTATAAGATTAACTATCTTAGTTAATGGCGATGTTAAAAATAATTGTTATTTGATGAAGTATAAGAGAAAGATATATAATTGTAGCTATTTCAAATTTCAAATCTAAAATATTCATTCAAGATTAGTTTAATTAGTACTCGTTTGTAAAGAATTTCAACTTCAATTATGTTTTATTGTTTAATGAACCTTGTTTTATTTCCTCTTTATGATAATTTATGTAGCTTTATCCCACCTTTGCAAAGAACGTCATACAAAGTAGTCTCTCTTATAGTAAAATTATGGATGGAAATGCGGATAAATGTTTAGCGGGAAAAGTTCCTATTTACAAAAGGAGAAAAGTTCATCAAATTAATACTAATTTATCTTCAAGATTACAAACGGATGATTTTCAGCAGTATTCAAGAAGTTCTCCTGGCTATCATGTAAGTGATTATTTTAATGAACACATTTCTCGTTAAATTTAAGAGTCATTTTGAAAGATAATAATTAAATTTAAAATTTAACTTTATATACATTTAAAATGTTAGCTAAGTTCAATAATAAAGAGCATTATTAAATATTAATACTACGATAATTAATAAAAGTTTCTTCTTATAGATGACTAAGTTCAAACGAACTTAGTTTTTTTTGACAGAAACAAACTCAACACATTTCATTTATCAAACATTGTTCAATACAAGGAGGTATCATATTAAAGATCCTACGCCTAGTCCAAGAATTGGCCGCCTTAGTTAACGTATGGGCAACCGAATTCGCTTGGCGCTTAATGAACTTAACCTCAAAGTTCGGAAAAGAACATAACAAATTACGAATAAACTTAATGATAAAACTAAATTCCGAGGAACCGACATGCTTAGTATGGATAGCATTAACAATCACTTGACAATCACTTTCAAAGGTCACATGAGAAATTTGGGAAGAGATAGCATGTTGGATGGCTTCCTTTAACGCAATAGCTTCAGCTTCAAAGACGGATAAGAAACCCACATCCCATGATGCACCTGCACTGATGAATCTTCCCAAATGATCCCTGAAGCACCAACCTCTATTAGTAGATCCAAGAGCATGATTAAAACCTGCATCAACATTGCATTTCACCCGATTAACCATAGGTGGAATCCAAACTACCGAATTATTATGATTATCACACACCAACTCCTCTTTGGCTTGAAACCAATCATACCAAACATGATAGGCTTGTAACCCAATTCTTATTGCATCTTCACGACTATCTTGCCACACCACATTATTTCGGCTTCTCCAAAGAGCCTCCAGTAAGACAGCAAATCTACCCGCATTCCTACGGTCCTCACGACAACAGACGTCAAAAATAATTGACTTAACATCATGAAAAGAATGTAAACGGGTGTCAATTAAAGAAGACAAACCTGCTGCCCGCCAACTTTGAACCGTAGAACTACAACCAAAAAAGATATGCCACTCATCCTCGTCCTCTACTTCACACCAAGGACAAAGAGAAGGACAAAATACATGGTGTTGTTACAATTTTGTACGAGTAGGAAGGCAACCTCTACAAATACGCCATAAAAGATGTTTCGCTCTAGAAGGAGCAGATATGCTCCACAAGTTCTTCCAATTACCCTCCACCCCAAGATACCGAGAACTACTTTGCTTCTCCCTCCAAATTCTATAACCCGATTTCACACTGTATTCACCATTTTGCTCCTCTTGCTACACCAACCTATCCTCCGTTACCTCCTCCACCAAAGGTACTTTAAGAATAGATTCAGCCCCCTCATGATCAAAAAGATTATTCACCATCCCCACATCCCATTGCTTTGCGTTAGGTAGAAGAAGATCCTTAACATAGAGTTCATACACTTCTTGGTTTTGTGGCCCTCTAACCCACCGACTCCTTTTCTCCCGAAGCCAAGGATCATGCATAACCTTTATACTATTACCATCCCCTATACTCCACCTACTTCCCACCTTTAACACCTCCCTAGCTTTTCACAAACTACGCCAAACAAAGCTCGGATTGTTGCCAACCTTTGAATCTAGGTAAGATGAGTGAGGAAAATACCTTGCTTTGAAGAGTCTAGATACCAGAGAATTGGGCTTCGTCAAAAAAATCCAGCCTTGTTTTGCCACCATAGCCATATTGAAAGCTTTGAAATCCCGAAATCCCAAACCTCCTTCTTTCTTCATCATAGTCATTCTCTCCCAAGCCAACCACCTTATACCTTTGTTATTACGACCTCCCCCCACCAAAACGAATTGAGCATTTTTTCAATATCATTCACCACACCATCTGGAATCAAGTAGATACTCATAATATAAGTTGGAATCGACTGAAGCACTGATTTAACCATAACCTCCTTTCCCGCTTTAGATAAAGACCTTGCCCAATCATTTTCGATAAAGTAATTTAGCAAGGGAACTAAATTAAAGGTCGTGAGGTTTAACATTCTCCTATAAATTGGAATAGAGGTGTGGATAACAGGTATTTTGGGACCCAAGCACTTGGGCCCAATTGGGACAAGGGTTTTACTATTTTTTTGGGATTACATTTCATTTCACTAACATTTGTTTTTTGATTATTATTAATTTCATTTATTTTTACTAATTAATTATTGTTAACATTTAGGATTATTATTAGGATTTATTAATTAAAATAGGTTATATTAATGTTATTATTATTTTATCATTTTGTTATTATTAATTGTTATTATTAAGCTATTAAAATAGACAAAAAGAAAAAATCATTAAAGGTATGAAATAATTGGATTTATAAAAAAGGATTATATGTGTGAATCTTTTCTGATACACATGATGAAGAACCGTGCAAAAGGAATAGGAGGATAACAAGATTGGATTGGAGATCTTGGCATTGAAGAGCAAGATCTCTAAAAAATATTTTGAAGAAAAAAGACCTAATTCAGAATACTATAAAACCATAAGGGATTCAAGGAAAGGGGGTTGGTTTTAGAGAGGCGGCAGCCTTGAGGGCCAAACACAAAAAAAAAATCAAGAAAAACTGAAACTTTGTTGCAGGGTGATTCGGTCGGTTCTGGTGATCCAAACGTGCCCCTGGGGATGTTCTGAAGCGAACTATATCATTACTTGCGATTAGCACAGCCTGGATCACGTCCTATAGAACACGGTTTGAATTAATTTTTTCAGAATTTTGTTCATTATGATATGGGCATCGTCGATTGAATTTGATTGTATATTTGCGTTTGAATTGATGTTTCTATGCATTCTGGAGGGTTAATTATGTTTTGGTGCGTATTTGAGCAATCCACCATTATTATGGTTCTTAGGATTTAAATTGGGGTTTAAGGATTTAGGCGAAATTGGACAAAATTAAGGACTCCTTCATGCTTAGGGAATGATTTCGACTTAATTCGTGACTTTATTTTGGATTGATACTATGTATTGGTGAATTTGAGGATTTGCAGGGGCTTTAGAAACCATGGAGAACCGTGGCCAATGGTCTGTTGTTTGTCCAGAAAAAGAACGAAGAAGATGAAGAAGCTGGGAGCGTGCTTCTTTTCTTTTTCTTTTTTAATTTTCAATTCGCGTTTTTTTTCATATATTTATGCTTGGGGTCCTTACTTTAACATGAAAAAGTTCCAGCTCGTATGGCAATTGAAAGTGATTATTAACCAAGGGAACGGGAGTTCGATCCCTGGCGCCCTTAAGTTTATTTTCCTTTTTCTCTTGAATCAACCTGCTGCAAGATTAGGTGCTCACAGTTGCGCGCGCACCCACGGTAAGACCTCAAAATCTGGCCACCAGATTGCCAATACCATGGATCTAATGCCCTCAATACGCTTACACACCATATTCCTTCAACATGCTGCTGCACAAAATCTCTGCCCAGGTTCTTCAATAATTTTTTATTTTTATTTTATTATTATTAAGATTAACTAGTTATGTTATTTATATTTAATTTAATTAATTTATAAATTAGGATTAGGATACATAATTAGGATTAGGGTTGTGATTAATTAGAATTATTTTCCCGATTATTCGACTATTTCGAGTAATTTGATTTAATTAATTTTAATTGCTATTAAACCACAAAAACCCTATAAAGGTGTTAGTAATAGGGTTTGTCCAATCCCATAGCCATTTGGCAAAGCAATAATTCTTGAATAATTTTCTCCTCGACCCGACTAAAGCTATTATTCGCATTAGACGAGAGATAAAAGAATAATATTAATTTAATTAATTCTTGAATAATTCTCTCCTCGACCCGACTAAATCTATTAGTCGCATTAGACGAGAGATAAAAAATATAAAATTTAAAACACATTTAATTTGCTGCCCGCGACGATCGAATCTATCGATCTGAGTAACCAGCAATGCCCCTTAATCCGTTAGCTATACTGATCAAATCTATTGATCATCGCATCTAACGGTGCCATATCAAATCAGGGTTGTACGCCCAAACACTTAAAACACATCAAACCACAAACTACAGATTTTCATCCCTTCCAATCAGGCAACTCAAAATGCCTTTCAAATTACAAACTCAAAACTACGATAGGCCATTCAAAAAGCCTCAAACACCTCCATATCAAATTCAAAGGCGTACAACCTTGTGCCCGAACTACGTTGATTCTGATTCTCCCTAAGGAGATACGTAGGCACTTGGATAACCAAGGCGAGTCCCCCTCCCTAAAATCTCAATTTTCCCCCTATTCAATTCCTTAGCTATTAACCTTAACTTTTAGCTATAAAACTTGACCCTTAGATTCAAAGCCAATAGGAAAGGGTTGAGGGTGCCTAACACCTTCCCTCGACCTGATTATAATAACTTACCCCGATCTCTAAACTGCGTAGGGTTTCCTATTCGCCCTTCAGAATAGGTGGCGACTCTAAAACCCTTTATTTTTAGGGAAGGTTGCTACAGCTGGCGACTCTGCTGGGGAAATACACTATAGGTGAATTATTATGCTCCTAAGGCTTGAGAGGGTTTAGGTTTAGGTTTGTGGCAAACGGTTTAGGTTTTTGGCGAAATTTTCAGGGTTTGGCTAATTCGCCATTTTTAGGGTTTACTTATTTTTATAAATATTTAAATTTTTATTTTTATATTACTTCGTTTATTTACATCAGTTTCAAATAAACATCTATTTATCTAAATATTTGCCGTCTTTGCTGTATTTTCGAATTATAGCCAGCCGGATTTTGAGGTTAGTTTTTAAATATTTTAATTTAATTTTATTTATTTATTTACTTACTTATAAGTTCATTTATTTACAGTAATTTAGTTAAATATTTGTTTATGTGAATATTTATTATTTTATCGCATTTCGGGATATATAAATTGCTGTTAAACCTAAGCGTGGGGATTATAATAATGACCAGAGGAGAATTACATCGCCTACGAGTCTTATTATAATTCCACTCAGAGTGGGTTGAATATCCGGAAAGGTCTGATACGAGGCTCGACCTTGTTGAGGGCTGGACTTGGTATTTGGCTGATCTCTCTGGGAACCTACCCCTAAAACTCGAACCTCATGGATAAATGAGTTGTTCTAAAATCCAAAGAGACAAAAAGTCTCGGCGGCTACGAACGACCCCATGAGACCTTCTAGAACATACCAATGGGAAGGGTAGGCACCCTAAGCCGTTACATCGAACCTATGAACCTAAGGCTTATGTGCTTACATGCTTATTATATATGTGCAATTTATATACTGCGAATGCCTTGCATTTTAATTTTTGCAGGTGCTCCTACGTGTTCCCTGGCCCGCAGGGACTCTATTTCCAAGTCCATGTCCTTCCCACGAAGGACATCTACCTTTATGCACGTTGATTGGCCTCACGATGGCCATGAGACCTAGTGACTGTCATGAACGGTCACTCTGTGCCTGTACCTACGCGCTCCCTAGCCTGTAGGGACTTTACTTATATGTCCTTGTATTCTTACAGCTACGTGTCCTTCCCACGAAGGACATCCTCGTTTACGCACGTCAATTGGCCTCTCGATGGCCATGCGATTCAGTGACTGTCTTGAACGGTCACCCCGTGCTTACATCTACGTGTCCCCTATCCTGTAGGGATTATATTTCTTAAAAAAATCACATCCCTCATACGAAGGACAACTTCATTAGCATGCGTTTGATTGGCCTCTCGATGGCTATGAGATCTAGTGACTGTCCTGAACGGTCACTCCATGCTTATTCCCACGCACCCTCTAACTTGTAAGGTTTGGATTCCCATCTCTACGTCTTTCATCCCTAGCCTGTAGGGATTTCATTTCATCCGATATCGTTCTTATATAGGTTGTGTTCCGCACAGAGAACCTTCCCACCAAGGACAACTTCATTGGTACACGTTGATTGGCCTCTCGATGGCCATGAGACTTGGTAACTGTCTTGAACGGTCACCAGCCGTTACCTTCTACATACTCCCGAATCTAAGGGATTTCCCTTAGCGTGTCATAACATTTATCCTACAAAGATTCCACGAGGGTCTAATGTCGCCTCTAAGGCTATCCATAGGATCATATGTTACACGTCTGCATTGCATACACGGAGTTATAATACAAGGAGTCTCTCGCATACGCATGCATTTGCATTTTCATGCAATCATACATTTACATTTGCATCTTCGCCCGCATCCACACTTACCGTGCTAGCCGATTTCCCGAGACTCGCAAAGAAAAATCCAAAGGATCATAAACTATGGAGAAAGGAGGATAAATCACCAAGAACGAACTTGGTCACACAAGGAGAAAAAGGATGTCTTTTACCATGCCAGCCGCATGTCCACGCCTTGTCGTAACAGGATTGCAAATACAACAGAGGTTATCATCGAGCAGGGATTAGTTTACCAAAGAAGTTCTCTCGTAGATACACTCAAGGGGTATCTAGTCATAAAGGGGTTCGTCTTAGAACATATCCAACTTACAAGGACGCTCTACGATAACCTGGGGGCAAGGATTAGTCCAACCGGGGCAAAATCCTAAACAAAGATGCATAACTACGATGGAGGGAAGGCGACGTATGTTAACTCCACACCAAGGGGCAAAAGGGTCATAGGTTCTCTCTATCCATCTACAAACGCTGAAGGTTGCAAATGGTGTGACACTATCCTTAGAAAAAGCAAAAGAGGTTCAGTCAAAGGAAACTCATGAAGTTCCGTTACGACGAAAACCCATCGCTAACGATTTATTCCCAATAGGTTTGACATGTCCAAGGAGAACTCGAGGTTACCCTTCATTTCTACAAGTTCATCAACTAAGGAGTAAAACGAGGTCAAGGGATCTACAAAGGAGACTGTCCCTAGGATCAATAGGTGTTTATCATGCTCGGAATTTCGACCCCTACGATCGCTAAGTGTTACTCGAGATAAAAGTTATACCTTCGGACTAGCAATTCTAATGGGAGGACCATGCAGATTTTGAAATCGATTCACTCACGCACTACTACGACTTTCCACTCGCACACTTCTGTGCTATTTTCAAAATTCAAATTCAGGTTATTAACAAACTTAAGGGAGAATGAAGAATACAAATAACTAAGTCCAGCTAAATATATGCTTTCAAGGTAAGACCGAGCCGAGGATGTACAGGCATTGTTTCAATCCCCAAACAGTGGAGATATAAGGATGTTAATCCCTCGTTACCCCCTCGAGCCAGGAGTTGGAGTTTGTTTCTACTTTTCAAATAAACCTTGATTTCAACAAGGGGCAGGGTAGATTTCAGTTAATTCAATGGTGTATTTTGGTGGTCAAGAGAATTAGTCAATCCAAGCAAGGATTCAAGCAAAGGTTCAAGCATAAGGATCAAGCAAAGCAAAGGTTCGAGCACATCTTCTTCCTCGCATTCATCTAAGAATGAGGAAGTAATGGAGATAACATTTACAACAATCTTCTTCCTCATTACATCATTCAAGATCGAGGAAGTATCAAAGGCGAAGCTTGCAAATCAAAATCAACATAGCAGTCACAACATTCAATATCCAAGGATCAATCTCAAAAGGAGTATTCAAACAAAAAGGAGAAAAGCGCCCGCTAAGTCAAAACGGAAAATTTCATAAAAGAAAGCAAAAATGACTTAGGCAAAATTTAGGGCATCCCGATGGGTCAAATTCAAAAGAATTGGTTCATGCAAAAATAAGGGATAAAAACAAAACAAAGGCGAAATACAAAGGATAATCTTGTGACTGCTAAACCATCAAAGCTTCTCATAAACGCTTGGATCTTTACAACATTTTTGTCATCAGTGCTTGGATCTCTATTAAGGCTTCTGCTCAACATTAAAACTGGAATGATTCTCTTGCAAACAAAGCACATCCATTGGATTAGGCGAATCTTTAGGACATGGAGAACATCAAGGAGAAAGGGGTGGGATAAATAATTTTTTGAGCCTTATATCCATTGTTTCTTAAAACCGTGAACCAGGCCAAGTTACAACATTCAAAAGTCCTAATTGAGGCAAGGTTAACTACGAAAGCATATCAAGCAGGATTTGTTATACTGACTCCTAAAGTTTGTTAAAACTATTTCTAACCACTACGTTTCTTCAAGCATTCATCCCGTCCTAATTCATAACGGACTTCGATTTCAAAATTTGCATACGCATCACATTGGAGTTACTTCTCAAAAAGGTACGACGTCATCTACGGACATACGCTTAGCATTCAAGGAGATCTCGAAATTGGTTAATCAAAGGCGATCATTCCTAATAAAGACCATGGAGTGGGGGGAACCACATATAGGGGGTTCTCCTAAACAGGGGAAAAAATTCAAGGATCACAGGGGCATACAAGCAAAAATCCTATTAACTGGGGGCATTCTTCCTAAGGTGCAATTGACTTGGGGCTCACCTCAAAAGCAATCTCAATCAGGGGCATGTCAACATGGGAGAAATTCTAAAGGATAGAAAACCATGGATAACCTTCCATAACCTGGAAATCAAGAGCATACCCTTCAATATAAACGTTGAAGCATATGACGAAGTTATTTCCCAAGGCACTTCCCTCATAACTTGGAGATCATAGGCATCTTTTCGCACTAAGCATTGGGGCATTGGATATCAAATCCATAAAGAAAACCTTAAAAAGGTTAAAGGCGTGGCTAAAGGTGTGGAGTATTTCAAAAGGTCAAACTGGGGCAAGGCTCATAACAAAAGGGAAAGGCGTTCTCGCACTTTACAACATCCGACAAATCTTTCTCCTAACTACGATCTACAAAATAAAAAAAACAAGGATTGGGATATCGCGCTAGCATCACACCCCACCTTATAAAACAAACCTACAACTCCAGCGAACTATGTACGCTATGGTTATCAACAATATATTATTGGAGCATCATGCAAGTACATATAACTCATGCATTACATACAATGGCTGATACATTACACAGTACCTTTTCAGGTAGTCTTCTTTAAGACAATCTGTCATCCTTTTCAGGAACCTCCCCAGGTAGTCTTCTTTAAGACATTCCTTATCCTTCGCTCAGAACCTTTTCCGACAAATTGCTATCCTTTCGAAAGACCTTTTCAGGTAGTCTTCTTTAAGACAAATGTCCATATCCATTCCGGAAACCTTTTCAGGTAGTCTTATAAAAGACATTGTTTCGTTCCACTCATTACATCAACCAACATATGCATGAGCATAAGCATTATCCCATACATCAAAACATCCAAGTCATCATAAATCATTGTCATGCATTAATCATGTTACTTCACTCCAGCATCAAACCACGCATATCATCTGGGGCATTCACATACTACATATCACAGAGGTCCAATTTTCATTAACTGTCCAAATCATTACAAAGTCCAGTTCTCGTCCTGACAAATCATTACAAAGTCCAGTTCTCGTCCTGGAAAATCATTACAAAGTCTAGTTCTCGTTCTGGCAAATCATTACAAAGTCCAGTTCTCGTCCTGGCAAATCATTACAAAGTCCAGTTCTCGTCCTGGCAAATCCTTACAAAGTCCAGTTCTCGTCCTGGCAAATCATTACAAAGTCCAGTTCTCGTCCTGGCAAATCCTTACAAAGTCCAGTTCTTGTCCTGGCAAATCATTACAAATCCAGTTCTCGTCCTGGCAAATCATTACAAAATCCAGTTCTCGTCCTGGAAAATCCTTACAAAGTCCAGTTCTCGTCCTGGCAAATCCTTGCAAAGTCCAGTTCTCGTTTGGTAGTCAGTTCCCGTCCGACTGTTCATTAAATCCAATTCTCGTTTGGTAGTCGGTTCCCGTCTGGCTGTTACATTAAATCCAATTCTCGTTTGGTAGTCAGTTCCTGTCTGACTGTTACATTAAATCCAGTTCCCATCTGGTAGTCAGTTCCTGTCTGACTGTTACATCAAAATTCAAATCATACTACAAAAGCCTAGTTTCCAACCCTCGTGTTGTGACAGGTATATTTTCCGACCCACGTGTCGTGAATTTCCAACCTTCGTGTTATGACAGGTGTATTTTCTCCGACCCTCGAGTCGTGAGTCTCCAAACAGGTGAATCTTTTTCATGCAGGTAAGTTTGCTAGAACTATGGCAAATGATTACTCTTATGCAGGTACGCTTGTCAGAACCATGGCAGGTAATTCCTAATGGTGCAGGTGAACTCGTCCGAACCAGGGCAAGTGATTCAAATGGTGCAGGTGAAATTTGTCCGAACCAGGGCAAATGATTCAAATGGTGCAGGTGAAAATTGTCCGAGCCGGGGCAAATGATCCAAATGGTGCAGGTGAGCTTGTTAGAATCATAACAAGTGATCCCTCTTACAAGTCCTCGCTATGTAAGACTCAGGCTTTAGCAGGACGGTTTTTTTCTCTCACACTCGAGCAAAAGGGCTTTGCAAAGGGTTCTACAACAAAATTTTCAAAGGTTTCTTCAATTGGGTTTATCACGTGAGTCCCTCGGCAGTGATATTCTCCAAAACATCATCAATAACACACAAAGGTTTTAACTTTCTTTTCAGAATTACTAACATACTTCAATTAACACAACTAACAATCATGCATCATTCAACTAACATACCTCATTCATACATAGCGCATATACATACATGGCTCTCATTTATTTTGGGAAGCTCACTGCATCATACATCGCATGCATCATAACATTGCATAAAATTCAAGTTGCCTTTTTAGGTCGTGCTACAACCAAAACACAGTGGTCCCTTTCAAAAGCGTTTGCTTCACATACGGAAAAATGGTATCTACCTTGGGTGGCATCTGTAAGCCCATCTCCCACAGAGCTTCTTCCCGACAAAAGCAAATTTCAGGGCATTTTCAGTGTTCAATCATCTTCTACCTTTAGATCACGATAGGCAGACGTGCCTATCCGACTCTTCAGGTTTAAGAAGATTGAACAGGGGCAGCTGTCATACCCCAAAATTTGCCCAATCATTTCCGATAAAGTAATTTAGCAAGGGAACTAAATTAAAGGTCGTGAGGTTTAACATTCTCCTATAAATTGGAATAGAGGTGTGGATAACAGGTATTTTGGGACCCAAGCACTTGGGCCCAATTGGGACAAGGGTTTTACCATTTTTTTGGGATTACATTTCATTTCACTAACATTTGTTTTTTGATTATTATTAATTTCATTTATTTTTACTAATTAATTATTGTTAACATTTAGGATTATTATTAGGATTTATTAATTAAAATAGGTTATATTAATGTTATTATTATTTTATCATTTTGTTATTATTAATTGTTATTATTAAGCTATTAAAATAGACAAAAAGAAAAAATCATTAAAGGTATGAAATAATTGGATTTATAAAAAAGGATTATATGTGTGAATCTTTTCTGATACACATGATGAAGAACCGTGCAAAAGGAAAAGGAGGATAACAAGATTGGATTGGAGATCTTGGCATTGAAGAGCAAGATCTCTAAAAAATATTTTGAAGAAAAAAGACCTAATTCAGAATACTATAAAACCATAAGGGATTCAAGGAAAGGGGGTTGGTTTTAGAGAGGCGGCAGCCTTGAGGGCCAAACACAAAAAAAAATCAAGAAAAACTGGTGATTCGGTCGGTTCTGGTGATCCAAACGTGCCCCTGGGGATGTTCTGAAGCGAACTATATCATTACTTGCGATTAGCACAGCCTGGATCACGTCCTATAGAACACGGTTTGAATTAATTTTTTCAGAATTTTGTTCGTTATGATATGGGCATCGTCGATTGAATTTGATTGTATATTTGCGTTTGAATTGATGTTTCTATGCATTCTGGAGGGTTAATTATGTTTTGGTGCGTATTTGAGCAATCCACCATTATTATGGTTCTTAAGATTTAAATTGGGGTTTAAGGATTTAGGCGAAATTGGACAAAATTAAGGACTCCTTCATGCTTAGGGAATGATTTTGACTTAATTCGTGGCTTTATTTTGGATTGATACTATGTATTGGTGAATTTGAGGATTTGCAGGGGCTTTAGAAACCATGGAGAACCGTGGCCAATGGTCTGTTGTTTGTCCAGAAAAAGAACGAAGAAGATGAAGAAGCTGGGAGCGTGCTTCTTTTCTTTTTCTTTTTTAATTTTCAATTCGCGTTTTTTTTCATATATTTATGCTTGGGGTCCTTACTTTAACATGAAAAAGTTCCAGCTCGTATGGCAATTGAAAGTGATTATTAACCAAGGGAACGGGAGTTCGATCCCTGGCGCCCTTAAGTTTATTTTCCTTTTTCTCTTGAATCAACCTGCTGCAAGATTAGGTGCTCATAGTTGCGCGCGCACCCACGGTAAGACCTCAAAATCTGGCCACCGGATTGCCAATACCATGGATCTAACGCCCTCAATACGCTTACACACCATATTCCTTCAACATGCTGCTGCACAAAATCTCTGCCCAGGTTCTTCAATAATTTTTTATTTTTATTTTATTATTATTAAGATTAACTAGTTATGTTATTTATATTTAATTTAATTAATTTATAAATTAGGATTAGGATACATAATTAGGATTAGGGTTGTGATTAATTAGAATTATTTTCCCGATTATTCGACTATTTCGAGTAATTTGATTTAATTAATTTTAATTGCTATTAAACCACAAAAACCCTATAAAGGTGTTAGTAATAGGGTTTGTCCAATCCCATAGCCATTTGGCAAAGCAATAATTCTTGAATAATTTTCTCCTCGACCCGACTAAAGCTATTATTCGCATTAGACGAGAGATAAAAGAATAATATTAATTTAATTAATTCTTGAATAATTCTCTCCTCGACCCGACTAAATCTATTAGTCGCATTAGACGAGAGATAAAAAATATAAAATTTAAAACACATTTAATTTGCTGCCCGCGACGATCGAATCTATCGATCTGAGTAACCAGCAATGCCCCTTAATCCGTTAGCTATACTGATCAAATCTATTGATCATCGCATCTAACGGTGCCATATCAAATCAGGGTTGTACGCCCAAACACTTAAAACACATCAAACCACAAACTACAGATTTTCATCCCTTCCAATCAGGCAACTCAAAATGCCTTTCAAATTACAAACTCAAAACTACGATAGGCCATTCAAAAAGCCTCAAACACCTCCATATCAAATTCAAAGGCGTACAACCTTGTGCCCGAACTACGTTGATTCTGATTCTCCCTAAGGAGATACGTAGGCACTTGGATAACCAAGGCGAGTCCCCCTCCCTAAAATCTCAATTTTCCCCCTATTCAATTCCTTAGCTATTAACCTTAACTTTTAGCTATAAAACTTGACCCTTAGATTCAAAGCCAATAGGAAAGGGTTGAGGGTGCCTAACACCTTCCCTCGACCTGATTATAATAACTTACCCCGATCTCTAAACTGCGTAGGGTTTCCTATTCGCCCTTCAGAATAGGTGGCGACTCTAAAACCCTTTATTTTTAGGGAAGGTTGCTACACCCTGCAAAATAGAAAACAATCGTCAGCAAAAAGCAAGTGAGACACATTAGGTGCCCCCCTGCATATCTGGGCTCCGTGAAGATCTCCGCGCGAAACGGCTCTTTTCATGAGAGCAGAAAGGCCTTCGGAGACAAGAATAAACAGATAAGGTGATAAAGGGTCGCCTTGTCTCAATCCCCTTCCAGGAAAAATGGGTCCGACTCTATCCGAATTAACGAGCACCGAATAATGCACTGACGTTACACACATCAATAACCAGTGAATCCACCTCTCATCAAACCCCATGCGCACCATAATCTCTCGCAGAAAACCCCAGTCGACTCTATCGTAAGCTTTGCTAATATCAATCTTTAGCACCAGGTTAGCCATTCTTCCCCTCGTTTTTCTTTTCAACGCATGAATAATTTCTGTAGCAACCATAGCGTTGTCAAGAATAGACCTCCCTTCAATGAACGCAGATTGCTCCTCCGAAACACACTTATCTAAAACCACCTTCAAACGATTGGCAAGTAATTTGGAAATTAACTTATACACAACATTACAAAGAGAGATGGGCCTGAGATCCTTCATATCCTTAGGATTCACACATTTCGGTATAAGGCATATGTTAGTCTCATTGAGTTCAGGTGGGAAGAAACCCCTTGCCAACCATGTAGTCGCTGCATGAAAGATATCATCACCACACAAATACCAAAAGTGCTGATAGAATGTCGGGTTGAACCCGTCGGGACCCGGAGACTTATCCGGGTGCATCTGAGTAAGGGCTTCATACAATTCTGCTTTTGTAATATGCGAGATCAACTTGCTATTGTCCTCCTGAGTAATAACTGGCTGAACACAAGTCAAGACCGGCTCATACCGCCCCTGCTTAGCAACAAACAGCTCTTCAAAATACGACTTAGCGATACGACTTAGATCCTCTTGATCTTTAAACACAACCCCTGTATCATCCATAAGCGAATCTATTCTCTTAAACCTCTTCCGAACCGTAGCCGACCTATGGAAAAACTTAGTATTCGAATCGCCATATTGTAGCCTGTAACACCCCAATTCTACCCAAAGCATTTAGGCAAGAAAATATCAGAGTATTTAAAATTTCATACAACACAATTAGGATGTTACACTAAGTAACCAAACAAACACCTTGAAAACAAACGGACATCACCGATGCCAAAAGCATACACACCTTCCAATAACATGATACATAACACACGGAAGATATGAACATATATATATATATATATATATATATATATATATATACGTATAGCTCTCACTCTCAAAGAGGAGTTTTCCAAAATAAAGTGTTTACGATACACAATGGCACGTTATCACATATACATGTTCAAAAGAGTCATATACAAATAAATAACAACAGACTCCCGACTACCCAGTGTTACATATCAGAGTGACCGACAAGACCAACTGGAGAACTAACTCTTCCAAAAGACTCCCATAGCTGCTAATCTGCAGGATGCCACTCAAGCATCAAATCAGCAGAAGGGTGAGAATATAATTCATAATGAAAGCATGACAATTATAGTAATGCCAACAAGTATCATCAATAATCATACAACAAAGTAATCCACTAAGTCAACCACAATCAATATATAAGTAATGCGACACATGAATGGTAACATAAATTATAAAGACTGACGATGATGAATGAGACTCGACTATGCATATGCATGTGGTACCAAATCCGGAGTAAAACTCCTCCTTGTCATTATGACAAATACACCTGCCGAGCATTATGCTGGGACTTTATTCCACTCAGGAAGCCCGCAGGCTGTCGTCATCGAGCACGCAGCTCCCACTGATGACCTCTTGCCACTCAGGCTAATATACCGTTACCGAGCATTAAGCTCCTACTGGTAACCATGCCCGCAGGCCATCTGTTAACAGCATTCCGCCATTAACGTATTGAAATGTTATGCTGTGCAAATATATGACTCTATTACACGACAACAACATCATCAACAATATAACACGATCATACATTCACGTTACATCGTTTATATTCTATCCAAAAGGATACATCACCAATTAATAACATCGTTATCAATTACATCACACAATAATTACCACACAGGTATTAATAAGCACACAACACACATTTACCGTCAAAATATACTAGCCACATCGGCATAAATGATCGCATAATTGCATCACATCAAATTAATATTGGCCCTTGGCCCACAACTCCATCAATACATCATCAACAAGTTGTAATAACAACAATTCAACAATGACAATACATCATCCTCATAACAACAATTACTTGCCATAAGGCCACACATCATGTTAACAACAAACAACCAAACATCGTCACATATCAAGAATGAACATTCATTAATACATAACCTATACGAACAAGATCTCATGTTATCGACAATTAATCACATACCTCATATCAATACGATAACGTTCACACAACATATCATCATGATTTATCATGCACTAGTTCACAAAACCATTTATGAAAATCAACCAACCACTACTACATCCTACATCATTAACAATTACAACCAAGCACTATGATTATTTACCAATCATATCGCGCATATAAACAATTATGTGTTTTCATCAACAACACTCATAACCAATTAATAACAAGCTAACCAAGCCTATACTATCATATAGAACATCCAACTAGCTTCCTAACACTTCGAACGGCGTACGAAACGGAGCTACGAATCAAAAGTTACAAGGTTTCAAAGTTTGGATAATTGAACATACTACACAACTCATCACTTGATCCTAATAAAAGTAATGGGATACTACATACTATGAATCATTTAATTAAATCATAGTATAGTTCATTGTGTTAGCTTTCCAACACTTCAAACGGCGACAAAATCGGAGTTACGGTTTAGGAGTTACGAAGTTTCAAAGTTTTGGAAAAACAGAAAAAGCTGTCGTCCGCTTCAGCTCCGCTCAGCGGACCTTCGCAGAGAATTTTCTGCAACAGAACCTCCGCTCAGCGGACCCACCTCCGCTCAGCGGACCTGCGTAAACCCAGAAAAAACCAGAACGAACCAGAACAGTTTCAGGCCCCTTATACCCACCAAAACCACTCCCAAACATCATTATAACACCAATACAACACATACAAACCATAGAAACAATCTAACATCAAACTTTTCATGGTTGATTCATCAATCTATCTCAAAACCTAACTTTTTATTCAAACTCAATCAAGCCATAGAAATGGAAAAGAAAGCATGATCAATGAAGGTATCTATCATCATACTACACATACACACCACAAAATCATGTTTATAACTTCTAAACTCACAAAACTCACAATCCACCATTGTTGTCCAAGCATAGAAATGAACAAGAACAAGAACAAGAACAAGAACAAGACTATAAGAATCATACATCCAAGATAAATTAGATTCACCCCTATTGTGACGATCGGCAATCGATTAGGTTGAGAATCCTCCACTTTCTCTTGTTTTTCCCCTTTGCTCTTCTTCTTCCTCTCTTCTCTTTCTTTCTCTTCTTTTTCTTTCCATCCTCCTTCCTTTCTCACAATATTTCTTTCTTATAAAGAAAATATCTATCCCGCGGAAATGACCAAAATGCCCCTACGCTCAAATATCGTTCAAACGCCCCAAAACGCGGAATATCACCTTAATGATATTTCTAGTACCAAAAATATGAAAACCTCCAATTAAATATTAGTTCGCCATCCCGAACTAATACCGACTGAAACGACTCCAAAAACGGTAAAATTCCAATAAACGTCACAAACGTCCAAATTAAGCATATACTTATTTTTCCTGGGCGTTACATAGCCAATGCATTTTAGCTCTTTGTTTCCAAAAAATCTCCTCCTGGATCAGAATTTTATTATACTCCCTTTGTGCCTCAAAAAATCTAGCTGTTGCCCCTTCGTCATTAGCCGATCTCGCAGCTTCCATGGCTGCCATATGGAGTGACAAAGTAAAGTGCTGTTCTTTTCCATTCACCTTATTCCAGCTAGCTAACTCCTTCGCACAGTTACTTATACGGTTTAGAACCCCATTGTTATTAACATCATTCCAACCTCTGTTTACCACATCTTCCAGTTCATCATTTTTAAGCCATGCGTTCTTGAATCTAAACGAATACTTTCTCGGCTGATTTCGGTTGATCGGGTCGCAATGCAAAAGAATGGGACTATGGTCTGAGTGCGAGGCCAGAAGATTAAGGAGTTTTGCTTCCGGAAAAATATCCAGCCAATCTTGCGTTACGAGAGCACGATCTAACCGTTCCTTGATGACATGATCAGTGCCTCGACTTTTAATCCACGTAAATGGATGACCTTCCAAAGGCATATCCAACAAATTACAATCCGTAACAGCTTCCCGAAAACCTTCGCATAACCAGTTTGGATGTTGGTGGATACCGATTTTATCATGCTGTGAAAGCAAGTCATTAAAATCACCGATGATACACCACGGCTCATGTGACAAATCTCTAAGTTCACGAAGCATATTCCACGCCTCTCTTCTACGGTTTCTCTCCGGATAGCCATAGTAACAAGTAATCCGCCATACTCCTTTCATCTCATCCTCAACCAGTATATTCACATAATTCCTAGAGAAATTTACAATGCTGCAGTTTGCAGAGTCCCTCCACAGCACCGCCAAACCACCGCTTCTTCCTACGACATCAACCGATAAACACGAATCAAATTTCAACATCACATGAATACTTTCAAGTTTCTGCTTCTTCGATAATGTTTCCGATAGAAATAAAACATCAGGACGATGTTTCTGAGCTAGCTGTCGCAAGTTCGGAATTGCACGCGGGTTGCTCAGGCCCCGACAATTCCAGCTGATAATCTTTATTTGTCCCGGCAGTCCTGGCTGCCAGGACCTGCCGATAAAAAAGACTGAGACGGTTGAACATTTTTTGTGCTGCTGCTGGATACTTGCTCTCTGCGTCTTTTACGCTCTAACTGGTTTTCACCATGGTCATCTTCACTACCTTCAGGCTGGGATGGTTGGAAATCAAAGTTCATATGTGGGATAACAGCTTTAGGAGTATGCGATGGGTGTTGGTTAAACTGGTTACTGGTGGTAATTTTTGGGGTAGTAATTTTTGGCTTAAATTTATGGGGTCTGGTGTTTAGGTTACTGGTTTTCTGGATTTGTGGAGTGCTAACATTGTGGTTTTTCTTCACGATATTGGGCTGGGAGAAAATAATTTCAGTTTGTGGAAAAGTATCTTGCTTTTGCATGGTGGGATAACATGGGCTTGTGATTGGTTGGTTTAGCATTAGTGGGCCGGTCGGGTTATGTTCCAAACGTGGGGGACGGTTAGGAAACCGCTGAATCACGACGTCACCATCACTAGTATTAAGGGGGACATTGTTGTTAAAAGCGATTGATTGTGCTGTCTGTTTGTCTCCAAAAATTCCTTCTGCAATCATGAAGGAATTATGATGCAACGGATCTTTTTGTGCCATATTGCTAATTTGCATTAATGGGTTGACATGGCACTTCAAAGCAGAATCTGTGTAATCATGAGCCATCTTTAATGACCCTGTACCAATCACTAATTCCTGGTGGACCCCTCCTTGCGTAACATGGTTGGCAGACGCGCCTGCTTGTGCTTGTTTTTCACGCGCTGCACTCTCCTCCCCAATAGCATGCTGTGTCTCCCTATTTTCTTCCTTCAGCCACTTGGAGTTTGAGCCACTATTGAATCTTCTATTTTCTACCCTTATCTCATTGGACCATCCTCTTAAACCATCATCCTCTTGCATGGCGAATCGAACTTCACACTTTTGTTCCGAGTGCCCCAATATTCCACACACAAAACAAAATAGTCCTAGGTTTTCATACTTAAACATAACGGTACACCATTCTCCACCTTTGTTTTTAACTCTCGTATGCTTCTTCAGTGGTTGACGGACATCCACTTTCACTCTCAGTCGCATATATTGTCTCCAAAAGCTTGAGTTGTTATTCTTGTCGTATTCCACAAATGTGCCAATAAAATTAGCAATGGCTTTGCCCACTTTCTCCAACATGAGCCCTGCGGGGAGACTATGAATCTGTACCCAGAATTCAACATGAAACAAAGGAATATTTTCGATTTGGATGCCTATTTGAACTCTTTCAATGATCAGTAAGTGACTACCAAAAGTCCACGGACCTCCTTTCAGCACTGCCTCCATATCAAGCTTATGAAAAAATTGAAACAAAAACAAACCTTCCATGGCTTTCTTGATGATGACCCCCTTGACAGGTCTCCACATATCCGCCACTCTCTTCTTCATGGAAATAACATGGATTGGTTTGTCGCACAAGAATCTTCCTACTAGGCACAACCGAAGATCACCCGCCTCCGCTTCTTCATCCTCCACATCAAAACAAAATCCTCCTTCGTCGTCATCGTCTTGCAAAGATAGATCGTTGATGTTAGTACTCGCCATACGGGAATAGATCGGACCTAAAAATCGCTAGAATAAGACAGAGATCAAAGCTTCTCAGTGGGAGAAGAATGAAACAAACCCTAGCAGAACTAGGAAAATACACATATTCTTTCATGAAACAATTTTTAGTTGAACAATATATATTTCAATTTTTAGTTGAACAATTTTTAGCTGCTGATATGATCCCCAAATCATTGTCGAGTTGTAAGTTTTTCCACTGTATGCAGTTGATAAAGCTGCATGAAGAAAGCTAGTTTGTTCCCTTGATGTTGTAGAGCTAGATCCAAGGTGGAGATTTGTGAGATATTGAATCGAACTCTAGTATGATCGAAGGGTAGCTTCTTGGTTCGACAGGATTAAGCATGAAGTCGAAGGTTGTTCACATGCTTGTGTCGAAGATGCTAGGGTTGTTAGCATGTTAAATTAGGTTTTAGTGTTTAAACCCTAATTTGTTAAGTTAGCTTGTTTATTAAGTTGACTTGTGTAATGGGTCTTGTGGAAAAAGCTCATTAGTTAGTATGTTAGATTTTATTAGTAGTCTCTCATCATTGCCAGGATGCAAATTCTAATTTAGGGTGAGAGAGGTTATTTATTATTCTGGTAAACTTGTAATATTGTTTTAAGAGAAAGTAAAATAATAGCAGTTATAACCAATTCTTATGTTCTTCTTATCTTCTCTAATTCCTATTATATTTTGTTCTTAACATCGTTTTTCACAACAAAAATGAACATGATTTTTTTTTATTAAATCTTATAAACATGTTTTTGACATTATTTAAGAGATACTCTCTTTATAACGATTATATTCTTAGAAAAATTTTGACGTCTGTTACTTAAAGTTCTACAAACGTCGAAGAATTAATCTTTACAGTTATAAAGAAGATGCTTAATTTATAAAAAAAATACCATGAATGATAATATTAAGTTCACCATATATGTTAAAAGTAATAGTTTAAAAACTGTACGTCAAAAACAAAAAAACTGTACGTCAAAAACAAAAAAACTGTACGTCAAACAAATTTAATTTATAAATAATTGTATACTAAGATTTATCTTCAAAGACAAAGATAAAAAACAAATAAATATATAAAAATAAATGGTCAAAGTCTATTAACTTATTTAATAATTAAATTAAAGTACTACTTTATTTTATTTTTTAATAATGAACATGACTTCACACCGGTTAACATTTCCCTTCATTTTATTAAGAATATGTTTGTTTAAATTAATTAAAATAAATTTTTATTAATTCAAAAATAAATATGTACAATTAGGAAATCAAAGATCTAGCGTACCAACATATCTAAGAGGATCGAGGACAAAAACCCAAGCCTCAATACACCATCATCAATCTAGATACGTGCTTCTTAAGCTTAGGTTTCATTTTTTTTTTTTATTCTTAAAAATAGATTTTAGAAATATGTTTTTCAAAATACTATTAATTTTTATATAAATTATATTTTAACATTATATAACATAAACATACATTATTAAATATTAAAATATAGTTAAAATCATAATTTTTTTAAAAATGTATCTCAAAAATAATTTTTATTTAAAAAAACTATTTAAAATAATTTCAATTTTAAGTGATTTTTAAAATTTTGATAATAAAAAAATAAAATTATAACAAAATGATAAAATACCTAAAAATAACATCTTAAGAGTAAATATTTAAATTATTTTTTAAAAATCTATGCAAAATTTTTTCAACAAAATAATCTTACATTATAAAATTCATTTTTAAAGAAAGCCACCCAAAGCAAAGGAGCCATAAATCTCTAATGATTTTTTTTTTTTTTTTTTTTTGCATTATTTATCAAATACATGCATGTTGATGTATATAATTCGGTCAAACGTCCCTTTTAATATTTAAACTTTCCTTGGACCATAATTTTACACCAAACAAATTTGATTATTTGATAATGTGCATACAAAAATAGTATAAATCAATAAAACTATGATTAAGTTAGAAATAGTATAAATATCAAAAAGTTACACATTTTTTAAAGTTTGTCGGTGATTGCATATCAAACGAACATAATTTTTCAATTTAAATATCAATTTTAAAAGTTACACATTTTTAAAAATGGTCAAGTGGTTGCATATCAAACAAACATAATTTTTCAATAGCTTGCATTTAATATATATATATATATATATATATATATATATATATATATAGCATACGAGAATATCTTTTTTATATGAGAATGAATCTGAATCAGTAGATTTTAAAATAAATGGTGGAGATTATGTGTGAATCTTTTTTTATCTCCCTTCAATCTTTTTTTTTAATGATGGAAGATCTGAACCAGTATATATAATTAATCATTAAAATTTTATTAAATTTTTTATATAAGCATTAGGAAAAACAATAAAGAATCATATAAATATACAAAAAATTTATTCACCATTTATTTATTTTATTAAAAATTAACTAAAATACATTATAAAAATAATTAATAACATTGAAAAAATTAAGACTAAAAATTAAAATCAAACTAAATATAAAAACAACATAAATGTAATTAACTAAAATACATTATAATTTAAAATTTGCATACCATTTATTTATTTTATTAAAAATTAACTAAAATACATTAATAATTAATAACATTGAAAAAATTAAGATTGGAAATTAAAATTAAACTAAATATAAAACACCATAAATATAATTAATAAAATAGAAAATCTAATGATTAAATTTTTTTATATATTTAAATAATGAAATGTCAAATCTGCAGGTAATTTCGCAGGAAATTTTCCTGCGGAATTACCTGCGAATTTTGTATTACAGCGTGGTGTTAATAAAAGTTGATAATCGCAGGAAGATCCGCAGGAAAGTTTCCTGCGAAATTACCTGCGGATTTTATATTTTTGTTAGATATTTGGTTTAAAATACATTTTCCGCAGTAAAATCCGCAGGTCTTCCTGCGGAATTTGCTGCCAACTCTGAATCCGCAGGAAATTTATTTTATTTAATAAAGTGCCAGGAAAATCCGCAAGTATACCTGCGGAATAGTTTTCGCAGGAAATTCCGCAGGTAATACGAGTATTTCTAGTAGTGAGAGAGAGAAAAAAGATTCTCACATAATCTCCACCATTCATTTTAAAATCCAATGATTCAGATTCATTCTCACATTCTCCTATAAAAAAGGGATTCTCATATGATATATATATATATAAATATATATATATATATATATATATATATATATATATATATATATATATATATATATAGTAATGCTATTCATACACCCAATTGTTACACCAATACTTACACCCAACAGTATTTTACAATAGTCATTAAATTTGGTTAATGCAGTAATGAAGTTGGTTAATGCAACATCCAGGTATTAAAAATAATTTTTAGCAGTTACCAAACTTGGTTAATGCAGTGTACAAACTTAGTTAATTCAGTAATAAAGTTGGTTAATGCAACATCCCGGTATTAAAAATATTTTTTAGCAGTCATCAAAATTGATTAATGCAGTGTAAATACTTAGTTAATGCACGTCCATGTATTAAAAATAAACGCCCGTACATGAATAGTATTCGGTCGTACTTGAACAGTGTCGTCCGTACATACATACAGTCAAACTTATTGAATGCATTTAATAATCTTAAATGCATTAAGTTAAAGTACCTTTTTATTTGTCATTTAATATGAGCCTGTTTTTTTCTCTTATAGAATTTACAAGTGTTTTTTTTTACTATGTTTAATAATAATAATAATAATAATAATAATAATAATAATAATAATAATAATAATAATAATAATAATAATAATAATAATAATAATAATAATATTTTTAAAATTTATTTTTATAATATTATATTATAACTTTCAATTTTAGTATACATATATATACACTTACATGGATTACATATTCTTCAAGGTATTTAGAAAACATGATGGATTTAATGGTCTTTATAGTTGTTTGTTTGAGCCTAACATATTGCAAAATTGATGCTAGAAGCAATACTTTATTAGAAGGGGAAAATCATTTCACTCGATCTAATAACCTTAGGGTATGTGATCTATTGTTCTCTCTTATTTTTTTTTTACATATGATTTAATTGGTTGTAATTTTGGTTTAGAAAATTCAGCATCAAGTGGACAGAGATTTTTACTGTGTTGATATCTACGAGCAACCTGCTCTACAACACCCTTTACTAAAAAATCACAAAATTCAGGTATGGTAGAGTTGAACAATTTATAAGATTAACTATCTTAGTTAATGGCGATGTTAAAAATAATTGTTATTTGATGAAGTATAAGAGAAAGATATATATAATTGTAGCTATTTCAAATTTCAAATCTAAAATATTCATTCAAGATTAGTTTAATTAGTACTCGTTTGTAAAGAATTTCAACTTCAATTATGTTTTATTGTTTAATGAACCTTGTTTTATTTCCTCTTTATGATAATTTATGTAGCTTTATCCCACCTTTGCAAAGAACGTCATACAAAGTAGTCTCTCTTATAGTAAAATTATGGATGGAAATGCGGATAAATGTTTAGCGGGAAAAGTTCCTATTTACAAAAGGAGAAAAGTTCATCAAATTATTACTAATTTATCTTCAAGATTACAAACGGATGATTTTCAGCAGTATTCAAGAAGTTCTCCTGGCTATCATGTAAGTGATTATTTTAATAAACACATTTCTCGTTAAATTTAAGAGTCGTTTTGAAAGATAATAATTAAATTTAAAATTTAACTTTATATACATTTAAAATGTTAGCTAAGTTCAATAATAAAGAGCATTATTAAATATTAATACTACGATAATTAATAAAAGTTTCTTCTTATAGATGACTAAGTTCAAACGAACTTAGTTAAATATTAAAATTAAGACTTTTATATATAAATATCTACCTATTGTTCCCTCTTATTAAATACTAATACTTCATTTTTTTTTACGGTTCTTGAAATGTTTTAATTTTTCTTGGAATTTTGGATGATGTTCACATGTTTTGAATGAATGTTCATAGCTGATTGATGAACGGCGGCAAAACCTAATCCCTTTCCTCTTCTCTTCTCCGCCGTGGTACACCTTCTCTTCCCCGTAAAAGCAGATATGGATGCTTTAGATCTCTTCCCCGAAACCAGAACGGTAGCTCCTTCATCTTCGAGCAACCAGAATCTAATCACTACTCTTCAACCTCCTCCCCCGGTGTCGGAACCAAATCCACAAAATAATTCTGTTGTGAAGACTCTTCCACAAAACAAATCCTTCGTGCAGGCTCTTAAAGGGGTTTGCGACATACCGCTTTCGCAGCTTCCTAATCTGGTAATCAAAGGGGACAGACCTTCCATAACAATCCCAGAAGAAGAATACGAAGCCGGTATTGCGGAATGTAAGAACAACCTCCATGGAAGGGTCATGTGGCCAAAGGGATCAACTCCGCTTACGGTGGCAGCTCTTAAAGGAAAACTAGCTCTTATTTGGTCTGAAGTTAAAAACTGGGGCGTGCAGTCTTTGGGAAAGGGATATTATGAATTTACATTTGCCAATCCTGATGATATGCGCCGTGTTAGGGCATCTGGAGCTTTCAATTTAAACCCAGGAACCTTGAAGCTTTTTGCTTGGACAAAGGATTTCAATCCCTCACTTCAGAGCAATACTTCGGCACAGGTATGGGTTCGTTTCTTCGGGCTATCTCAAGAATATTGGAGACCAAGAATTCTTTTTGCTATAGCAGGATGCGTAGGTACGCCAATTTGTATTGATGCTGCATCGTCCAAATCAAGAATCGACCGCACTTTTGGGCAATATGTTCGTGTTCTTATAGATATGGACCTAACCAAACCTTTGAATCATAATGTGCTAGTTGAAAGAACAGGGTTTGCGTTTTTCGCAGATATTGAATACGAAAATCTCCCACAGTTTTGTGATCATTGCAAGAAGGTGGGACATGCTATACAAGATTGCAAGCTTCTGCAAAAACAGCCTGTTGCTACTGCTACTAGAAACAAAACCATTTATGTTCAGAAACAAAACACCAAAACTGATGAGGTGGTGGTAGAAACCAATGATTCTATAGAAAGTGAGGGTCAGCAGATTAATGTTAGGGTGGAGCCCCCTGTAGATCCTGTCATCGTCCCTAACCCTCTAAACTACATATCCCAACCACCTAACGATTCAGATTCTCAACCTTATGAGTTTGTGGAATCTTCTCAAGTCAATAATAATGATCAGGGGAATGGTTTTTTACAAAACTCCTGGGCGGACCTAGCTGAAGTAGAGGAGGATGTTTTGGAAACCGAAGGAGCTTTCTCCAATGCAGTATCCATTCTTAAAAAAAAACAGGCAGCGAGAAACAAAGTGAAGAATGCTCCAAGGTCTCAAGCAGGACCGGCGAGGAAGTGCCCATGAAGTGCCTCTTTTGGAATGTGAGAGGTATTGCTAACTCTCCTACAAAATTAGCTTTAAAAAGGCTCATTCGTGTAAACCATCCAGATTTTGTTTTCATTTTTGAACCGTGGATGGCGGTTAAGAAATTTCCTTTTAGGTGGCTCCATAGATTAGGTCTTAAACTTTTTGTTGTAAATGAAAGGGATGGCTTAGATCCTAATCTTTGGTGCTGCTGCCTTATTGACATTGACCCTCAAATTGTTGCTATAGATAATCAACAAGTCTCTTTTCTCATCAAAAACCAAGAAAACACCTTTGGTATCACCGCTGTTTATGCTTCTACTAATCTGGTGATTCGTAGGTCTCTTTGGCAAAACCTTTCTTCTCTGTATAATCAATTCAAGATTCCTTGGGCAACCATTGGTGATTTTAATTGTATTATGGGAGCCCATGAACACTGGGGCTCTAGGTCTCCAGCTAGACCTCCCATTGATGATTTCAATAATTGGACAGATCAAAATTCTCTGGTGCATCTTCCAACGGCTGGAGTATTTTTTACCTGGAAGAATGGAAGAAAAGGAAATCTCTACATAGAAAGACGTCTAGATAGAACAATTTGCAACCATAGTTGGCTGGCTTTTTGGTCCAACAATTCTTGCAGAACCTTACCCCAGAATAAGTCTGACCACTATCCGATTCTTTTTGAGTTTGTTTCGAGGGAAGACAAAGCTGCCTCCAACTTTAAATTCCTGCAAACCTGGGCTTCCGACCCCAGATGTGAAGAGGTTATTTCTGATGTTTGGAAATCTAGAGTGGTGGGTTGCCCTATGTTTATACTTCAAAGAAAGCTTCAGATTCTTAAGTCTAGACTCAAAATATGGAACAAATCTACATTTGGGAATGTCATTGACAACGTGAAAAAAGCTAAAGATGGTCTCAATTTGATACAAGCCAAGATCCGGGAAAATGGCCCCTCGGATATTCTGGATACTCTTGAAAGAGATGCCCAGACAGAGCTGGATCTTGCTCTTCAAAGAGAAGAAATTTTTTGGAAGGAAAAGGCTCATGTAAAGTGGAAGGTTGATGGCGACAGGAACACGCGGTTTTTTCACAGGATCGCTAAAATCAAACAAAGTTCCAAGAATATATCTTGCCTTAGAGTGGACGGGAACTTAATTACTGAAAGGGGTCGGATTGCAGAACATGTGGTCTCGTATTACACTAACCTCTTTAATAATCTCTCTGTTTTGCAGGATAATAGTTTGATTGAAGAGGTTATCCCTCGGTTGATGAATCAAGAGAACAACACAGAGCTAACAAAGTTACCGTCTATGGAGGAAGTTTACAATGCTGTAATGAGCTTGGATAAGGATAGTGCCTCGGGACCGGACGGGTTTAGCGGTTTCTTTTATCAAAAATACTGGAATATTATAAAAGATGAGGTGCTGGATGCTACTTTACAGTTTTTCCAAGAAGGATGGATTACTCCTAACTACAACAGCAACACGCTGGTCCTAATTCCTAAAGTTCCTAATGCGGAGTCAATTGAGCAGTACAGACCGATTGCCCTTGCAAACTTCAAACACAAAATTATTACCAAGATTCTTGCATATAGGTTAGCCGTGTTCATGCCGTCCATCATTTCTGCCGAACAACGTGCTTTCATTAGAGGTCGGAATATCAAGGACTGTGTTGGTGTCACTTCCGAAGCAATCAATCTCCTCCCCAACAAGTGCAAGCAAGGGAATCTCGCAATCAAAGTCGACATTGCAAAGGCTTTTGATACGCTTAACTGGGAATTCTTGATTAGTGTCCTCAGAGCTTTTGGATTTGACGAAAAATTCTGCAATTGGATTAATGTTATTTTACACTCAGCTGTCATTTCTGTTTCGATTAATGGTACGCAGGCTGGTTATTTCTCTTGCACAAGTGGGGTGCGACAAGGAGATCCGTTATCGCCTCTTCTTTTCTGCTTGGCAGAAGATGTTTTAAGTAGAGGGATAGCTAAGTTGGTGGAGAACAAAAAGATTAGGCAGATTAAGGCAACCAGAGACTCTTTTGTGCCTTCCCATGTGTTATACGCGGACGATATAATGGTGTTTTGTAAAGGCGACAAGGGTACTATTGAGGCTCTAACAAATCTTTTTCAAAGGTATGCTGCGGCGTCGGGTCAGCGGGTTAATCCCTCAAAATCTACCATTTATGCAGGATCGATAGCCATTCAAAGGCATTTGCACATTGCCTCTTGCCTTGGATTCAACACGGGGCAGGCACCATTCACATACCTGGGAGCTCCTATTTTCTGGGGAAGGCCTAAACCAATTCACTTTCAAGGTATTGCAGACAGAATTAGGAATAAATTGTCGGCGTGGAAAGCTAGCTTACTATCTATGGCAGGAAGACTGGTTCTAGTTAAGTCGGTGATTCAAAGCATGTTAATGCACACAATGCTAATTTACTCTTGGCCTTCTTCTGTCTTAAAGAATATTCATAAATGGGCGAGGAATTTCATTTGGAGTGGGGAAAGTGATACTCGCAAGCTGGTCACGGTAGCCTGGGATAAGTGTTGTAGACCTTATGATGAGGGAGGATTGGGGATTAGATCACTGGTTACTTTGAATGAGGCTGCCAATTTGAAACAGTGTTGGGATTTAGTTAGCTCTCAGGACCAATGGGCTTGTTTACTTCGTGCTAGAGTGTTGCGGGACAATAAACCGATCTCGTACCATGTTTTTTCTTCTTTGTGGAGCAGTATGAGATCTTCTTGGGCAGAGGTTAGCAGCAATTCGGGGTGGCTCATAGGCAATGGGAAAAAGTTTAAATTCTGGTCCGACTGTTGGAATGGTTCAAGTGTGATTGAAACTCTTAACGTAACCGAAGATTTGCATCCTTTTGTAAAAGACAAGGCTGAAGCTTATATACAGAATCGTCAGTGGAAGCTCCCAAATGCAATCCAGGTTTTGTTTCCCAATCTTGCTAACTTAATGTCTAATGTTCACCTACCTATTTTAGAGAAAGAAGACCAGTATATTTGGACTCCTGCAGCGGATGGAAATCTTTCCTTGAAAGAAGCGTTTAAGTTCAAGTCTGGTACATACAGCGAGGTCGGGTGGGGAAAGACTATCTGGAGTGCTTACATCCCGGCGTCGAATTCATTGCTTTTCTGGCGGCTGTTGCATAATAAAGTCCCGACGGATGACAATTTGATTATTAGAGGTATCCAACTTCCTTCTATTTGCAATTTATGCAGCGCTACAGGTGAAACAGCGGAGCATTTGTTTTTCTCCTGCCCTTTTGCAGCCAGATTGTGGTATTTTCTTTCCATGATTCTGTCGCAATCTATTTCATCTTTTTCGGATATCTGGAGAGCTTACAGAAAGCTCGATTCTGATCAGAGTAGGTTGGTCCTTCTTGCTGCAAGTATTAGTATTGTTAATACTATTTGGAAAGCCCGAAACCTGAGACGGTTTGAAGACAAAACCATCCCTTGGACATATGCTTTAAACATGGTCAAGGTTGAGGCTGCGTTCACGGGTAATACTACTCCAAAAGCCGGTTCGAACTCAATCTTGGATTTTCAGCTACTTATGAGTTTTAACATTAAGCAGAATCCTCCCAAGACTATAATCGTTAAGGAGTTTTTGTGGCATCCTCCTGTTCTACACTGGATTAAATGTAATACAGATGGGACATCGGCGGGAACACCTCAGATTGCGGCTTGCGGGGGTATCTTCAGAGATCACACGGGTAATCATCTTGGGAGCTTTTCCAATCGGATCGGGCTGGGAAGCGCGTTTGTGGCTGAGCTTGTTGGAGCCATCTTGGCTATTGAGATAGCGAAACAGAAAAATTGGAACAATTTATGGATCGAAACAGACTCGAAGCTGGTGGTGTTAGCTTTCTCCAAACCGTTTATTGTTCCTTGGGCTATTCGGAACAGATGGGAAAATGTCATTCAACATTCTAGAAATATTAATTTTTTGGTAACACATATTTTTAGGGAGGGGAATCATTGTGCGGATAGACTCGCTAACTTAGGATTACATGTTAATGATTTTACTTGGTGGGAAGTTGTGCATAGAGATATTCTAATGGAGTTTGCAAAAAACTTTATTGGTCTTCCTTTTTATAGAATTACTCACTAAAGGGTTTTGGTTTGGTCCCCCCTTTATCTCTTTCCCTGTAACCTTCTCCTCTTTTTCTTCAATATATTTTGTGGTGGCCAGTCCACCTTTTGATTAAAAAAAAAATACTAATACTACAATAGTTATATTTTTATATATAAATATTTTAGTATTATATATAACTTAAAAGTTTAATAAAAAAAAATACTAATACTACAATAGTTATATTTTTATATATAAATATTTTAGTATTATATATAACTTAAAAGTATTATATACAGTTTTGGTCCCCCTATTTTATCTTATTCACGAAATTGGTCTCCCTATATTAAATTTAAACAGTTTTGGTTCCCTATTTTAAATTTAAACAGTTTCCATCCTCTTATTTTAAATTCTAAACAGTTTTAGTCCCCTTTTCATACTTTTGCATTTAAAATTAACGATGTTTAACAAGTTATTTGTGAAACATGACAAATCATCGTATATAAAGATATTGTTGTACTTTATACATAAAAATATAAGTTAAAAAAATAAAAAATCTTATCGATTTTCTATAAAAAAAAAACGTGAAAGTGGGACCAAACCTATTAGAATTTAAAATAGGGGGACTAAAAGTGTTTGAATTTGAAATATAGGGACTAATTTCGTGAATTAGGCAAAATTGGGGGACCAAAACTGTAATTTAACCAAAAATAAACTTAAAAGTATAATCAAATTTCAAATGAACACGGCTATTTTTTTTTATACTTATTATGAGATGATACAAATATAAACAAAATAATTATATTAAAAATGTATAATTTTGTATTCTCTAGACTGTTACTCTTGATACAACCCAAAATATGATATTTCACGGAGCATCCGTAGAAATCGGCATGTACAATCTATCACTTCAGGCAGACCAATACAGTATGTCTTCAATGTGGTTAGAAGGAGGATCCTCAATGGAATTCAATAGCATACAAATCGGAGTTGGGGTAAGTTACTTTAATTAAGTTTATGTATTTTTTTAATCATAACATTACATTTTTTATGAGAGAGAGAGAGAGGTGTTGTACGAGGAGATAAAAAAACGAAACACACGAGGGTTGTATATGTAACCAACTGTAATACCAAAACCCCCATGATTCTCAATAAATAAGTCTTGACTTGTTGATCCACCATTAATATCAAGACAAGGGTATGTTCTTGCCATTCTTAAAATTAATGCTTTGTACCATATAACATTACTGTTTTTCAGATGAATTGATATTTTCATATTTTTCTGTCTATTAAACAATGTATATGTTGCAACAAAAAAACTCTCTTTTATAGTATACTACTCACATCCATTATTTGTTCCCTAAGGTTCATCCAAGTTTATATGGAGATAGTAAACTGCGACTAACTGGTCATTGGACGGTAAGAATGTAGATTTAATGCATTAAATAACTATAAATACGTAGCGTGATAAAAAACACAAAATTTTATTATGCTCGAACTAACTTTAATATAAACGCACAGGCATACAAAAAAATGGGATGTTACAATGATAATTGTCCGGGATTTGTGCAAGTCAACCAAGACAAAGATTATGCTCTTGGATCAGTCATGTACCCTACTAGTTTGATTGGATCACAATCAAAATGGACTGCTCCAATCAAAATCAAACAGGTAAAAAAATTATTTGAATGTATTAAAATATTATTATATGTTTTAATAAACCATTATACGATAAAAAATTTAATACTATTTTATTAAAGGTATATAGTAAATGTATAGTTTAAATTTCTATTGAATTTTAATAAATAAAAAAGTGGTAATTTTATTAATGAAAAACAATCTAAAATGTATAGACAAACTTAAAAAAGTTTACAACTTATTGAGTCAATATTTTTTAATTAATTTTACTATGGTTGGTTAATATCATCTCCCAGCAACTTATTAATTATATAATTATATAATAATTATTTAAATATACGTAGGATCGAACTACAGGTCATTGGTGGTTAATTATACAAAAGGAACCAATATATGTTGGATATTGGCCAAAAGAATTATTCTCTCACTTAAGCAAAGGAGCATCTTTAATCAAATTTGGAGGCCAAACATATGCTCCACCTAATAAGGATAGTCCTCCAATGGGTAGCGGGAGATTGCCTAAAGAAAAATTCAAAAACTCAGGTTTCATGGGGTTGCTGAAGGTTATTGATTCAGAATATAATGAAAATGACATAAATCCCAAATATATGAAGCAGTATAGTGATACTAAGCCAGACTGTTATGACTTGTGGTATCATGGTTATGAAGGATCTGAGTATAAGCAAAGTTTTCTTTATGGTGGACCAGGTGGTCGAAATTGTGATATATGATTGCATTGTCAACTTTATTAATAAAATTGTGATTCGTAATATGAATAAAGATCAATTTTGTTTTATAATAAATGTTGTTGAAAAATTTCTTTTGTATTTATAGAGTGTTTGATCTCTAAAATAGCTAACCATAAGGAATCGTGTAGTTTATAGCGTCCTTATAACTACCTTCTAACTATTTGGAACAAAGTAGATACGTTAAGACATGATAGTTATATCCCTAACCATCCAAACTAACTTGCATAAGTAATAACAAACTAAGACCTTTTATATTGCGTAATACTCCCTCTCACTCATGCCAAAAGTTAGAGGATGATATATGTTGTTCATCCCCAACATGGATAAAAGTATGTGGAATGGTTAAGGTAGTAGACATCTTGTGAAGAAATTGTCTAGTTGATTTTTGGAGAAAATCAATAATAGCTTAGATGTGCCAGCTTGAAGTTTCTCTATAACAATATGACATTGAATATCCAAATGTTTCTTTTTAACATAGAAGACCAAGTTAACTACCATGTGAATGACACTAAGGTTGTTACAATATATAACATATGTTTTGCAGTTGGATACTTGAAGATCTTGTAGGAGGTAAAAAAAGACTTTTAAGCTCGCAAATGGATGCAAAAAAGATAATGATGTTCTACTTTAGATGAGATAGAGATTCAATTAATTACTTCTTTGTGCACCATGAGACAATATACATGCCTATGAAGAAACATTGGCATGGTATGGATCTTCAAGATTCTACACAACAAGCCTAATATTCATCATTAAATCCAATCATTTACAAGGAAAAATCTCTAGGAAAAAACAACCCTTAGATGTGAAAGTGTTTGAGGTATATGAGAGTTTTTATGGTTGCATTTTAATGAGAGGTTGTTAGATTGTTTAGGTATTGGCTTAATTGTTATGTGATGAAAGTTATATCTGTTCATGTTGTTGTGAGGTATATAAGTCAAGTAATTAATCACGTGTATGAACGCATGCCTTTGAAATATAGGCTCAGATCATGGTGCAATTTGTTAGAGGGGTCAATAGGTGTTTAAATTGGTTTATATCCAATAAGATTTGTATAAGACATTAGGTATTAGTAGTATTTTCATAAACAACGTAAAATGCCTTAATTGGAATGAGCTACCTTAAGGCTAGAAAGTATTTGGGCTAACCCAAATTCTTGATATGAAATGTTTGAGATAGGTGTGTATCGGTTTCAATTGTTCAAACAATGGTTCTGGACTTATGTTTTGATCTATTTACTGAGCTATTCTTTATTTTTCTTATTGCTAATAGATTCAATTCAAAATCATAGTGAAAATAGCAACCACAAAATACAGCAAGAATCAATCAAATGCACAATTTAATTTAATTTTGATTCAAACTCAATAAAGCATAGCAACAATAATTCGAGTGAATTTTACAGGTACCTAATTATGTTTTATGTTCTTCCCTTTCTCTTTATGAAATTTGTTTGATTCTGATTTTTGCTCAACTTTTCCTTGATTGTTGAAGGGAAGGGTTCAAAATAACTCAATGCGAAATTGAAATTTCATCACAACCCATGTGTAGAATTTTTCTGGCTGAATTATGTGAAGGAGGCGAGACATTCAAGTTGGAATGTAGCTGCAAAGGTGAACTTTGATTTGGCTCACCAAGAATGTGCTATTAAATGGTTTATTATAAAGGGTAATAGAACTTGTGATGTCTGCAAAGAGGATGTTAGAAACCTTCATGTCACTCTATTACGGATTCAAAGTGTTCGAAATCGATTGACTAGAGCAAGTAGATCTCAGCTCGAAGATGTAAATGGGTACAAACACGTCTACTTTAGTACAAAAATTTTGAATTTGGATTGTGTGCGTGTATTTAGTCACACATGGACCATCCACCGGACGGTCGAGATATGGTTGACTACGTACATGCAGTCACAAGGTTGTGACTGCACACAATCTAAATCCGATAAAGATCTTTTTTATTTCTAATCAATTAATGAAGTTTGGCTATAAGCTTCATTTTAGAGCTTCATAGATATAATTTCAATCTTCAAGAATTATGAACCGTTTTATTTGTCTGCTCAATTTTATAGGGTTTGGCAGGAAGTTCCGCTGCTTGTCATTGTTAGCATTTTGGCATATTTTTGTTTTCTTGAGCATCTATTGGGAAGACTAACAATCCTTTACAATGAACTGTAAAGTTTGCAATGTCTTCAATAATTTTCTTAGAATTCTATTACACAAAATATTTTCTATCTTTTTAAAAAGAAAAATTAAAAGTGAATGCCAAAATAGCTTTTGATTTTCTCTTCTTTGCAGGTTACAAAAATGGGAATTGGTGCATTTGCCATATCTCTTCCATTTTCCTGTGTACTAGGCCTGCTCTCCCCCATGACATCATCAACCATGGGTAGGTTTGCAAAACATTGATAAATATTATCAATATACTTTTTATAAAAACTCATAGTCAATTTTGAATAAATAATGGTTGATCGGTCAAATTCAATTGTTCATGTGTGTAATAGATTCACACCCTTACGATACGCGTGAGTCATATTTCAGTTTAATACTAAATTGAATCCAATCGATACGAATCTCTATCGCGTATATATTTGGAAATGAATCTCATCATGAATCCCTATTCAATATGGTGAATCATCACCTAAACTTAGTGCAGTCAACTTTGTTAAACTAACCAATATTTTTGTGTAAAGTGAAACGCAGGTTCATATGAATTTATGCATCTTTCCAGTTTTCTCTGGTGGTTCTCTTCGCGCATATATTTTACTCATTGGTAACCAATTTCTATGTGAATCTTAAACTCATTACCTGTACTTTTAACTTTAAAAAGAGATTGATAGTACTCATGTTGAATCCTGATTCATTAGGAAGAATCCTGATTTATTCTGACGAATAACTATCTATACTTACCTGTACTTTGCACTTGTGAAAAACTCCTACATGAAGAGGTATTTGAATATTTCAGATTGCATTTGGGATCATGAATCAGTGTCTCCAACTTTAGCAGATGTGAATTTATAAATCAAATGGAAACATAAAATTGTAGTTTGTGGACCAGTTGGAGCAGGGAAATCATCACTTTTGTATACAATACTTGGAGAGATTCCTAAGATATCGAGAACTGTAAGTTTCTAATACAACCCGTTTAGTTTTGACTAAATATCTAACTTGGTCCTTGAAATTGTAGGACTATATTAGTCTAGACCCTCACATTATCAATATTCCAAAATGCTTTCTGAACTGCATTTTATTACAAATTCAGGTAAAGGGTTAAATTTTGCAATTTTAGGAATGTTTTTAATATTAATAATGTGGGAGACTAAGTTGATGCATAACTAGAATTTCAAGGACAAACTTGGAAGCAATAAAGTTTCTACTTTATTATTTGTTTAATGGATGTGTTTATTGTTTCTTCAGTACAAAGGGAGGGTCCTGTTATCCTGATTTTAGCACCAGAGTTAGGTGTTCAAATTCAACAAGAAGCTATGAAGTTTTAGTCATAGTCAAATATTAGATGCACATGCATATACGGTGGTGCTCGAAAGGCCCCTCAAACGAAGCACACGGTCCTGATTTTCTTCCGATTCCTTCCTTTGAACAATGCTTTCCTAAGAGCACAAAAGAATCAGTTGTGTTCAAAGCATATATGAGTCATTCGTATAGGTTCTGGCTGTGCTATCTTTCGACAGTCTATTGCAGATTGCGGTTTAGTGGTAGATCTGGTAAGTAGGTTTGTAGTGTTATTCACAGAAATTTCAAGTCTGGCAACATTCTCCTTAATGACGATATATCTGTCTGAAGAAAAACCCAGGATTGATGGGTTTTTATATTTGAAATTAACCAAAGAAAATTATTTTTATATTTGATATACATTAATTATATATAACCCAGGATTGGTGGGAAGAAATGATCTCAGCTAACATGCATGAGTTTGTATCAAAGAAGGCGGATAATAACTGAAGCAACTTGGATTGTAATACTTAACGAAAATTTCTTTGGCCACCTCCCTACCTTCTAGTCCACCTCTGGTGAAAACCCCATACTACCCCTGACTTCGGAAATGCACTTCCGAAATGCAAGAAAAAGGTGTTTTCGGAGATGCATCTCCGAAAGCGCCTTTTTTTTTTGAAAAAATTGTCTTATTTCGGAAGTTCATTTCCGAAAACAACATTTCGGAAGTTCACTTCCGAAATACTGCGATTTCTGCAGATTTATCAAAACACTCCCCCTCCCCCATTCATTTACCCTAACTCAAAACAAAAACAAGCAAAGGCGAAAATTTGTGCAAACAGAATTCCAAGGCTGCATCAAGGCTCCAATCACATTGCTAAACAACATTCAAAAGCCCTCAAATCACTCAATTTGTAAGTTTTGAAATTGTTAGATTCATTATTCAAATGCATGTTATTTAGGGTTTTAGTTGCATAAATGATATATGGTTAGGTTGTTAGTAGTATTTAGGTTGTTTAGAAGCATTTTGAATTGGTTTTATGTCTGGTTTTGGGGTCTGCCATGGAAGTTGTAGAAAACTCCATCGCAGGGGTGTTTCGGAAGTTCATTTCCGAAAACACCTCCATCCCAGTTTTCGGAAATGAACTTCTGAATTGTATCAGAAGTTCAAATTTTTTTAGTTTTTTATTTTGTCTCGCATATTAATCGATTTCAATTGTTTACAGGAACATGTCAGGCAACCAACCAGCACGCATCAGACAGGGTAGGGAGACCCAGACTGCGTCGGCTAGACGCGAACGGGCGGCGGCGCAGCTGGCGTCGACACAGGGACGGGGGCGGGGCCGGGGACGACGTGTGCGAGTACCCGAGGACGTGGGAGAGGGTACATCAGCTTCAGGGTCTAGGAGTAGGCTGGCTCGGGTATCTTCTTCCCGCCAGCGAGAGGAGGAGGATGAGGAGGAGGAGATGCCAGTGCCATACCACGAGCCGGAGGGGGTACCGGATGTTGACCCACCAGCCGGGGAGGAGGATGAGGAGGGGGACAGCTATCCGGGAGGGCCTTTTGACACTTCCGTGCTGATTCACTACCACGATCACGTCGCTCGGCGGATCTGGAAGGGAGAGGTATTTTTTTTAATTTAACCGTTTATTTGTCACCATTTTTTATAATTTTACCGTTTATTTGTCGCTTATTTAATATATGTCGCTTATTTGTTTTTTTTTGTAACAGGAGAGAGAGCCATTGAAAATGGTGAACCACGCCAGGAAGATTTTTAGTCTGTTTAAACCAGCAGCTCAGTGGTTTAACGACCATGTGCGAGGTTCGGGGCTTAGCGGGCTCTGCATGACCGGGTACACCACCATCAGCACCGGCATGCAGGGGGCATTTGTGGAGCGCTGGCACAAGGAGACGTCTTCTTTCCACTTGCCGGTGGGGGAGATGACGATCACCTTGCATGACGTGCAGTGTCTTCTCCACCTGCCCATCAGGGGGCCGCTATTGCACCACTCCCGGATCCAGAGGGTCGAGGCCAGTCAGTGGATGGCGCTCTATTTGGGCATGGAGCCCGAAGTTGCTGACTTCGAGTGCATCACGACTTCTGGGCCTCATATCCGGTTCACCATACTGAGCCGCTATTTCGAGCACCACCTGGACGCGGCGGCCGATGCCGAGCAGGCGGGTGACGACCTATTCACACAGTACCACCGCGGCTGCGCTCTCCGGTGCTGGTACATGCATGTGGTAGGCGCTGCTTGCTTTGTGGACAAGAGTGCAAGGTACGTCGACGTGACCTACCTCCGCTATTTCACGGACCTGGATACCGTTCACCAGTGGAACTGGGGGTCAGCTACTCTGGCATATCTCTACCAGAAGCTGAATGAGGCCTCAAACTGGAGGACGAGGCAGTTGGTCGGATCCTGCACACTGCTTACGGTACGTTTTATTTTAATACATTATCGTATTTATTTATTTATTTATTTATTTATGTTTCGTATTTCTTTTTAATACATTACTGTGTTTCTGTTTCAGAGCTGGATCGTCTCCTACTTCTCCCGCATCCACGGCTTTCACATCGATCCTGCGTACGTGGACGCCATGCCCAGGGCCGCCAGATACGTTCTCCAGAGGGGGAACGATGCGGTGGGACCATACCGTCTGTACTTGGACCGCAAGATGCATGACGACGTCACATGGAGGCCGTTCAGCGACTACGCTCAGATTGTCCCCTTTGACGGCATTGCACTATATTCAGGCTGGTTGGCTTGCGGGACCGACATCATGGTTCGATATCTCCTTGAGCGGTGCATGCGTCAGTTCGGATTCGTGTAGCGGATACCCAGGTCACCCTTTGAGGCTGCTCCCGACACTGTGACCCGAGTGCAGCTCACTGCCATATGGGAGGACTGGCAGCATCATGTGGTACCAGAGGAGTACCGTCTCACTCGGGTCACCCAGGACTGACACAATGAGGAGGGGTACGTCACATGGTTCTACCGGGTGTCACATCCTCTTCTGAGACCCGACGTTCCCGGCGCTCCTAGGCCAGCACACGAGGAGATCCTGGAGAACCAGCAGGCCGAGGATGATCACGCCATTGATCTCATGCCGATCTGCCAGCGGATAGAGATGCTTGGGCGGGACGCGTTGGATCGAGGTATCGTTCAGCAGGGCGGTCCAGAGGCAGTCGCCGTGATGGAGATGATCGTCACTGATGCGGGCCGTGCGGCGACATACAGGCGGCAGAGGAGGTCTCAGGGAGAGAGGGTTAGGCACACCCAGTAGTGGTCGGGTTTATATATTTTTTGTTATCGGATTGTATCTTTAGCACATTATTATTATTATTTGGATTTGCTTGAGCTTGTATATATTTCTTTTTTTTATCATATTAGTATCTTCAACTTTACATGTCGTTTATTTTTTTTCCCGGTTTCTTTTAATTAAAAATACGAAACTGTTAACAAAAACATAAAAAAAAAAGTCTGTTTCTGCATAATTCGGAAGTGCATTTCCGAAACCCCACAAAATCTGAAAAAAGGTGTTTTCGGAAGTTCATCTCCGAACACACCCCCCATGAGGTGTTTTCGGATATGAACTTCCGAATTATAGAAATTTAAAAAAAAATCAATGTTTCGGAAGTTCATTTCCGAAGCAGAGGTATTTTGAGTTTTTCGCTGGGGGTGACCCCCATAGGGAGGTGGCTAAAGAAATTTTCTACTTAACTAACTTAAAACTTAATTTGTTGCATTTTTGTACTTTTTGAGTGTATCAAATATAAATGCATAAAAATTGTCACATTATTGGTAAATAAATTATTATGGTAAAAATTGTCAGATTCAAAAATAAATTGTCACATTATTTGATAATGAAAGAGAGTAGAAAGTGAAATGATTTTATATAGTTGTTTGGTATAAGAGAAAGTGAAAGGAAAGATAAAAGATGAGAAAAAAGATATATATATATATATATATATATATATATATATATATATATATATATATATATATATATATATATATATATATATATATATATATATATATATATATATATTTACACAATTACAAAAATAATCTTAATAATTTGTTTCATTTGATATAATTATTATTAGTTAACTTTATAATTAAATTTTATCTGACATTGTTTATATTTTTTTAAACAAAATTCAAGTTTCGATTTTAAATTAGAGTATTTTACGCACACAAAAAATCATTAATTTTTCATAAAAAGAGAAACTAATATCTTTTATGTATAACGAAGAAAACAAAAGTTGTAGTTTAAACTTTAAAGGCACTAAGTTACCATTTTAAAAAATATGCATTGCATATTGATTATTTTTGTCTTTGCATTAAATTTTGGCATGATCTTCTCTTTGCGTTCAAGAAAGAATTTTACCTGGGTCCCACCTGTTACTTTCTTTCATTCTTATTCTCATTTCATTCTCAGCTTCATTGGTGATCTCTTTTCTCTGTTTTTTTTTTTTTGGTTTTTTGCAATCCTACACACTAAAGAACTCCATCACCAAACCCATTTCCAGGTAAACTCAAACTCTTAGGCTTTGTTTGGGAGTTTGGAGGGGAAGGGAGGGGAGGGCTTTGAAAAATAGGAGGAATTGGGTGAAAAGGATAAAAAGATTTTGGGTGGGAGGGTTTTGGAGGGTTTGAGTTTATTCATAACACTAAAAACCCCATAAAATGGGGGAACTCAAAAATTGTATTGAAGGAGGGTTTTGGAGGGTTTTGAAGGGCTTACATAAATTTTCCAAATATCTTTTAGGTTGTTATACTATTTTGAAAATTAAAATTTTTGTAATAATAATAACTCTTTTATCATTCTAAACAAAATCATTTTTTTACAAAATGTCAAATATTTTCCTACATTTTTTTTAAATTTTATTTTTGGAAGTCTTCCCCTCCCCTCCCCTCCAAACTCCCAAACATAGCCTTAAGGGCTTTCTTCCTTCAAATTTTATGAATATTTATTTACTTTTATGATAGGTTTCAATGTTGGTCTACATTTTTCTTTAATTTCCTGTCAGCTAGTAACTTTTTTCTTCTCTTTAATTTACAATGTTGGTCTGATTGTTTTTTTAATATTAAGTTGGGTGTTAGCTGTTGTGCCTTTACTAAGTTAAATGTAAAGTAGCAGAATTATTAAAACCGATCAAGTTTGAAACCTGACACACTTTACACCCTCTAATAATTAATTAAACATATCATCAAGTTTTTTATCACTTTATAAAAGCCGTAAGAAAATCGTCTATCTCCCCTTTTTCATAGGTCTCATCTCAGGCAGTATTAGTAGTAGGTAGTAAGCAGTAGGACAACTTAAATTTCACTTAAACGATAATAAATGTGTTTTTGCGGTTCATAAGTCAAACTTTAATCAACTAAACCCATATGTATTCGAATTTTCATCCGACACCCAATTGAAACCGTTCGTTGCATTGCGTTTCGGTTCGGACTAACATGATGATTGGTTATAGTAAATTGGGTGTTAACTTGTGCCTTTAGTAAGTTAAAAAATACTTTAAAAAATTATTTTAAATGAAATCAATCATATTATAAAAAAAAATCAATGCACAATTTTTTTTTATATTTAATTTTTTAACGTATATTCTAAGGATATAGATTAACATTTTGTTTTTTAATATTACTTCAAATTTTCTTTAAAAAAATAAGTTGATATATATATATATATATATATATATATATATATATATATATATATATATATATATATATATATATATATATATATATATATATATATATATATATATGGATAAAAAAGTGACTTTCCTATCTGCTAATTTTTTTCTGTTTGGATTATGAGAGAAAAGTAAGAGAAAAGAAACTGAAAAGAAAGAAAGCATAAGAAGAAAAAGAGAGTAGAAAAAAAGAGAGTAGAAAGTGAAATGTCAGAATGCATATTTTTTTAAAAGAAACATATTTTTGAAAAAGAAAGAATGCATATTTTCTTAAATGGCAACTTAGTCTCTCTTTTACTGATTCCTATTAATAAAATATTTACTTTTATCTATTGTTTTGTAGGAAATGAAGGACCATCATCAATTCAATCCAGGTGAAGGTGTTCAAGGCCCATGGATCAAGATAAACCTGCTATGCATTCTGGGCGTGGTAGCATTGGGAGCTTTAATTCTGATCATATATATTTTTATTAAAAAATATTTGTCGCGTCCATCCCGAGCTGTGGTTCCACTCCCCGACAATTTGTAATTAATATATTTTTACAGAAAAAAATTTATAATGATATTAATTGAATAAAATAAAAAGGAAATTGATGTTCTGATTAAAAAAAATAACGGTGTAGTTTGTTGCTTCTATTTCTGTATAATAATAATAATAATAATAATAATAATAATAATAATAATATAATAATAATAATAATAATAATAATAATAATAATAATAATAATAATAATAATTCTGTCACTTTCTGCAGCCCTTGCACTTTCTGCAGGCATAACACAATCGATTAATACAGTGAAACGTCACTAATAATAATTGTAGCATATGAACAACAAATATTTAGTAGTGGTGCTACCTTCACTAGTAAACTCAATGAAGGTAAAACGGAGAATAGAATTGAGGTCTCCACATACACGGAAGTCAACAACCTGCAGCCAGGAATGAGGAGTTGATCCGGTAACATGGTTTACCATCATTAAGATACAGAAAACCCTAAATAGTCCGAACTATAATGTAAGAGAACAACAGAATCTGACTAATCATTCCAAAATAGATTTATTACAGTTAGTCTCCGTGTGATTCTTTATACAATATAACAGCTCTCTTAAGAAAAAAACAAACATCATAAACAACCCGAGCAACAGGTCTAACTAAGTATCCGTGATTATTCGTTAGTGACGACCGCTCAAACTCCTCAGCTATGGGATTCAGCTTTAACAACTCTTCCAAATCTCTTATTTCACAATTGAAACTCTCACCTTCATTCTCACCGTTCATCATATAACCATCATTGTTCATCACAAACTGTTGGTTCTGAACCTCGTTAGCATGCATCTGACCCAATTGAGTATGCCGGCCTGAGAACGGTATGGACGGAGGTAGATAGACAGCGCGCGACAGAGGGAAAGAGGAGTTTTGTCGATTTTTGTTTGGAAGCAGAATGAGGCGCGACTAAGGGAAAGAGAGAGGAAAGGGAAACCCTAAAACATAGCTAAAATTGATTTAGGAGGAGTGGACATAACTTTCCGAGCGAAAATGAGAAACCAAAAACCGGGAAATTAAATTGGTCATTATTTGTCTAATTTTATACAACAACAAAATCTGAAAGGTAATGGGTTCAATTCCCTAATAAAACTTCTTAAGTTGCTAAAAGTAATTAAAACTTCTCAAGTAAGTTAGAAACAAAAGTGACTTAAGAAATTTAATGTGAATTATATTTTTTTTATTTAATTTTTGTTAAGTTGATTTTAAATGCACCCGATCTAACTAAGTCACAAATATTTACGGAGTTACCACCGTGTCACTTTTTAAATCATATGGCAGGTAAACTAACTTAACAATCTTTGCTAAAAAAGTATTTTTGTGGTAGTGAATTGAAAGTCAACCCATCATTTATCGATCTTTAAAGCAAAACATTGAATATTAATCCATGTAAGTATGGATGATGTGACTGTGATATCAACATTTACAAATTCATATCTTTACTCCTTCACTGACCTGAGGAGCATATTTAATGTAACATACATTTCTAAAGAATTAAGATGTGATCGGGTGTTTTGCTTTTTCCCAAGCTTTTTGATTTGGAGTCAAATAGTTTAGGACCCGGTTCCTCTCCTGCCTAGTCCATGTTGTTGCTCGTTATGCGCTTATCACAACCATCAATCACTATTTTATTTCTATTAACAATGCTGCTTTTTTTATTTATCTTATTTGATGAAGTTTCAGCTATTGGATAAGGCACGAGAGGGAAGGCAGAACATAAAGAGCAGCAGACGATCTTTTTCCAATAATTTACTAGCTCATTTTATGCTGATATTTGACATCTACTAAATATTTTAGCAGTAAAATTGCATAAGTAAAATTTCTTGATTCTTAGTTTACAAGTTTTGATCAAATAATATGAAAGATTTTTGTTTTTTGTTTTTGCTTGAGAAAATCTTTTTTTTTTTATTTCTCTCTTTTTAGTATATAAATTATTGTTCAAGAAGCAATGTGTTTTTTTAAACTGAGGAAAGATTAAGGTTGGCACACATGTCCAAATCCGCGGGGCCCACCCGAACCTGAGTCGACAGGTAAAAACTCGAGTTGACTCGATTCAGGTGTCACCCGATATTTCGGATGCGGGTTTAGGTAGTGTAAAACTCGCGCTCGAAACCCGAAACCACATTCGCTTGATTGTAGACTTTAATTTTAATTGTAATATTAAGATGTTGAATACCTTAATTTTAATTGTAATGTTACCAAACTTGATGGAAAGTTGTAGACTTTAATTCAAATTTCAATGTTGATGGAAAATTGTAATGTTAATGTTGAAAATTTGTAGGAAAATTGATAGAAAATTTTAATGTTGCTTGTATTTTATGTGTTTTGTTGCGGGTTCGGATTTGGGTGGAAAAATCTGAATCCAACGGGTGTGGACGTGGATGTTATTTTACAATCCAAATAGCCTTTTTCTCCCTCTACTTTTTTCCCTTTTATTTTTCTAAACATAAATAAATTAATAAATTGAATCTTTTTTAATGGAACGAACAGAAACACGTAAAAACTTACTCAACCGAAAACATAATTATTTTATAATTATTAAAAAATATTCATAATTATTAAAAAAATATAATTTTAAATGTCAAGATTTCTACTTTATTGAAGGACCATTATCAGCAAAATACATTTTTTTTATTTTAATTAACAATTATCTTTAATAGAGACACAATTCTTATTTTTAAATGTCAAAATTTTAATTTTTCTCACGGGGCATTATCAGCAAAATACCTATTTTATTTTAATTAATAATTGTATTTATTTGAAACACAAAATTCCTATTTTCAAATGTCAAAAATTCTATTTTTATTACGGGCATTATCGACACGATACATATTTTATTTTAATTAACAATTCTATATAAATACACAAATGAATGACAATTATATATATATATATATATATATATATATATATATATATATATATATATATATATATCAATTGCTATATAAGATTATTATTTAATTTTGTTATGATTTTTACAATATCTATCTAAACCATATTACATCTTGCTCTTATAACTTTGCACTTGTCTTTAATGTTATGAGACACAACAAGTTAGATCTACACAAAATACATACATAAATTAACTCTTTTAATGATGAAATATTTTAAATATTAATATGTCTTCTAATCTTTTCATTGTAATATAATTGAAGAACTGATTCATTCTTACTCTCAATATAATTTGTTATTTAGTAGGTGTTGAGTTTTCGCTCATTTGCATTTTTCTTTAATGTTGAAATGTGAATGAAATACTTTATGAAGTATCATGGGACACAATCAATTAGATTTTAAGCAGCTAAAACGTACATAAACATAACTCTCAATTTACAAGATAATCTTACACTACTAAATAATTTTTACCCATGCGAACGCACGGGTATATTACTAGTATGTATTATAACAACAACTCATCAGCAGAAGATACTTCCTCCTTTCTCTCTAGCTAACGATCTTCTTCATCTTCTTTTATTTCTCTAACTGGAAAAAAAAAATAACAAAAATAGCTTTCCACCATTTTTTTCTTTAGAAATAGGACAAACATAACAATCTACTTCTTACAGAAATGCAAACTGAAAACTCAAGTAACATCAATGGAAAACACCACAAAAAAAAATTTAGCTTATTTGATTAATCATGCAATAACCAAAATAACACAATAAAAAGAGCTGAATATTCATGTAAAAGGGGTTGGACCATGCTTTGTCCCAGCCACAATTTCTTTTGTCAAGTTTTCCTATTTTCAATTCCAGAATTACTTTTCCTGCATTGAAGCTTATTTCTATTTATTATTCTTTTTCTCTTTTCATAGTTTTAGGCAGATATTTATTTTCTCACAATAGTTTCTACACCGAAAACTATTGTGTAATTTTTACTGGATCTAACCTTACGTTGGATCATAGTATTTTATTTCCTTGTTTTTATTATTATTTGATCAAAGAATTTATCGAAGAACAATCCAATCGACTTGTGGTGGAGGTTCGAGTACTCAAAGATCTAAAGATTTATTCCAGATTTTTATTATTCAGGTTTTCTATTTACCGCATTTATTTCTTGTATGATTATAAATTATGTTCAAATTAATATGCCTGAATTTATAAACCAAATTTATTGTTGCATGCTTAAACCACTTAATATGTCTGGCTAATTTATTTAGAAGTCGGTATGTAAAGTAATTTAACCGTAGGGATCCGAAATAAATTGGCTTAAATATGTTTTATTAAAAATCACTCGTTTATGGTTTTGTGTCTAATTTAATTTTCTAAAGTTCTAAAATCAACAGAGCGAGAGTTTGAGATTTTAGAACTAATAAAGGGTAAGATCAACAGAGCGAGAGTTTGAGATCTTTAACTGGATAGTAGACATAGGACATTAGTTTTAAGGATGGCGAAAGCGTATTAAAACTAATTAGAATTTATTTATTTTCAAAAAGTGTTTTTAAACCCGACGCGGGATGGCGAAAGCGTACGTTAGGGAATACTAGCATGACCCGAGTCAACAGAGCGAGAGTTTGAGACTAGGAGATTTAAGTAGGTAACGTCTTCATGAAGCGAGCATTTTATTAACTATGTTATTTTCAAAAAGCGTTTCTAAATATGGTGGGATGGCGAGAGCGTACATTATGAGTTAGGATCGTAGTCTTAATCAATAGAGCGAGAGTTTGAGAGGAGGACTTTTAAATGACATAATTAGTAAAGGTTTTTAATTTAATAAGAATCTGGCCAATGGAACTTTGGATCACCTAAGTTAGATGAACTACATACCGATATCCGCGCATTTATATTTTCCTTAGATTTAAGACTTTAGTTTCCCCTTATAAACAACTCAAATATCATTAGCCTTAGCTTTACATAGTAACTTTAGATAACGGTAGATCGATTTATAGTCCCCGTGGATTCGATATCTTCTAAAACTACACGACACGACTATGCACTTGCAGTTATTCTGACTAATAGATACGTAAAGTCGCGATCAAGTTTTTGGCGCCGTTGCCGGAGACTATTTAAGTCGATATCGTAACTCATTGTTACACCGTAGAGACAGACATTTTTTTTGTTAGTTACAATGTATCACCCAAACTTTTTCTACAACTCCCAACTACGATATTTCGAGGGATACCAAGAATCCCATAAATCCGACCTCGAAATACTGTTGGAAAATTTCAATGTTGCGCCACAAATTCATTCTCACCCAAATTACGTCTGCAACACCCAATCTCAAAATTTCGAGGAACCACAAGAAACCTATAATCCAAACCTCGAAACATTAATTGGAGATTACAATTCGACACTAGCTTATCCTCAACTGAATTCCCTCTGCAACTACCAATCTCAACATTTTGAGGAACCACAAGAATTTTATAATTTCAACCAAAACTATCCTCAACCGAATTTCCTCCATGATCACCACACCCAACATTTTGAGAAGTCGCATGATTATCAAAAATCTAACCTCGAAATCTTAATGGAGGAATTTATTGAAGCATAAATTCTCTCTAGGCTAGAATCTATGATGACGAAGCACTTTGAGGAAACACAAAATGCAACGCTAGCTCCCTTTGAAGAACCTCAAGAATCCCATAATTTTTACTTCGAAACATCAATGGAGGATCCCGACGAGACGCTAACTCAATCTAGATTAGAAGACATGATGGAGCACTTTGTAGAGACACAAACTGTCCAAAACCATGAGTTTATCAAACAAAGTCTTCAAAACAACGAAACCCTTTATGCAACTGACCACTATGGTTGAGTCCCTCGCGACTCACAACATCGCATTAGAGATGAGTTTGTGCTTCAAAGATGAGTCCTAGATCTTCAAAATCCAGTCCAGGTACCTTCTGAATTTCCATGACTTTCATACGTTCCTCCAGCAACTTGTATTTGTCATCAGGATGTTCATCCTCATCGTGATAGTCCTCTTCTTCTTTAGAGGGTTTGGCATAATCATGGTTACTTTTTGCATCAGTTTTGATACTAGCATCATCATCTTGCTCATCCTCATCACTGTCTTCAGAGGTTTCAGCATCCCTGAGTTGCAAGATCGGTCTAAGCTTTTTCACCTGAGTCTTCTTACCCTTCTTCTTCTTCTTTTTAGTCAGTATAGCTTTCAGCTCTTCTTGCCCCTTGGACAAATTCAGAATCAAGGCTTGGAACTCAGTGTTTTGAGCTTGGAGATCCTTAACTGATTTTAGAACTGATAAAGGGTAAGATCAACAGAGCGAGAGTTTGAGATTTTAGAACTAATAAAGGGTAAGATCAACAGAGCGAGAGTTTGAGATCTTTAACTAGATAGTAGACATAGGACATTAGTTTTAAGGATGGCGAAAGCGTATTAAAACTAATTAGAATTTATTTATATTCAAAAAGTGTTTTTAAACCCGACGCGGGATGGCGAAAGCGTACGTTAGGGAATACTAGCATGACCCGAGTCAACAGAGCGAGAGTTTGAGACTAGGAGATTTAAGTAGGTAACGTCTTCATGAAGCGAGCATTTTATTAACTATGTTATTTTCAAAAAGCGTTTCTAAATATGGTGGGATGGCGAGAGCGTACATTATGAGTTAGGATCGTAGTCTTAATCAATAGAGCGAGAGTTTGAGAGGAGGACTTTTAAATGACATAATTAGTAAAGGTTTTTAATTTAATAAGAATCTGGCCAATGGAACTTTGGATCACCTAAGTTAGATGAACTACATACCGATATCCGCACATTTATATTTTCCTTAGATTTAAGACTTTAGTTTCCCCTTTTAAACAACTCAAATATCATTAGCCTTAGCTTTACATAGTAATTTTAGATAACGGTAGATCGATTTATAGTCCCTGTGGATTCGATATCTTTTAAAACTACACGACACGACTATGCACTTGCAGTTATCCCGACTAATAGACACGTAAAGTCGCGATTAACTATGTTAATATGACTTGTTGCTTTTATCTCTTTGTCTTATATAGTTGTGCATATACTTGTTGATTTTATCCTTGTACACTTATACTTTTATCCATGGAATTATCATTGTGTACTAACCACATTGCATGAGATATTTATCTATCCATTCATCATATTCATTCATACATGAAATGATTCCCAAGGTATAAACACCCCTTCATCCATTATCATTTGAGTTTTCATTGACCTCTTTGTTATACTCGCTTCTTGTCTTTTGTGACACATGTTATCACACACATGCACACACACTTGAGGTATCCATTGATTGATTGCTTGAGTTGTTGCTGAAAATCCAAAGGAATGGGAATGATATTGTAATACGGTGGGAGAACTGACTTTTAGAAATGTTGCGGATAACAAGAGTCGCCACCGACTTTTATTTTATCCAATATATAGAAATGCTAAAAGAACAGGAAAAAAAACCTTTTTTGAAAGAGATTGAGTTCGGGGGGTAAGTTATACAAAGGGAAGGTGTAAGCACCCTTTGTATCCATGGTTATCCATGGACTCTTAATTGCTTATCTCACTTTGAAATGTTTGAAAAGTGTCGTGTGTGAATAATAAAACTTTTATTTTAGCTTGTAAAATAAGCGTAGCCTTTTTGAAGGTTTTTGAAAAGATGGTGTAAAAGAAATTTTGAATTTAAACCAGAGCAAGCAATTAAAAACAATTACCCTTAAATTAAAAGTTTCTATTCTTTAAGACTTTAATGGGATAGGGCTATCCATACCATAAAGAGGGCAGTTAGTCCTTTCAATGAATTTAAAAAGGGTCATCGAAATTATCGTTCGCCACAAGACTGTCCCTGCCATAAAGATCTAAAGATTTATTCCAGATTTTTATTATTCAGGTTTTCTATTTACCGCATTTATTTCTTGTATGATTATAAATTATGTTCAAATTAATATGCCTGAATTTATAAACCAAATTTATTATTGCATGCTTAAACCACTTAATATGTCTGGCTAATTTATTTAGAAGTCGGTATGTAAAGTAATTTAACCGTAGGGATCCGAAATAAATTGGCTTAAATATGTTTTATTAAAAATCACTCGTTTATGGTTTTGTGTTTAATTTAATTTTCTAAAGTTCTAAAATCAACAGAGCGAGAGTTTGAGATTTTAGAACTAATAAAGGGTAAGATCAACAGAGCGAGAGTTTGAGATCTTTAACTGGATAGTAGACATATGACATTAGTTTTAAGGATGGCGAAAGCGTATTAAAACTAATTAGAATTTATTTATTTTCATTAAGTGTTTTTAAACCCGACGCGGGATGGCGAAAGCGTACGTTAGGGAATACTAGCATGACCCGAGTCAACAGAGCGAGAGTTTGAGACTAGGAGATTTAAGTAGGTAACTGTCATACCCCAAAATTTGCCTTCCATATTCCATTCACAATGATTCAAAGTTCAAGATTCAAATCCAAAGCTTTGCTCCCTCAATGGTCCAGGTAACCCACAGTCAACTGGTTTGACCTAAAAGTCAACCATAATCAAAGCACAATCAAAAACTCTCAATTTTGGGTCAACATAAAGTGAATAAGAGTATAACCATCATTTGATCAAAAATTGATCATGATTCCATTAATAGAAACTCAGAGATGAACAAATACAAAAAGGTTCAAATTAGGGTTTCTTAGGAGAAAGTCAACCCAACTTTGACTGGGCATAACTTTCACATGGAACATCAAAAATTCCCCACTCAAAGCCTATTTTGAAGGAAATTGGATTCCCTACAACTTTGTCTCTCACAAGCCAGGGCTAGAAATGCTTCATTTGAGAGGTATGATGCAAAAGATTACAGGTCATTTTCAAGCATCATTCAAAAGCAGTTTTTTGGCAAAGAGGATATGATCAAGATAAAAGCTCCAAATGGAAAATATGTTCCAAAGTGGCTTATAGAGGACATCCTGAGGTTTCCAAAAAGCCCTAGAACTCCCTCATAGCTTAAAGATTGAGTGAGATATGCTTGATCAAAGTTGGGTAATTTTTGAGGCAAAATATGAAATAAAGGATGTTCAAATTGGAATGTTTTGTAAATGGGCCTATACTTTTATGACTTAAACTTGATCCACAAGTCATTTAGGTTATCCAAACCAAGTACCACGAAATTTAGCTTATTATTTGATTTTATATGATTTTTTCATTTAAAAATGATTTAAAATAATTTAATTAAGGAAAAATCAAATATTATGTTAAAAGATTTACAATTGACCAATTCCAATCATATTTATGATAAATTGGCAATATAATTTCGTGGTACACTAATTGGGAAAAGATTAATGCAATATTTGGCAAAGAAAGAAAGTTTCAATTCAAGAATAAAATCAAAATTGAGAAACTTGGCAAGAGTGGATTTAAGGAGTTTTGGGCCTTTGTTTTAGACCTAATGGAATCTCTATAAGTTTTGTAGGCAAGATAGTGAACTAGGGGACGAATTTCTGAAGGAAGGCACACTTGCAAGAACCAAAAAAACCACCAAAGAACTCAAAATCGTTTTCAAAGAATTCGTGGATGTCAACAAGAATTAAAGGTTTCACTAGCTTCTTCAGGTGATTTGGAACGTGTCTGGATACTAGCATAGCATCAACAACCCCAGAATTGTCTCCGATTTGTCAAAGTAAGTCATTCTGAAACTTGAATCGATTGCCACGATGTGAGCATGTTTATGGCGTTTTAATTGTATGTTATGCATCATGTGATTGTTATGAATGTTTCTTGGAAGTTAATTGAATTTCTGGACGGGTTCAAGTGGTTCACCATGGAAGGCCGTTAGGGTTCTTGAGGGTGTGCAATTGGGGCTTTCCGTTAGGAGTTAAATTAGGGTTAATTAATGGTATGATTGAAGTCGCATGGATGGGACGAAGGTATTGGTTAGGTCGCGAAACGTTTATTGGTGTGTATGTGCTGTTCGCGATTTGCAGGTTGAGGTTTGCTACGAACGCATTTGTAGCCAAACCGTAGCAAAAGTTACAGGTTTTACAGGTCTTCTTTGGAGAAGACGATGAGGTGTCAGGGCGTTATTGGCGTGTTTGAATTTGGCGCCTGTGTTTTGTTTGGTTTTTCTTGATTCTATATATAATATATTGGGCGAAAATGATAAACGACTAACTAGGCATGGTTGAGATGGTGAGCGCGTGTGTGTTTATCCTTAGGGTCCAGGGTTCGATCCCTGGCCCTCTCCATATTTTTTTTACAAAATTTCTTCCAGTAATCCCATGCACCTGCGGTTCTATAGTTTATCATGTTCCCTCAGTTTCAGCCATAGGATTCTCAATCCCTCTAGATCTAACGCCCCTTAGCTAATGACCATGGCATGTACCACTAACCTAACCACATTGAATCAAAACCCTAATAAACTAACTAATTTTAATTAATCATTTGTTTTAATTAATTCTTTTTTAATATATTATTTCTATATTAATGATTATTTTTATAAATAAAATTAATATGTGATATTTATATTAAAAAAATTCTAATTTGTTGTTCGTGCCGATTAAATCAATTAATCGCTATGGGCAATAATGAATTTTAATTAAAATATTATTTAATTAAAATACAATTAATTTCTATTTGGTTAAATGGTTCCGAGTATCTTATTAGTCGCGATGATTAATCTTTTATTTCTCTCATTCCAATTCGTTATTCTTTTTAATCGAATCAATCGATTACGAGGGGTAACGATACAAATTAATTCATAAAATTATTAAAAAAATACTATAATTCATTATTAGTGATAATCGAATCGATCGATTAGAATTGGTAATGATACAACGATTAATCTGTTAACTATGATAATTGAATCAATCGATTATTGCGGTTAATAGTACAAAATTAAATCAGGGTTGTACGCCCAAACCTCAAAATACTTTTCAAACCTTTCAAAACTTCAATATCAAACTACGGGTTTTTATCCTAGGCAATTCAGAATGCCTTCCAAATCACAATTTCAAACTACGACAGGCCAGTCAAAAAGCCTTCAAACCATTCAAACTCTAACTCTAAGGGCGTACAACCCTTACCCGAACTACGTTGACTCTGATTCTCCATAAGGAGATACGTAGGCACTTGGCAACAAGGCGAGTCCCCTCCCCCATAAATTTCTATTTTTCCCGATCTTTATTATAAACCCTAATTATGTTAATTATTGCCATTTGCCTTATAACTTTCTGTCACCTTTCTTTATGCAACCCTATAATGTAAACCTTAGGAAAGGGTTGAGGGTGCCTAACACCTTCCCTCGACCTGAATATAGTATCTTACCCTGATCTCTTAACTACACGAGGTTTCCTATTCGCCCTGGTAGAATAGGTGGCGACTCTCTAAGTCATAATTTTTAGGCAGGTTGCTACAGCTGGCGACTCTGCTGGGGAGAACTTAATAGTGAATACTATGCTCCTATAGGTTTTGGCAGGGTTTAGGTTTGGCGCATTTTAGGGTTTGGCAAACTTGTCATTTTTAGGGTTTGGGGAGATTCATCTTTATAATAAATATTTTAATTATTTGTTTTGTTTTTTTTTGTCATTGTTTTTTTATTAAATGTTTTATTTAAAATGTTTGATTATATATTATATGCATTGCTGGTGTTTTTTTATGTTGTGTTAAACCCTAAGTGTGGGAGTTAACTTTGAGATCAGGGGGGAATCGAATCGCCTACGAGTCTCATTGATAACTCCACTCGGAGTGGGTTGAGTATTCGGGAATGTCCAAAACGAGGCTTGACTTTGTTGAGGGCAGGACTGGATACTTGGCTGATCTCTCCGAGAACCTACCCCAAAAATTCGAACCTCATGGATAAATTGAGTTGTTCTAAAATCCGAAGAGACAAAAAGTCTCGGAGGCTACGAACGACCCCATGAGACCTTCTAGAACCCCCACAAAAGGGTAGGCTCCCTAGAGCCGATACGTCGAACCTATGAACTTATGAATCTAGGGCCTATGTGATTATGTGCTATATGTATATATATATGTGTTGATCATTATTATTTTTTTATTATTTCCTTTTCCATTCATCATATATCATGTGCATTCTTGCATCAGATCTTATTCAAAAAAGAAAAAGAAAAAAAGGATATCATGCATATCATGCATGGCATACATATCATTTTCATGGCATTAAGAGAAGATTTCTCCTCTATCTCCAGAACAAGGGACCATTGGGAAGGATAACCTAACGTCTCGACCATATTATCAAACAAGATTTCAGCAGAAGAAATCAATGGATCAGCTAGAACAGAATCAAGCCGCTCTTCGTAAGGAGGTGGATCAACTAAAGGTTAGTATGGAAGAAGTTAAAGGAGGTATGACTCAGATGCTAGGATTCATGAAGGCCCTCCTGGATAAATAAGAAAAGGCAAAAGAGGTTCAGTCTGGGGATACCCTGGTTCAGGATGAGATCCCTAACGACGAAAACCCGCTGCTAGGATTTGTTTCAGGCTTTGGCCCGACTAAGGACAAACCTCGGGTCCGATCTGTCAGGAGAGCTATCCAATTCCAAGAGAAAGGAGAGACCTCCCAAGAAGGATTTGTCCCCACTCCACAAACGAAAGGGACAACTCGCACAGTTCGCATTCCTGCTAACAATGTCCCTAAGGATGAAGATTACCTTGATCTACAATACGGAGTACAAGAGGTGGACAACACAGACCAAGCACCTTAAACGCAACAGTCTAATCCCGACTCTAGGGAAGACTCCAAGGACAGTGAACAAATCAAGGCGCTAGAAGAGAGACTAAAAGTGGTAGAAGGATACGACGTCTTTGACGTGGATACCTTCAAAATGAGCTTAGTCTCAGACTTGACTATCCCCCACAAATTCAAGATTCCAGACTTCGAGAAATACAAAGGGCTCACGTGTCCGAGGAATCACTTGCGCATGTATGTGCGAAAAATGGCTGCTTATGCTCGCGATCAAAAGCTGATGATACACTTCTTCCAAGAGAGTTTAAGCGGAGCATCTATTGACTGGTACATGCAACTGGAGAAATCCTATATCAGAAGCTGGAATGATCTGGCTAACACATTTTTGAAGCAATACAAGTACAACCTGGACATGGCACCCAACCGGATGCAATTACAAAATATGTCACAAAAGAAGGATGAATCATTCAAGGAGTATGCACTAGTACAAAATTACCTTTTTAGCAGAGGTTGTTAAGTCAGTTCACCTACCACCTGACTTAAGAAACGATGCGGTGGCAATTTCGTAAATATTTGTAACTTAGTTATGTTGGGTGCCTTTAAAACCGACTTAACAAATATTAATTAAAAAAAAATTAATTTGCATTAAATTTCTTAAGTCATATATGCTTACTAACTGACTTAAAAAATCTATTTGTTAAGTCAGTTGTCACTCACCTGACTTAAGAAAATTTATTTACTTTAAAAAATTAAATACCAAATATGCATCATGAGAGAATCGAATCCGAGAGTCTTCAAAAAATCGTTTTATTTCAAATTAAATTTATAAAACAAAAAAAATACAAAAATTATCGATTTTATTTTCCCCTTTTCGCTCGTGAAGTTTTTCCCCTCCCAAAAATTAACTTAGCTCTCTTTTAGGGTTTTCCTTCACTCTCTTTTTCCCTCCACTGCGCCACCATAATTTCTTGTAATTTACTAGGTTCATTCATTCTATTTAAGCATTTTGTATTTTGTTGAAATGGATTTGCGGATCCCGTCGACACAGGAACATGAGATTGGGATTTTGAGGGAGAGTTTGGAAGGGAGGATGTGGTGTTCTACGTCAAGGCAAGAAATATCAATGTCGTTGGTAGTTAGGAGAGAGATTGTATTGATTTGGAAGAGAGATGAAACTTCGGAGACTTTGAGGCATGTGTCGGAGTGTGTAACCGAGTAAATCGTTTCATGTGTCGGAGTTTGTGCATGGTTCGATTGTTTATTTGAGGTTTTGGCGAGAATAAGTGGAAGAGTAGTGAGAGGAATATAGTGGTTCTCTGTATTCTTTAGAAGTATGAAGTTGAAGAATTTAGCGTTTTTGATTTGAAGAAGGTTTTGTGAAGTGGGTTTGATGATGTTTAGGTGATAAAGCTTGAAGCTTTATTTTCGCTTCAATGGTGGTTTTCCTAAACAAAAATCAACAGAACTCCTCTTCTCTTTCGCTGTGTGCTGTCCATCTACCTCCGTCAATGGAATTGGGAGCAAATGGACTTATCCAAAATCTTTTTTATGCATTTTCAGAATACGCCAATCTTGATAATGTTGGTATTTTCTTATCACTTTTATATAACATTAGTAGGTGACAGTTTGTGTGATGATTTCTTTATTGGTTTCTTACATCGTAGGTGCACTCTCTTGTTGATGTCTTTCATTTCAAGAGCAATAAGTGGGTAGATATATTTGATACATTAAAAGAAATGGCTCATTCACATTTGGGAGTTGCAATTGATGGGAGGTACATATATACAGCCTCTGGACAATATGGTCTATAATGTAGAGGACCTATTTTCATTGTGTTTCTCTTAGGCACCAAAACAAAGAAATGAGATACTTTACATTCATTGCCTTTCCCTAGTTACGCCTCTTTGTCTTTGTTTTGCACACTCTTATGCATAAATAATTAAAATGCTTTGTTCACTATATACTGTGTTTTATAATTTTATTTATCTATATCTGCACTTGAATAAGTTCGGCTATTTAACCATCAAATCAAATTTTCAGGTATGCTCCTGCAATTCAATTGTGGAGGGGAAGACTCCATGTCATGGGTGGTGGCAAGGAGAATCGCCATACAGCTGCCTTAGATCTTGAGTCTAACTGTAAAGGATGGAAAAGCTTTGGAGAAACAATGGCGGACTAAAATTCATATTCCACGAGGTGGACCACATAGGTGACTACACTACCTATATTCTTGTAGTTAGATCTTTATGCATGCTAAATGGTTAACCTTAATGTTTATTCTCATTAAATTCAAGTAATACAAGACACTATAAGTTTGACTTCAAATTATGAATCCAAAGACCTACTTTCTCAATAGTGAAAAGAATCTCATTAACATGAATCAGGATTTATCATCATCTATCGGAACTCTAGCTTAAATTAATGTTTGAAATAGATATACACTAGGGACTTGTTTCAATTAGATATAGTTTTGTATTAAATCAATACATGACTCACATGTATTCTAAAGTACTGTTAACCATGATTGACTATATATAATGGGAAAATTGGTAGAGATTTTGGTTATATACACTTATTCCATGGCATCTTCTTCTGAAAATTTTAATAAAATACCACTTTTAAATATTTAAACAGAAATCTATGTTTTAAGAAAACCAAACATGTGTCACTATAAAGAAGCTTTTAAAGGACTACTTTTTCACTCCTCCACGTGCCATCAATTCTAATTATGGTTTACATTACCATCATTAACTAAAGCATGTTTGTTCTATACCATGTCTCTCATTTGCACCCTTATGTGATCATCCTATGTAGGCAAAATTATAATTGGTATTTTCTTGAGTGGTTGTTAGAGTATAACAAAAATTTAATAAATGTATGTGTAATATGAGCAAATTGGATGGTGGTTACAATTACAAGATAGATCCTACAGTAATTCAACCAAAGGCTTAAAGTTAAAACAATTGAATGCAATTAGATATCACCTTGATTGTTGATTACATCTATATTATTATAGGCTAATTGACTGCAGAGGATACTGCATTAAATTTTAGGAATTTCAATAAATGTTTATAACCCATTTATAAGAACAATGGAAGTATTGACTATTTTTATGTTAACATGTGTTAGAAAAGAAATGGGGCTGGATTGGATGCTTAGGTCTAAATGTAAGAAGCCTGTAGTTTCAGAAAAAAATGAGATATTAATTGGGGAAGCCCCAGTTGAGGAGGTATGTCTTAGTATAAAATTCAGTTTCCCCTCAGTTGTTCACTTGTCTAACTCTCATGTCTAGTCTATTTTGATATATGTATGTGTCCTCAAAGAAAGCCTCATTATTATCTGTTTTTTCTTTTTCGATTTTTTAATGAGTTCTCTCTTTATATTATTAAAACACATTGGTGTCATTTTCAAGCTATGTCTTAGGAGATATGGAAAAAAAGGTAGAGAGGGGAAAGATAAAAAAATCAGGGAAAGTAAGCATTGACAAACTTTAGAAGTTATATAGGGATCTTAAAATGCACTCACCAAGGGATAGCATACATCTTTTGTAATTGATTGTAACTAACTCTAGAAAGTTGTAACAGAGGTGCCAGCTAACACAACTCTGAATAACTGAAAGAAACTGGAATGAAAATCAGATTTAACTCTTTCAAAATGGAAAAATGATTAAATGTTATCCGAAAACTGAGAAAAAGGTATCCATGTTGGCTTTTTGGGAGCATTAGCCTTCCGAAGTATGATTTGAGTCTATGGCTTTCTTCTGCATGAGAGTCAGTTTATAATCATTTGTCTAATATTATTTATGCCAAGATTTATTTAATATTTTTCATATATATATTTGTATGTTTATGTTTATGTTCGTTTTTATCAGAATATTTTCAGTTGCTCCTATATTATTGTATTCTAATTGACTGCTGTGAATACTAATTTAAATTTCAGGAATTTAAATAAATGTTTATAACCTATTTGCAAGAACAATGGAAGCATTGACTATTTTCATGTTAACATGTGTTAAAAAAAGTATGAGTCTTGCTTAAGTTTGCAAAAAATGTAATTTAACATAATGTTTTACTTTTATTTTTTGGATTATAGTTGGAAGGAACCCCTTCTGTATATCCTCTATCAAACTCGTTTACGAAGACTCCTGTCAAAAGTGCAATTAATGGATTTCAAGCACCATCAAATCTGGTATGATAATTGATGTAAGTCACTATTTTTTGTCTGATTTGATTGCTCATACAATTTTTCCAACCTCAGGGATATACTACTCAATATAGCACTGATGGATTCAGGGATTATGATAAATTAGTGATTGACTATCTGTAGAAGCATTCAAACACGAGAGTCATTATCTGCAGCAACATTCAAACTCATCGAATTTGGACTGCAGTTGAGGTTGCCTTGCTAATTGTGTCTCGTCGTTCTCTTGAAATTAAAATGTCTGCTGTGATAAAAGCTCTTGATGTGTGCGAACCCGACCTTGGTTATGCTCCATTGCGGCTTCAGTGTCTGCTGTGTTCTGTGAGTTGCATTCCACAGTGTAGTTTCTGCTCAATACAGTTTAGATTTTGTTGAAGTTCTTAATGATGAGTATGTGTTCGCTGTTTCGAAAGTGATTGTTGTGTATTTTTTTTAGTGGTTGTTCTCCCTTTCACTACTTGATATATTTTACTTGTAATAATCATTGTGTTGCAGTGAAAGATGAATGATTTGCACTTTAAAATTATGAGAAACATGTCCTAGATTTTTCTCTTTCACACTGTCAGATAATTTTAATTCAGCTCACTAGGATTCCTTGAATGTGATGTGCCCGCACATTTAAAATGATGTAATTATTGTTGGTTTGCTCCTTATAATTGAGAGAAACCAGGTGTAAATTATGTTCCTTTAACAGTATATTAGATTTGTTCCGTAAAGCCGCTGTGAAGTGGCTCCTTAAAACTGCCTTGAAATAATATCCAACTTATTAAGTCGGTTTATATATAACAGACCTAAGAACATTTTCTTAAGTCAGGTCCAAAACCGACTTAAGAAGTCAAAACTTCTTATGTCGGCAACTCTTAGGTCAGGCTCGGAACCGACTTAAGAAGTCGATTTTAACCAACTTAACAAGTGTTTTTTCTACTAGTGATGCCCAAAGATGGAGGGAAATGGCTTCTCGAGTCCAACCTCCCCTAATGGAAAAAGAACTGGTGGACATATTTATGAGCACTTTGCAAGGACCGTACTACGACAAGATGGTCGGAAGCATATCTTCAGGGTTCTCGGACTTGGTAGTCATTGGCGAGAGAATTGAAGATGGAATAAAAAATGGGAAGATACAAGGGGCACCCTCAGGTTCCTATCACACAAAGAAGTCATATGACGGAAAAAAGGAATCCAACACTGTAGGGGCAATCCTGGATAATTAGACCCTAGTAGTACAGCAAAGGGGTCAGCAAAAGCAACAGGGTGGCCAACGCACCTGGAGGTCCAAGCCAAAACGATCATTCACCCCGTTGTACATGTCACTGTCTCAAGCTTTGCAACGTCTGCTCAGTCAGAACCTGGTAACTCTGCTACCTCCATACTCAGCTCCAGCTAACCCCGCTCCTGGATACAAGCATCATGCTAGGTGCGCTTATCATTCAGATAGTCCTGGCCATGATACAGAGGATTGTGGGCCGTTGAAGCACAAGATCCAAGATTTGATTGAAGAAGGGCTCATTGAGTTCGAAGATCCTCACAAGTCCAGTGCCATAGGTGGCTAGAAGAAGGATTTCTTAGATCATTAGTTTTGTTTTCATTCGCAATTTCTTTCCGTTTGTTTAAACATTAGTCTTACGACATATGCTATGTACTTCACAATAATCATTAATGCATTGCTTACGTTTGTCTTGATTTATTCCTAGTGTTCTCACTATATTTAAAACTGTGTTTTTACTTGGTTTTTTTCTTTGTGATATTCAACTCTCGTTAAAGTCGTACACCTTTAGAGGAAGAATGACGAAAACGATACCGCAATTTCATACACTACGCTTTCGAACAGACCGTGTTGACGATGTACAGGCATTGTTTCGATTCCCAAATAATGGAGATATAAGGATGTTAATCCCTTGTCAACCCCTTCGAGCCTAAAGAAGTAGGAGTTTTCCTTCATATAAAATAAAACCCTTAATACATAACCTGGGGTAGGGTAGCTGCTCAGTTAACTTAATTATTCCAAACTGTTCCTTTGAACATAATCACCGATGGTTCTCCGTCATCATTAAGTCCGACAGTCAATGTCCGCAAAGAAAAAGAAAGCAATGCAAGGGCCTGCTAAGTCAAAACCTATTAAGGAGACTTAGGCAAAATTGGGGCATCCCGCTGACTGTAGTTTTAAAACGAACAGTTCATGCAAAAGTTAGGGATAACAAAGTTGAAAAGAGGTCACTATATACCTCGACAAAAATATTACAAGGAAAATGACTGCCTTTGCAAATAAATCTTTGGTCTTTGAACCATCATGAACATTAGTATTCCCAAAGTCTTTTGGAGCTTAAACGCACAGTCAACTGAGCATAGGACTGGAGAACATCACGAAGATCGGGATGGGTACAAATAAACTTTGAGCCACTATCTTTTGTTTCTTAAAACCATGAACCAGGCCACGTTACAACCCTTAAAATTCCTAACTGAAGCATGGTTAGTTCGAAAGCATACCGTTACCAAAGGTATCCCGACTCCTTAAGGTCTACTATAACTCTTGAGTTGATATCACTTTCTTACAAAAAAAAAACTTTGTTTTACTCAAAAATGTTTTTAAACTTTCAAGACAGACATATGCATTCGCATCTTATGAATTTCATTACAAAGTATACTTGTCTATGTGGATTCAAATGTTTAAACATCAGGGAGAAGTTGCATAGGGCATGGCTAATGGCTAAAAATCCTATTGACTGACGAAGTAGCTTTAAAAGCTTTTCAAAAGAAGAAACATCTCTTACGCATGACTGGGATGGCTAATGTGTACACATGGCATAACTCGTCATCACACCATTTACATGGGGCAAATCTAATCAAGATCCATAGAATCTCTCAAAGACGCTGAATAGCCCATGGGGCAAGCCCATTACCTGGGGGCACGTTGCAAAGGTCACTCAGTATCGGATGGTGTCAATTTCACTCTCAGCCTTTCTAGGTAGTTTTTCGCTAAATACGTCTCTTAACCTCTTCAGGTAATCTTATTCAAGACAGGTTCAAAAATCTCTTATCCTTTCAGGAGCCTTTTTCAGATAGTCTTTTAAAGACCCAACTTCTTATCCTTTCTATTTTCAAACCCTTTCAGACAGTCTTCTCTAAGACATATTCCTTTCTAAGAACCTTTTCTAGGTAGTCTTCTGTAAGACATCTCTTAACGTTTTCAGTTAGTCTTTTGTAGACATATTCAAACTTCTCTTATGCTTCCAAGAACCTTGTCAAACTTTGTTTAAAGTACAGAGTCTTCTCTAAGACAGTTCACCATCCTTTCTAAGGTGATCTTCTTCAAGATGTTTTTCCTAAGTTTTGTTTAAAACCACACATTCCTTAAAACAGTCTTTATCCTCTATAGGAATATTTTTGACCCTCTGCACAAACACATCCCTTTGAGCTTTGTTTAAAGCGCAATCTTGTTTAAGACAATTTCCCATTCTTTCCAAGGACCTCTTCAGGTAGTCTTATAAAAGACATCATCTCATTCTGAGTACTCAGCAAATCACTGGTCGTCAGGCGTGACCGAAACGCATGACTCACTCTGAAAAAGCATCTGCTTCACGTTCAAATCAATGCATACAATCAAGGATCCTATTGACTAGGGGCATATCTTTCAAGAATTCAAACACTGGGGCAATGCATATCAGGCAAGACATGGTGAAACTCGAGTTCCCTCTAAAGGTCCCTCCTCCAGATTAAGGGACAAGTCTCTCAAAATTTCTGATATTCGGGAAGTCACACTAGTATCACACAAGGAGCATTGTTGCGTAATTGATCTTCCCACGCCTGTACTATTTACCTCCCGCAGTGTGGGATCGGCATACATGCATAATTCTCATTTATTTTGAGAATCTCATTACATGACACATGCATCATGACGTTGCATAAAACTAACGCTGCCTTTTCAGGACACTTCATAATCAAAAGGATGTTATCATCCAACTACAGTGCAAATACAATCGTATCAACGATTCAATCTTAATAGATATAATACTAATACCTCATTCCAAGTCTTTCTTCAAAGACAATCCAGAAGCAATCAAAGAATTTCTTACCTCTCCAGGTAGTCTTGTCCAAAATGGTTAACAACCTTCCCAAGCAGTCTTATTTAAGACATATCCTAACCTTTCGAGGTAGTTTTGTTTAAAACGTTTTATAGCCTTTATAGGAACCTTTCGAGGTAGTTTTGTTTAAAACGTTGCATGTCCTTTATAGGAACCTTTCTAGGTAGTATTGTTTAAAACGTTTTATAGGAACCTGTCCAGGTAGTTTTGTTTAAAACATATCATGCCCTTTATAGGAACCTTTCTAGATAGTTTTGTTTAAAACGTATCGTTCCATTTATAGGAACCTTTCTAGGTAGTTTTTTTAAAACATATCGTGTCCTTTATAGGAACCTTTATAGGTAGTTTTGTTTAAAACATGCCATATCCTTTATAGGAACCTTTATAGGTAGTTTTGTTTAAAACGTATCATGCCCTTTATAGGAATCTTTTTAGGTAGTTTTAAAATGTATCGTACCCCGTCTAAGAGCCTTTCCAGGTGAGTCTTGTGTAAGACGTATCGCATCCTTTCCAAAAAAAACTTCCCTAGGTTAGTCTTGTGTAAGACGTATCCTAATCTCACTAGATAGTCTTGTTAAGACGTTTCATATCCTTTATAGGAACCTGTCTAGGTAGTCTTGTTGAGACATTGCATATCCTTTCTAAAAACCTCTCCAGGTAAATCTTGTTTAAGATGTTTCATATCTTTTTAGGAGCCTTTCTAGGTAAGTCTCATTTAAGACATATCATGCCTTTCTAGGTAGCCTTCTAAAAATGTTCATCCAATCTTTTTTAAGATATACCTAGTTTTTTTATAGAATTCCTTAGTTAGTCTTCTCCAAGACATTCTTTCTAAGCCTAAGCTTCTTCGCATTAACCTCTGATATACCCTATTCAGGAACCTCTTCAGGTAGTCTTCTATAAGACATTACTTTATATCTCTTCAGATACAATCAATATGATCCTGGTATGAAAAGCATATGCTCTGGACAAGCATATTGCCAAGCAAATGGATGGCATCTATCAGCCCATCTCCCACAGAACTCCTTCCCTATGCAAGCAAATTTCAGGGCATTTCAGTGTCCAATCATCTTCTACCTCTTCAGGTTCAAGAAGATTGAACAGGGGCAGCTGTCATACCCCAAAATTTGCCTTCCATATTCCATTCACAATGATTCAAAGTTCAAGATTCAAATCCAAAGCTTTGCTCCCTCAATGGTCCAGGTAACCCACAGTCAACTGGTTTGACCTAAAAGTCAACCATAATCAAAGCACAGTCAAAAACTCTCAATTTTGGGTCAACATAAAGTGAATAAGAGTATAACCATCATTTGATCAAAAACTGATCATGATTCCATTAATAGAAACTCAGAGATGAACAAATACAAAAAGGTTCAAATTAGGGTTTCTTAGGAGAAAGTCAACCCAACTTTGACTGGGCATAACTTTCACATGGAACATCAAAAATTCCCCACTCAAAGCCTATTTTGAAGGAAATTGGATTCCCTACAACTTTGTCTCTCACAAGCCAGGGCTAGAAATGCTTCATTTGAGAGGTATGATGCAAAAGATTACAGGTCATTTTCAAGCATCCTTCAAAAGCAGTTTTTTGGAAAAGAGGATATGATCAAGATAAAAGCTCCAAATGGAAAATATGTTCCAAAGTGGCTTATAGAGGACATCCTGAGGTTTCCAAAAAGTCCTAGAACTCCCTCATAGCTTAAAGATTGAGTGAGATATGCTTGATCAAAGTTGGGTAATTTTTGAGGCAAAATATGAAATAAAGGATGTTCAAATTGGAATGTTTTGTAAATGGGCCTATACTTTTATGACTTAAACTTGATCCACAAGTCATTTAGGTTATCCAAACCAAGTACCACGAAATTTAGCTTATTATTTGATTTTATATGATTTTTTCATTTAAAAATGATTTAAAATAATTTAATTAAGGAAAAATCAAATATTATGTTAAAAGATTTAAAATTGAACAATTCCAATCATATTTATGATAAATTGGCAATATAATTTCGTGGTACACTAATTGGGAAAAGATTAATGCAATATTTGGCAAAAAAAGAAAGTTTCAATTCAAGATTAAAATAAAAATTGAGAAACTTGGCAAGAGTGGATTTAAGGAGTTTTGGGCCTTTGTTTTAGACCTAATGGAATCTCTATAAGTTGTGGAGGCAAGATAGTGAACCAGGGGACGAATTTCTGAAGGGAGGCACACTTGCAAGAACCAAAAAAACCACCAAAGAACTCAAAATCGTTTTCAAAGAATTCGTGGATGTCAACAAGAATTAAAGGTTTCACAAGCTTCTTCAGGTGATTTGGAACGTGTCTGGATACTAGCATAGCATCAACAACCCCAGAATTGTCTCCTGTTATACCCCAAAATTTGCCCGCATCTTTTTTCAAGAAAACTCCAACCTGAAAATTAAGAGTCTCATATAATCATGGATTTTTATTTCAACAAATATCCTGACATATGAAATACTTAGTTTTTAGAATTTTTCTTATACAGTAATTTGGCTTGCAGTTGAATTTATTCTTACGCAAACGCCAAATACTGTTTATTACTTCACACATGCTATTTATTTATTTACAGATAAATAGTACTGACACAATTGGTACAGAGTTAAATCTTTTTGCAGGCGCAGAATCAGGAAACTCAGACTGTACTGGTAACAAGTAGATTATTATTATCTTTTGTTTCCCACTAATTTTTGTACTATATTCCATTATTTTCAAAAATCTTTTTCAAATCTCTTTTTCAAAAATCAAATCCTAACTTTATTCTCTACATCTCTCTTTTTCTCAACACTATCTCCACTTTCTTTCAAATCTCACTTCCACTCAAATTCTCCTTTTGTACGGAATCACATCATTCCCCAACATCTCTATCCTTCTTTCCACTCTATAAATACCTCTCATTTTTTCATAAAAATCTCACATCAAATTCTAATTCATCTCTCAAATTTCTACTTCATAATCCATCCTTTCTTCTTCCCCGACAAAATGGCAAAGCGGTGGGAAACGTGTTTTCTTATGGTCATCACCATTGATACGGTGATCATGTCTTTCTTCTGTCTACATAGCCCGGAACACTGTGGACCTGGGATGCTTATGCTCCCAATCATCTACATGTTACTATTTGTAGCATGGGTTATCAATCGTCATTCTTAAAATTTGCCGTATTTCTTATTTCTTAAATGTACCGTTTATTCGTCGTACTGTTAAATATAGTATGTAATATTTGTACTGTCAGTATTAAATGTTGTACTATTTGTCATAATATTGCTTAATTACTCAGATAATATTTTGTGTGTTTTCTGTCAGTCAAATATTCATTTTTCTGTGCATTAAATGATTTTCAGGGTTATTATCGGTAATTTTTCCCGCATACAGTAAATATTAGTTATTTATTATGTCTGTGTTTTTTTTAACAAGTCATGTAAATAAACTTTCATTTTTCACATAAAACAAAAACAAAAACAACAAAAAAGAAAATTAACCTTGACTGTTGATTTTTCACTCTAACTGCTACGTCAATACCTGAACAGTCAGTTGACAGCCAAACTGCTGGCAGTATAATTCTCAGTGTTTTGTACCATCAATCAAATCAATCTTTTACAATTCAAAATTACAAGATTTTTGTTCTAGAAGTCTTCTGAATATCACGCGATTAGCAGAGACTCAACACTGCACAAAAATCAGGTACGCTTAACTATCTCCTACACAAACAGTCCCTGACTAGGGTTTTCTTGTTTTTACAGGAGAAACAAGTTTTTGAGACCTCAAATGGATTTCATGCACATCCATATATCTCAAAGTACCATCATACAAATTTTCAAACTTCAATTCACTCAGACGCACCGTCAGCAGCTCAAACAGTCAACAGACAACCCGTTTGACCAAAAAGTCAACAGACAGTCAAAAATGAATTTTTTTGTCAAAGTCCATATTTTGTCAAAGGATTCATCATTTGATCATTGGATGATCATAATTCATCAAGGAAAGATCAAAAATCAACAAAACCCTAAGATTCAAAATTAGGGTTTTTGCCTGAAAAGTCAACTCAACTTTGACTGGTCATAACTCTCTCATCCTTCATCCAAAAAATTCAAACCAAAGCTCATTTTGAAGTAAATTCAATTATCTTTCAAATGCAATTGATCCCATGGTCATTGCACTCACCATTTGAAAATTATGACCAAAGACATTACAGGTCATTTTCAAATTCAACAAAAAGACACTTTTTTCAAAAGGACACACAAGGAGCATCAAAAATCATTTTGACATGAGACCAAAGGCATTGGTTAGAGGACTCTTTGAGGTTTCCAAAAAGTGAAAGAACTCCTTCATATGACAAAAATTGAGGGATTTACACCTTGTTGAAGTTGGCTAAATTTTGGGAAAATGCATGAAACCAACATTGCTCAAAAATGCAATTTTTCCAAATGGGGCCAAGTTTTCATGGTTCAAACATCATTTCCATAATATTATGGGCCTCCCACGACCAAGACAAAGCCCACATCATTTTTATCCATTTTTGATTTAATTTTATCACATATAAGATTAAATTTAAAAAGGAAAATGGAAGGATAATATGTAGCTTACAATCTAAGCATGACTCATCAAGGAATCTTCAATTTTCTGCAGCCAAATGAAGTACAAGGCAATAGAAGTAAAGAAGAGCAAGACTTGGTCAAGTTTTCAAAGATTTTTAATATTTAAAAATCAAAGTTTCAACAAAGCTCATCAATGCTTTTAGCTTAGTTTTTAAGCACTCCATGGCTTATAAATAGGCTAGCATACTTCATCAATGTAACACACACGAAATTAGAGCAAGGCATAACATAGAATCACTTCATATTTTCAAAAATAATCAAAGAAACTTCAAAATTCGAATTTAAATTTGCAGCTAGTTTCAAAACAAACTAAGTCCATAAATCACTTCCTGGAACTTATTTGAGTAAGTTCAGATCCATAACTAAGTTCATAGAGGCCTGAAACTCGAGTTCTCTCACTCTCCGATTTGGTAAATTTTCCTTGATTTCAAATTCAAATTTTATGCGTTGTTAACATGTCTCATGGTTATGGTTGAGTTTATAATCATCATCAGATCAGGTTTGAACCCTAGCATGAGAGTTCTAACGTCCTGAACATAGGTTGCCATTGCCAACCGTGAGTTTATGTTTCTCTTCGAATCTCTTAATACAAGTATTATCAGTCCAAACTAACCTCACCATTGGATTCCCAGACCTCGATTTAGGGGGGTAAGGTCTTCATTTGGTGTTTAAACTAACGTTTTCGCAGGTTTGGCAAACCACCTCGCCGGAGAAGACAACCGGAAAACACTGTTCCGGTGGTCAGCAAGGCTAGGGCGTGGTTGACTGCACGCGTGGCTCCTTCCATCTCTCTCATTGGCCAGTCAACATGTCCAAAGCTTGCATGGAAAAATGAAAAAACATGATTGGCTCTGGTTTAAAACGTGGACCCCACATGACTTAAATTCAAAAAAAAATAAAAGAAACAAGTGAACTGGGCCTGTGCGTATTGATATCCACACCCCTGGTTTCTGGCCCAAACGCATCTTTTGAACTAAACTTAGTTCTTTTTCAGATTCACTTAATACACCCCCCTGCTTGTTTTAATTAATAATCTCTATATTTTGCATTTTAATTAAAATCAACCAATCACAAAACACCAAAAATATTTTATTTTTTAGTTTTAATCTGATAAAATATTTATTTATTTTTAGGCATAAAAATATTAATATTTTATTTAAATTAAGGCTATTTTGTATAATTAATTAGTATATATTTATATATTTGCTTTTTAATTATTCGAACCAATCAAAAAATCATAAAAAAAATTGTTCTTTATATAAAATATTGTTTATATATTATAGACTAATTTTGTACATATTTTGAATAATTTTCTATTTAAGTTTTAATTATTTGTATAATTATTTGTATAATTATGTATTAATTAGCTTAATCAATTTCAAATCAATTTCAAAAATTCCAAAAAATTAGTTTTGTTTTAAAATTAATTGACAAATATTTTGTACATATTTTAAACTTAAATTCTAGGTTTAAACATATTTTCATCTTTTTTCTGCATTTTAATTTAATTAATCATGCATTAATTATAATTAAAATCAATCATAAAAAAAAAATCCAAAAACATGCCTTTTATTTTTCTTGCAATTTGAATTCCTAGATAAATGTATAGGATGTCAAAATCATGTAAATAGGCTAGTTTACATTTCCTGCACAATCGATGTAATAGCGTAGATTTACTTTCCGCACTTTACATTTCCGCATTTTAATTTCCAGCTAATATAAACTGCGTGTATGTCAAAAAATAAAATTGAACCGTTAGATCACTAACTTCAAAGATACGAGGAACTCTCTTGTGCTGTATACCACTACTGGCTAGGTGGTTTACATTTCATCTTCCCCGATCAGTGTTGAGAAATGAACAAAGAATGCAATGGTCTCGCAGGATTATGTCTTTGTCTCATTCAGATATCCGGTGGAACAACTTCTTTCAAAGAGACATTACTATCATTGATCACTGTGGAGAGTACCCCAATGTGCCACTCCTTGGCATCAAAGGAGGCATCACTTACAATCCCTCTTTAGCTTTACGCCAATTCGGATATGCAAGGAGCAACGGTCCTCATGACATGATTATCCGTGGCATTGTGTTTGATTACGAGAATGATTCTCATAGACACCGACGAAGATTCATACGGGCATGGGACAGTGTCTATAGAATAGAAAGCAAAACTTTGGGGCAATGGAATTCTATCCCTATGGAACCTTACCTCAGATGGGCCCGCACTCATGCTCAGAATGCCATATCCCGCTATTCTACCTGTGACTATTGAACCAGAGGTCGAAGGATACGAACCCCAAGTTATTCTACACCCGGATATGCCAACTGACCTAGAAGAGTTGCAAAAATATTGGGTTCAACTCAAAGAGGAAAGAGACACCTTCAAAGCACACTGTTAGGACTATGAGAGAAGGATATTGGAGCTCACCGGACAGCTTCAAGAAGAACAGCAGATCAACACATTCCTAGGGGCAAAGAGAAAGCATCCAAGGGAGACCTGAAGGATCATTTATTTTATTTCTGTCTTGTAAGCCCAAATGAGGCAAAGAAAAAAAAAGAATAAATTGATTAACTAACGTTTGTTTCTTCTTTAACAAATCTAAACTCTAAGATCCTTGAAACATTGCACACACATTTCATTCATATACACTGCATTCACATACATTGCATTCATATACATTGCATATACATTTCATACATTTGCATATACATTGCATCCAGACATACACATTGCATAACAGGTTCTCATGACGGATTTCTCATCTCCTCGCTGTTTATTTCAGTCAGAAGAGATGGAATCTGAGACAAGCATCAAGAATCTCGAAGCACAGAATGCCCAAGTTCAAGTGGCAATTCTGGAACTGGCAAAGGGGCAACAAGAACTGAAAGCCCTGATAATCAAGAAGAAAAAGAAGCCCAAAGGATCTGTAGGCTTGAGTCACCTGAAGAGGAAAATCAAAATTCCAGTCAAAAAGCTCAAAAAGCCACCGATCCCTGAAACAGTCGGTGATGATGAACAAGAAGACAATCAAAGCAACCAGGGTTCTGCTAAACCCTCTCTCTCTTCAAATGAAGAAGATGATCATTCTGGGGACGAACCGGATGATGACAAATACCAACAGCTGGAAGACCGTATGAAAGCTATGGAGATACAAAAAGTACTTGGCTTAGATTTCAATGATCTGGGGCTCATCTCGGATGTTGTTATCCCTCCAAAATTCAAAGTTCCTGTCTTTGCAAAATATGATGGAGTTTCTTGCCCGAAACTACATCTGAGATCCTATGTGAGGAAGATACAACCTCATACAACAGATAACAAATTGTGGATTCACTTCTTCCAAGAAAGTCTGTCGGGTGCACAACTCGAATGGTACTACCAGCTGGAAAATACCAAGGTTCATACTTGGGAAGAATTAGCTGCTGATTTTTACAAACAGTACCAATACAATGCTGATCTTGCACCAACCCGTACTCAACTAAGGGGCATGTCTATGGGACCAAAAGAAAGTTTCAAAGGATATGCACAAAAGTGGAGAGATATGGCTGGAAGGGTTCAACCACCCTTATCTGATCGCGAATTAGTCGACATGTTCATGGGCACTTTAACTGGCCCTTTCTATAGCCATTTGCTAGGAAGCTCATCATCAGGTTTCACTGACCTGATACTGACCGGAGAACGTGTCGAAAGTGGCATTCAAAATGGAAAAATTCAAATAGGTTCCTCCTCTGGTACTACAAAAAGGCCCATCAGCGGGAGAAATGAGGTCAATGCGACACAAATTCAGAAAAGTCGCAAAAGTGAGCAGCATCAATCTGTAGGGGCATTTCTGATCTCCGCATCTGCACCTCAAAAAGATCAACAGCCAAAATATACGCATCGACCAGATGCACCAAGAAGAAATTTCACCAGAATCAACATGCCAATCTCTCAGGCATTGCAGCACTTGCTAAAAGCAGATCTAATCACATTAAAAGGTCCTCCAAAGAATGTCAACACTTCCTCTCCGAATTATCGCCCTGATGCGACATGTGCCTATCACTCAAACTTTCCAGGACATGACGCAGATCACTGCTGGGCCTTGAAAAATAAAATACAAGATATGATAGATGCTGGGGAAATTGAGTTCGATCCTCCAGAAACTCCAAATGTCATCACTGCACCTATGCCAAAGCATGACAAAACTGTCAACGCTATCCTGGACACTGTTTACATCTATGATGTGAACGAATTATCAACTCCACTCCGCGAAGTCAAAGGAAAGCTAATCCGAGCTGGTTACTTCCCAGGATGTGACCCCGACTGCTTTTACTGCTCCTGCCTGCCCAATGGTTATGAAAATCTGAGGATGGGAATTCAAAAATGGATGGATCGCCGCATCATTATGTTTGAGAGGCTCCCTTCTATGGACGTGCTGTGCGAAGTCTTTGCAAACAGGATGAGAATAGAGGATGCCTCAGTGATCTCCAGCTTACCATTCAAAATCTCTGCCAAGGCTCCATTCAAAATTTCTGCTACACTCAAAGTGGCATCAGTGGTCATTGCTAGTCCAACTCCATTTCCATACTCCTCAGACAAAGCTGTCCCATGGGGATACGACACTAATGTTTATGTTCATGGAGTTAAGCAGGGTACCTCGACTGAAGAGGCCGCAAAGTTAACTACTCCAACTGTGGGTAATATTGTGGGTACCAGCAAGATCACGAGAAGTGGAAGAATCTTTTCACCAGAAATTTCTCCAAATATTGCTGCTGGTCCAGTCCGAGTCCCAGTTCCTAATCAAGATAACAGCGCTCGAGGCGAAGAGCCACAAGTTGAACAAGTTCCAACCCCGGTGGAGATCACTGCTGAGGATCCATCAAAGCAAGAAATGGAGGAAATATTGAAAATCATCTGCAAGAGTGATTACAATATTGTTGAGCAACTGGGGCACACCGCTTCAAAAATCTCAATGCTATCTCTGCTAAAATATTCAGAAGCTCATGCCAAAGCTCCGATGAAGTTCCTTAAAGCTGCGCATGTGCCTCAAGAGATCTCAGTCGACCAATTTGAGAATTGTGTTGCCAATCTAACCGTGAGCAATGGTCTCGGTTTCTCTGATGTGGATCTAACCCCTGCTGGAAAAAATCACAACAAAGCCCTACATATCTCCATTGAATGTAATGGCACCACTTTATCTCATGTGCTAGTAGATAACGATTCTTCTTTGAACGTGTTACCAAAAACAGTACTAGAAAAGCTTGACTTCGAAGGAATTATGTTACAACCAAGTGATGTTGTGGTAAGAGCCTTTGACGGGTCAACAAGAACGGTATACGGAAAAGTGAATCTCCCAATCAGAGTGGGTTCTCAAATCTTCGATTCTATCTTTTACGTAATGGAAATTCACCCAGCCTACTCCTGTTTACTTGGACGTCCTTGGATACATGGGGCAAACGCTGTAACTTCTACCCTGCATCAGAAGTTAAAATATCCAGTAAAAGGAAAGATTGTCACAGTCTATGGCGAAGAGGAATACGTGGTTAGTCACCTAAGCAATTCCAAATATGTCGAGTTGGAGGACGAATTCATCGAAACTCCATGCCAATCATTTGAGGTGGTCTCCCCAGATGTCTCTACCACCAAGCATATTCCTGCTACTCCAACTACAACTATGGCTTCTCTCAAAGATGCCAAAGCCATGATTGAACAGGGTGATTGCACAGTATGGGGACAACTTCCCGATATACCCTACAAGTCTGACAAGCTAGGCCTGGGCTATGATAGTGAAAATCAAAAGAATGATCAAGGTCCTCGTTCTGAAGGATTAATGTCACACTTCGTCAGCCAAGAAGTAAACGCTATTGAAGATGAAGGAGTGTTCTTGAACCATATCATTCAGCCATATCCAGATGAGATTCCACCCATTTCCATGGGAATGTGGGATGTTGTGGGAGAACCAAATGGCGGGTATAATTATCAGTATACCACACCTCAGAATTCTTATATTGCTATGGAAGACATTACCCCGACTGGATGGGGTGATCAAATTGGAAATGACGAAAGTTTCACAAGTCCCGTCACTGAGCAATATCAAAATACACCCAAAGAAGTATGGGACACGCTAGGAGAACCCAGCGGCAAATATGACTATATGGTGAAATACTCCGCTCCTCCGAGCTCACAAATTGCTATGGAGGACATTGTCCCAACTGGATGGGATGAACAGTACGATGACAATTTCGCTCTTGAAAAAGCCAGGGAAATACCAAATAACGAAGGTTGCTTTCTGTCAGAATACACTCCTCATCAGGATGCACAAGTCTCTATTCAAAACATCATCCCGACTGCATGGGACGACCTTATCGAGCATCTCGCTCAGCCAACAGAGATATCTCAGCCTGGGCTCTCGTATCCAGCAGAGTATATCCCTTATCCCGAAGGATCACCGGCTCATTTTCCCACTAATGAAATCAATGCTGTGGAAGATGAAAAAGACAACTGCAACTGGAACAACTGGATACTCCCTGCTCACAACAGTGGATTGAACAACTGGAAAGCTGAGGATGTGATCTCCTTTGACCAGGAGTAAATGCCATTTCCTGTTCTCTTTGTGTATATTGTGCAAAGATAAAAATGGTTCCTGAACAATCGAACCATGAGCTTGAAAGCCGTGTGCCTTAGCACACTGGTCCTTCTATAAGGGCTTATCATATCATGATCATGTGCATTCAATAAAATCATGGGACGCTTGCATATTTAAATTTTGTGATCCTTTTTCTTTCTTTCTTCGCTTTCAAATAGCTATGTTTTTTCTTCACACACACTCACATAACTAACATGCAGATTCACATACACTCTGGATCCAGTCAACAACGATTCTGCTATTGCCCGTCATGACTTTGAAAGTCCGATCTACCAAACTGAGGACGAAAGTGAGGAAGATTGTGAAGTGCCAAGAGAACTTGCAAGGCTGCTAGAACAAGAAGACAAGGCCATACAGCCTCACGAGGAGCCAATTGAGGTCATCAACTTGGGCAGCAACGAAGAAAAGAAAGAAGTCAAAATAGGGGCTGATTTAGAACACAGCATCAAGCAAAGACTGATTCAAATGCTGCGAGACTACGTCGAGATATTCGCCTGGTCCTATGAAGATATGTCAGGCCTTGACACGGACATTGTAGTTCATCGCCTGCCAATCAAAGAAGGTAGCATTCCAGTCAAACAGAAACTACGAAGGAGTAGGCCTGATATGTCAAAAAAGATCAAAGACGAGGTTGAAAAACAGTTCAATGCCGGATTCCTAAAAGTTGTAAGTTATCCTCCTTGGATAGCTAACATCGTGCCTGTACCTAAAAAAGACGGGAAAGTCAGAATGTGCGTGGACTACAGAGATCTGAACCGGGCAAGCCCCAAAGATGATTTCCCTTTACCACACATCGATGTACTGGTTGACAATACCGCACAATGCAAGGTATTCTCCTTTATGGACGGATTCTCAGGGTACAATCAAATCAAGATGGCACCCGAAGACATGGAAAAAACAACCTTCACAACACCCTGGGGAACCTTTTGTTACAAAGTAATGCCCTTTGGTCTGAAAAACGCAGGAGCAACCTATCAACGTGCAATGGTAGCGCTATTTCATGATATGATTCATCAAGAAATAGAGGTGTATGTCGATGACATGATTGCAAAATCCAACACCGAGGAAGAACATCTGGGTCATTTACACAAGTTGTTTGACAGACTCAAGAAATACAAGTTGCGACTGAATCCAAATAAGTGTACCTTTGGAGTAAGATCCGGCAAACTCTTAGGTTTCATCGTCAGCAGCAAAGGTATTGAGGTTGATCCCGCCAAGGTCAAAGCCATTCAAGAAATGCCTATACCTCGTACCGAGAAACAAGTCAGAGGATTCTTGGGACGTCTAAATTACATCGCCCGATTTATTGCCCACATGACTACTACTTGTGTGCCGATCTTCAAACTGTTGAAGAAAGATCAAGTGGAAAGGTGGAATGACAAATGCCAGTTAGCCTTTGACAAAATCAAAGAATATCTCCAAAAACCTCCAATCTTGTTGCCACCTGTGGAAGGCAGACCTCTGATAATGTACCTAACTGTGTTAGAAGACTCAATGGGGTGTGTACTAGGACAACATGACGAATCCGGCCGAAAGGAGCACGCAATCTACTATCTTAGCAAAAAGTTTGCCGATTGTGAAACAAGATACTCACTACTCGAAAAAACTTGTTGTGCCTTAGCTTGGGCGGCTCGCCGACTAAGACAGTACATGCTAAATCACACCACTTTCCTAATCTCCAAGATGGATCCCATCAAATACGTGTTCGAAAAACCTGCTCTCTCTGGAAGAATAGCGAGATGGCAAATGATCTTAACAGAATATGACATTCAATACACTTCACAAAAAGCAATCAAAGGAAGTGTGGTAGCTGATCATCTGGCTCATCAAGCAGTGGATGATTATCAAGCATTGAACTTTGACTTCCCAGACGAAGACATTATGCTAGTCAATGACTACAAACAACCAGGACCAGAAGAAGGACCCGAGCCAGGATCCCGGTGGACTATGGTTTTTGACGGAGCTTCTAATGCACTTGGCAATGGCATCGGAGCTGTGATCATTTCCCCCGCAGGAGGTTATACACCATTCACTGCCAGATTATGCTTCAATTGCACTAACAATATAGCCGAATACGAAGCATGTATTCTGGGTCTCAAAGCTGCAATCGATCTAAGAATCAAATTCCTGGAAGTCTACGGAGACTCGGCCTTGGTAATCTACCAAGTCAAAGGGGAATGGGACACGAAGCACCCGAATCTAATTCCTTACAAAGAATATGTGCTGAGTTTGATTCCTTACTTCGAAGAAATCACTTTCGAACACATCCCACGCGAGGAAAATCAACTAGCTGATGCTTTAGCTACCATGTCATCCATGTTCAAAGTCAGGTGGGACAACGAGGCGCCTATGATCACCATTTACAGGCAAGATGAACCATCATATTGCAATGAGATCAATACCGAGGGAACAGAAGAAAAACCATGGTTCCATGAAGTAAAAAGATATCTCGAAGCTCAGGAGTACCCTGAAGGGGCATCCATTAACGACAGAAAGTTTCTAAGGAGATTTGCTGCCAAATTCTTCCTAAGCAATGGAACTTTATACAAACGCAACCATGACTCGACTTTACTTCGCTGTGTAAACAAGAAGGAAGCAGAACAGATCATGGAAGAAATACACAATGGTGCCTTCGGTACTCATTCCAGTGGACATACAATGGCTAAAAAGATCCTGAGAGCAGGTTATTACTGGTCTACCATGGAAACAGACTGCCATCATCACTCCCGAACATGTCACAAATGCCAGATATACGCTGACAAAGTACATGTACCTCCAGTTCCATTAAGCGTCCTGACGGCTCCTTGGCCTTTTGCAATGTGGGGTATTGATATGATTGGAGAAATCAAACCTACTGCCTCCAACGGACATCGCTTTATCCTGGTCGCTATTGACTACTTCACAAAGTGGGTAGAAGCAGCTTCATTTGCTTCTGTTACCAAGAATGTGGTGGCCCGGTTCATCAAATACAATCTCATTTGTCGGTACGGCATCCCTGAACGGATTATCACGGACAATGGCACAAATCTAAACAACAGAATGATTACTGAACTTTGCACACAGTTCAAGATCAAACATCATAATTCTTCTCCATATCGACCAAAGATGAACGGCGCGGTGGAAGCTGCCAACAAGAACATCAAGAAAATCATACAAAAAATGACAGTAACCTACAAAGACTGGCATGAGATGTTACCTTTTGCTCTTCATGGTTATCGCACATCTGCGCGTACTTCAACAGGGGCAACTCCATTCTCCTTAGTCTATGGTATGGAGGCAGTTCTTCCAATTGAAATTCAGATTCCTTCCCTAAGGATTATGAAAGAAGCCAATCTAGACGAAGACGATTGGATTCAAACACGGTTGGACCAGATAAACTTGATTGATGAGAAAAGGCTCGCAGCTATTTGTCATGGTCAGCTATACCAAAAGCGTATGATCAAAGCCTTCAACAAAAAAGTCAAAAGTCAAGCATACCAAACTGGTGGCTTGGTTGTCAAACGCATCATCTTACCACAAGGTGATCCCAGAGGCAAATGGACTCCCACCTACGAGGGACCATTCATAATCAAGAAAATATTCTCCGGCGGCGCCATGTTGCTTACCACCATGGATGGTGAGGATTTCCCACACCCTGTGAATGCTGACATAGTCAAAAAATACTTCGCTTAAAAAGAAAAAAACAGCTCGCTAAGTTGAAAACCTGAAAGGGCAACTTAGGCAAAAAAAATGAGCGTCTCGGTGGATTGAAAACCCGAAAGGGCGGTCCAGGCAAAAATTAGAGACTAAACAAATACTATCCCGGTAGGCTGAAAACCTGAAAGGGCAGCCTAGGCAAAAGTTAGGGAATGAAGCATACAACTATGTTCCGTTCAGCTGCCTACTCACCATCAAGATTCAACACCTCAAAGACACCGATCAGTCCAATCACTTTCTTCCAACAAGTGAGGGATGAGATGCTCGAAGACAGATTGGCAATAGCAGAGTTGAAACTTGACTGGATTGTTTTCACATAGCTATTTATCTTTATAAATATTTTCCAAAACTTTATGACAGTTTCCTACTTCTAGGATTATTGTCTCCCTGTGCTAGTCAGCCTATCATGGCTCTTTTTCAAAAATCAATGCAGCTTAGGCTCAAAAATCACTATTTTCACTTTTTCTGTTTTAAATACGTAAACGTCCCAATGATAATTCTGAATGAACATGTGCATTTGAATATGATTGATGTTTACCAGGAAAAACAGGAATAGCATTCAGGTAATGTCCCAATTATCTGGACATCATTCCATCAGAAGAAAATCCCCAAGAGAAACACATTTCTCAGCAAATTCCTCAAAAAGATTTTCTCTTCAAAAGAAGTCTTATCCCCCAACAGGGTTGTTCCAGATTACTATCTTCAGAAGGTGTGATCCCCGCACCCGGACTTGGTCAGATAGTGCATCGGAGGATTATGCATCTTCCTCATTCCCACTTGAAAGGGCATCAGAACTTCCAGCTACCTTTCATTCCCAAGTGATAGTCAAAGGTCCTTCAACAGAGTACCGTGGTTCTCAAAGAATTTCCCCAGCCGAGGGTACTCAAACAAGACAAAAGATCATCAACAATCACAATATAGTCATATCCAGATGACTGACGGAAATTTATTTTCCCAAATAGAAGCTTGACATCATATTCATACATCACACGTTCATATTCACATTCATACATTCATACATTCATACATTCATACATCATACATCATACATCATACATCATACATCATGCATCATGCGCATATTCATACACAACATCACATGCATATTTCTTCGGGAATATCTCACATTTACATGCATCATAAACATTGCATATCACTAACTTGATTTTTCAGGTAGACGGATATCTTCAACAAAGATGTTCTCAATCACATGCAGTGTTCACCTGAATTCCATGAACGGTTCTCTCAGATATAATCAAGCCGAAGATTCATTCTGATCACTTACCAACTCAAAAAACAGACATTACAGATCAAAGTCGATACCTCAGACGGTTCCAGAACGATCTAACATCGCAGATCTAAAGTTGGTACCTCAGACGGTTCCAGAACGATCTAGCATTGCAGATCTAAAGTTGATACCTCAGACGGTTCCAGAACCATCTAACATCGCAGATCTAAAGTTGGTACCTCAGACGGTTCCAGAACGATCTAACATCGCAGATCTAAAGTTGATACCTCAGACGGTTCCAGAACGATCTAACATTGAAGATCTAAAGTCGATACCTCAGACGGTTCCAGAACGATCTAGCATCGCAGATCTAAAGTTGATACCTCAGACGGTTCCAGAACGATCTAGCATCACAGATCTAAAGTTGATACCTCAGACGGTTCCAGAACGATCTAACATTGAAGATCTAAAGTCGATACCTCAGACGGTTCCAGAACGATCTAACATCGCAGATCTAAAGTTGATACCTCAGACGGTTCCAGAACGATCTAACATTGCAGATCTAAAGTCGATACCTCAGACGGTTCAAGAACGATCTAACATCAAAGATCTAAAGATGATACCTCAAACGGTTCCACAATGATCAACTCTCAAAATCTAAAGCAGGAAAAACTTTGGACAAGTTCCGTAGCAATCATCCTCCTAAACTTAAAGCGGTAACCTTGGACGGTTCCGAAACAGTCAACACAAAGACTTTCAAATCCTTCATCAAGATATAATCAATGGATTCATCCTGATGAACAAACCATCAACACATTTACCAGGCGGCATCTAAAAGCCCATCTCAGGTAATGTTTCAATCTGCCAACAACGTTTCGCAGACGACATTCAAATGCAACTTCCAACATCTCTTCTGATCAAGGTAAGTGCAAATTTTCAGGGCATCTAAATATTCAATCATCTTCTACCTTCAGATTTCAGACAATCTCTTCAGGTTTAAGAAGATTGAATAGGGGCAACTGTTATACCCCAAAATTTGCCCGCATCTTTTTTCAAGAAAACTCCAACCTGAAAATTAAGAGTCTCATATAATCATGGATTTTTATTTCAACAAATATCCTGACATATGAAATACTTAGTTTTTAGAATTTTTCTTATACAGTAATTTGGCTTGCAGTTGAATTTATTCTTACGCAAACGCCAAATACTGTTTATTACTTCACACATGCTATTTATTTATTTACAGATAAATAGTACTAACACAATTGGTACAGAGTTAAATCTTTTTGCAGGCGCAGAATCAGGAAACTCAGACTGTACTGGTAACAAGTAGATTATTATTATCTTTTGTTTCCCACTAATTTTTGTACTATATTCCATTATTTTCAAAAATCTTTTTCAAATCTCTTTTTCAAAAATCAAATCCTAACTTTATTCTCTACATCTCTCTTTTTCTCAACACTATCTCCACTTTCTTTCAAATCTCACTTCCACTCAAATTCTCCTTTTGTACGAAATCACATCATTCCCCAACGTCTCTATCCTTCTTTCCACTCTATAAATACCTCTCATTTTTTCATAAAAATCTCACATAAAATTCTAATTCATCTCTCAAATTTCTACTTCATAATCCATCCTTTCTTCTTCCCCGACAAAATGGCAAAGCGGTGGGAAACGTGTTTTCTAATGGTCATCACCATTGATACGGTGATCATGTCTTTCTTCTGTCTACATAGCCCAGAACACTGTGGACCTGGGATGCTTATGGTCCCAATCATCTACATGTTACTATTTGTAGCATGGGTTATCAATCGTCATTCTTAAAATTTGCCGTATTTCTTATTTCTTAAATGTACCGTTTATTTGTCGTACTGTTCAATATAGTATGTAATATTTGTACTGTCAGTATTAAATGTTGTACTATTTGTCATAATATTGCTTAATTACTCAGATAATATTTTGTGTGTTTTCTGTCAGTCAAATATTCATTTTTCTGTGCATTAAATGATTTTCAGGGTTATTATCGCTAATTTTGCCCGCATACAGTAAATATTAGTTATTTATTATGTCTGTGTTTTTTTAACAAGTCATGTAAATAAACTTTCATTTTTCACATAAAACAAAAACAAAAACAACAAAAAAGAAAATTAACTTTGACTGTTGATTTTTCACTCTAACTGCTACGTCAATACCTGAACAGTCAGTTGACAGCCAAACTGCTGGCAGTACAATTCTCAGTGTTTTGTACCATCAATCAAATCAATCTTTCACAATTCAAAATTCCAAGATTTTTGTTCTAGAAGTCTTCTGAATATCACGCGATTAGCAGAGACTCAACACTGCACAAAAATCAGGTACGCTTAACTGTCTCCTACATTAACAGTCCCTGACTAGGGTTTTCTTGTTTTTACAGGAGAAACAAGTTTTTGAGACCTCAAATGGATTTCATGCACATCCATATATCTCAAAGTACCATCATACAAATTTTCAAACTTCAATTCACTCAGACGCACCGTCAGCAGCTCAAACAGTCAACAGACGACCCGTTTGACCAAAAAGTCAACAGACAGTCAAAAATGAAATTTTTTGTCAAAGTCCATATTTTGTCAAAGGATTCATCATTTGATCATTGGATGATCATAATTCATCAAGGAAAGATCAAAAATCAACAAAACCCTAAGATTCAAAATTAGGGTTTTTGCCTGAAAAGTCAACTCAACTTTGACTGGTCATAACTCTCTCATCCTTCATCCAAAAAATTCAAACCAAAGCTCATTTTGAAGGAAATTCAATTATATTTCAAATGCAATTGATCCCATGGTCATTGCATTCACCATTTGAAAAATATGACCAAAGACATTACAGGTCATTTTCAAATTCAACAAAAAGACACTTATTTAAAAGGACACACAAGGAGCATCAAAAATCATTTTGACATGAGACCAAAGGCATTGGTTAGAGGACTCTTTGAGGTTTCCAAAAAGTGAAAGAACTCCTTCATATGACAAAAATTGAGGGATTTACACCTTGTTGAAGTTGGCTAAATTTTGGGAAAATGCATGAAACCAACATTGCTCAAAAATGCATTTTTTCCAAATGGGGCCAAGTTTTCATGGTTCAAACATCATTTCCATAATATTATGGGCCTCCCACGACCAAGACAAAGCCCACATCATTTTTATCCATTTTTGATTTAATTTTATCACATATAAGATTAAATTTAAAAAGGAAAATGGAAGGATAATATGTAGCTTACAATCTAAGCATGACTCATCAAGGAATCTTCAATTTTCTGCAGCCAAATGAAGTACAAGGCAAGAGAAGTAAAGAAGAGCAAGACTTGGTCAAGTTTTCAAAGATTTTTAATATTTAAAAATCAAAGTTTCAACAAAGCTCATCAATGCTTTTAGCTTAGTTTTTAAGCACTCCATGGCTTATAAATAGGCTAGCATACTTCATCAATGTAACACACACGAAATTAGAGCAAGGCATAACATAGAATCACTTCATATTTTCAAAAATAATCAAAGAAACTTCAAAATTCGAATTTAAATTTGCAGCTAGTTTCAAAACAAACTAAGTCCATAAATCACTTCCTGGAACTTATTTGAGTAAGTTCAGATCCATAACTAAGTTCATAGAGGCCTGAAACTCGAGTTCTCTCACTCTCCGATTTGGTAAATTTTCCTTGATTTCAAATTCAAATTTTATGCGTTGTTAACATGTCTCATGGTTATGGTTGAGTTTATAATCATCATCAGATCAGGTTTGAACCCTAGCATGAGAGTTCTAACGTCCTGAACATAGGTTGCCATTGCCAACCGTGAGTTTATGTTTCTCTTCGAATCTCTTAATACAAGTATTATCAGTCCAAACTAACCTCACCATTGGATTCCCAGACCTCGATTTAGGGGGGTAGGGTCTTCATTTGGTGTTTAAACTAACGTTTTCGCAGGTTTGGCAAACCACCTCGCCGGAGAAGACAACCGGAAAACACTGTTCCGGTGGTCAGCAAGGCTAGGGCGTGGTTGACTGCACGCGTGGCTCCTTCCATCTCTCTCATTGGCCAGTCAACATGTCCAAAGCTTGCATGGCAAAATGAAAAAACATGATTGGCTCTGGTTTAAAACGTGGACCCCACATGACTTAAATTCAAAAAAAAATAAAAGAAACAAGTGAACTGGGCCTGTGCGTATTGATATCCACACCCCTGGTTTCTGGCCCAAACGCATCTTTTGAACTAAACTTAGTTCTTTTTCAGATTCACTTAATACACCCCCTGCTTGTTTTAATTAATAATCTCTATATTTTGCATTTTAATTAAAATCAACCAATCACAAAACACCAAAAATATTTTATTTTTTAGTTTTAATCTGATAATATATTTATTTATTTTTAGGCATAAAAATATTAATATTTTATTTAAATTAAGGCTATTTTGTATAATTAATTAGTATATATTTATATATTTGCTTTTTAATTATTCTAACCAATCAAAAAATCATAAAAAAATTGTTCTTTATATAAAATATTGTTTATATATTATAGACTAATTTTGTACATATTTTGAATAATTTTCTATTTAAGTTTTAATTATTTGTATAATTATTTGTATAATTATGTATTAATTAGCTTAATCAATTTCAAATCAATTTCAAAAATTCCAAAAAATTAGTTTTGTTTTAAAATTAATTGACAAATATTTTGTACATATTTTAAACTTAAATTCTAGGTTTAAACATATTTTCATCTTTTTTCTGCATTTTAATTTAATTAATCATGCATTAATTATAATTAAAATCAATCATAAAAAAATCCAAAAACATGCCTTTTATTTTTCTTGCAATTTAAATTCCTAGATAAATGTATAGGATGTCAAAATCATGTAAATAGGCTAGTTTACATTTCCTGCACAATCGATGTAATAGCATAGATTTACTTTCCGCACTTTACATTTCCGCATTTTAATTTCCAGCTAATATAAACTGCGTGTATGTCAAAAAATAAAATTGAACCGTTAGATCACTAACTTCAAAGATAAAATATCTGAATACAAACACAATCACACTTGCACCTTTTAAGGTAATCCCTTCTCATTCTTTTCAAAAATCAAAAATCAAAATTCTACTGTTTCGAGTACAAAATCGAACCTTTTGTTTGTATCCGGTGAAAGGATAGATTTTTAAAGGAAATAAGGATAAAGACCTTACACCTCAGGGTAGACCTCCTAGTTTGCTTGCTCAAATCAAAACAAACAAAATTCTCATACACTGTTGTTTTTCAAAACAAAACTTTCCAAAAAGACAATACTTTGTATACATCCAAACACGGATCATTACAAAGTTAACGTTCTTTTCAAAACATCTTTCGAAAGATAAACAAACATTTTGTATACATCCACACAAGGATCATTACAAAATTCAATTTACAAAGGTATTTGAAACCACATATGAGCATTCTAAAGCAATTGAAAAGTAATCGAAAAACAAGTGAGCTAAGCAAACTTAAGAGCCCATGGATAACCATGGATACAAAGGGTGCTAACACCTTCCCTTTGTATAACCTACCCCCTTACCCAAAATTTCTTAAAGGTCTTTTTTCTGTTTCTTTTATAAACCTTTCCTTAATTGGATAAAATAAAAGGTCGGTGGCGACTCTGTGAATTTTCAAAAAAAAATGCGAAAGCATTAAGCGATAAAAAAGAGTCAGTTCACGTATCTCTCCCGCTCAGAGGTATGGCCCGAGAAAAAACGGAGGTCCACATCTCCGATTTGTCAAAGTAAGTCATTCTGAAACTTGAATCGATTGGCACGATGTGAGCATGTTTATGGCGTTTTAATTGTTTGTTATGCATCATGTGATTGTTATGAATGTTTCTTGGAAGTTAATTGAATTTCTGGGCGGGTTCAAGTGGTTCACCATGGAAGGCCGTTAGGGTTCTTAAGGGCGTGCAATTGGGGCTTTCCGTTAGGAGTTAAATTAGGGTTAATTAATGGTATGATTGAAGTCGCATGGATGGGACGAAGGTATTGGTTAGGTCGCGAAACGTTTATTGGTGTGTATGTGTTGTTCGCGATTTGCAGGTTGAGGTTTGCTACGAACGCATTTGTAGCCAAATCGTAGCAAAAGTTACAGGTTTTACAGGTCTTCTTTGGAGAAGACGATGAGGTGTCAGGGCGTTATTGGCGTGTTTGAATTTGGCGCTTGTTTTTGTTTGGTTTTTCTTGATTCTATATACAATATATTGGGCGAAAATGATAAACGACTAACTGGGCATGGTTGAGATGGTGAGCGCGTGTGTGTTTATCCTTAGGGTCCAGGGTTCGATCCCTGGCCCTCTCCATATTTTTTTACAAAATTTCTTCCAGTAATCCCATGCACCTGCGGTTCTATAGTTTATCATGTTCCCTCAGTTTCAGCCATAGGATTCTCAATCCCTCTAGATCTAACGCCCCTTAGCTAATGACCATGGTATGTACCACTAACCTAACCACATTGAATCAAAAACCTAATAAACTAACTAATTTTAATTAATCATTTGTTTTAATTAATTCTTTTTTAATATATTATTTCTATATTAATGATTATTTTTATAAATAAAATTAATATGTGATATTTATATTAAAAAAATTCTAATTTGTTGCTCGTGCCGATTAAATCAATTAATCGCTATGGGCAATAATGAATTTTAATTAAAATATTATTTAATTAAAATACAATTAATTTCTATTTGGTTAAATGGTTTCGACTATCTTATTAGTCACGATGATTAATCTTTTATTTCTCTCATTCCAATTCGTTATTCTTTTTAATCGAATCAATCGATTACGAGGGGTAACGATACAAATTAATTCATAAAATTATTAAAAAATACTATAATTCATTATTAGTGATAATCGAATCGATCGATTAGAATTGGTAATGATACAACGATTAATCTGTTAACTATGATAATTGAATCAATCGATTATTGCGGTTAATAGTACAAAATTAAATCAGGGTTGTACGCCCAAACCTCAAAATACTTTTCAAACCTTTCAAAACTTCAATATCAAACTACGGGTTTTTATTCTAGGCAATTCAGAATGCCTTCCAAATCACAATTTCAAACTACGACAGGCCAGTCAAAAAGCCTTCAAACCATTCAAACTCTAACTCTAAGGGCGTACAACCCTTACCCGAACTACGTTGACTCTGATTCTCCATAAGGAGATACGTAGGCACTTGGCAACAAGGCGAGTCCCCTCCCCCATAAATCTCTATTTTTCCCGATCTTTATTATAAACCCTAATTATGTTAATTATTGCCATTTGCCTTATAACTTTCTGTCACCTTTCTTTATGCAACCCTATAATGTAAACCTTAGGAAAGGGTTGAGGGTGCCTAACACCTTCCCTCGACCTGAATATAGTATCTTACCATAATCTCTTAACTACGCGAGGTTTCCTATTCGCCCTGGTAGAATAGGTGGCGACTCTCGAAGTCATAATTTTTAGGCAGGTTGCTACAGTAACGTCTTCATGAAGCGAGCATTTTATTAACTATGTTATATTCAAAAAGCGTTTCTAAATCTGGTGGGATGGTGAGAGCGTACATTATGAGTTAAGATCGTAGTCTTAATCAATAGAGCGAGAGTTTGAGAGGAGGACTTTTAAATGACATGATTAGTAAAGGTTTTTAATTTAATAAGAATCTGGCCAATGGAACTTTGGATCACCTAAGTTAGATGAACTACATACCGATATCCGCGCATTTATATTTTCCTTAGATTTAAGACTTTAGTTTCCCCTTATAAACAACTCAAATATCATTAGCCTTAGCTTTACATAGTAACTTTAGATAACGGTAGATCGATTTATAGTCCATGTGGATTCGATATCTTTTAAAACTACACGACACGACTATGCACTTGCAGTTATTCTGACTAATAGATACGTAAAGTCGCGATCAAGTTTTGGGCGCCGTTGCCGGAGACTATTTAAGTCGATATCGTAACTCACTGTTACACAGTAGAGACAGGCATTTTTTTTTGTTAGTTACAATGTATCACCCAAACTTTTTCTACAACTCCCAACTACAATATTTCGAGGGATATCAAGAATCCCATAAATCCGACCTAGAAATACTGTTGGAAAATTTCAATGTTGCGCCACAAATTCATTCTCACCCAAATTACGTCTGCAACTCCCAATCTCAAAATTTCGAGGAACCACAAGAAACCTAGAATCCAAACCTCGAAACGTTAATTGGAGATTACAATTCGACACTAGCTTATCCTCAACCGAATTCCCTCTACAACTACCAATCTCAACATTTCGAGGAACCACAAGAATTTTATAATTTCAACCAAAACTATCCTCAACCGAATTTCCTCCATGATCACCACGCCCAACATTTTGAGGAGTCGCATGATTATCATATATCCAACCTCGAAATCTTAATGGAGGAATTTATTGAAGCATAAACTCTCTCTAGGCTAGAGTCTATGATGACGAAGCACTTTGAGGAAACACAAAATGCAACGCTAGCTCCCTTTGAAGAACCTCAAGAATCCCATAGTTTTTACTTCGAAACATCAATGGAGGATCCCGACGAGACGCTAACTCAATCTAGATTAGAAGACATGATGGAGCACTTTGTAGAGACACTAACCGTCCAAAACCAAGAGTTTATCAAACAAAGTCTTCAAAACAACTAAACCCTTTATGCAACTAACCACTATGGTTGAGTCCCTCGCGAGTCACAACATGGCATTAGAGATGAGTTTGTGCTTCAAAGGTGAGTCCTAGATCTTCAAAATCCAGTCCAGGTACCTTCTGAATTTCCATGGCTTTCATACATTCCTCCAGCAACTTGTATTTGTCATTAGGATGTTCATCCTCATGGTGATAGTCCTCTTCTTCTTCAGAGGGTTTGGCAGAATCATGGTTACTTTTCGCATCAGTTTTGATACTAGCATCATCATCTTGCTCATCCTCATCACTGTCTTCAGAGATTTCAGCATCCCTGAGTTGCAAGATCGGTCTAAGCTTTTTCACTTGAGTCTTCTTACCCTTCTTCTTCTTCTTTTTAGTCAGTATAGCTTTCAGCTCTTCTTGCCCCTTGGACTAATTCAGAATCAAGGCTTGGAACTCTGTGTTTTGAGCTTGGAGATCCTTAACTGATTTTAGAACTGATAAAGGGTAAGATCAACAGAGCGAGAGTTTGAGATTTTAGAACTAATAAAGGGTAAGATCAACAGAGCGAGAGTTTGAGATTTTTAACTGGATAGTAGACATATGACATTAGTTTTAAGGATGGCGAAAGCGTATTAAAACTAATTAGAATTTATTTATTTTCAAAAAGTGTTTTTAAACCCGACGCGGGATGGCGAGAGCGTACGTTAGGGAATACTAGAATGACCCGAGTCAATAGAGCGAGAGTTTGAGACTAGGAGATTTAAGTAGGTAACGTCTTCATGAAGCGAGCATTTTATTAACTATGTAATTTCCAAAAAGCGTTTCTAAATCTGGTGGGATGGCGTGAGCGTACATTATGAGTTAGGATCGTAGTCTTAATCAATAGAGCGAGAGTTTGAGATGGGGACTTTTAAATGACATAATTAGTAAAGGTTTTTAATTTAATAAGAATCTGGCCATTGGAACTTTGGATCACCTAAGTTAGATGAACTACATACCGATATCTACGCATTTATATTTTACTTAGATTTAAGACTTTAGTTTCCCCTTTTAAACAACTCAAATATCATTAGCCTTAACTTTACATAGTAACTTTAGATAACGGTAGATCGATTTATAGACCCTGTAGATTCGATATCTTTTAAAACTACACGACTATGCACTTGCAGTTATCCCGACTAATAGACACGTAAAGTCGCGATCAACTATGTTAATATGACTTGTTGCTTTTATCTCTTTGTCTTATATAGTTGTGCATATACTTGTTGATTTTATCCTTGTACACTTATACTTTTATCCATGGAATTATCATTGTGTACTAACCACATTGCATGAGATATTTATCTATCCATTCATCATATTCATTCATACATGAAATGATTCCCAAGGAACACCCCTTCATCCATTATCATTTGAGTTTTCATTGACCTCTTTGTTATACTCGCCTACTTGTCTTTTGTGACACATGTTATCACACACATGCACACACACTTGAGGTATCCATTGATTGATTGTTTGAGTTGTTGATGAAAATCCAAAGGAATGGGAATGATATTGTAATACGGTGGGAGAGCTGACTTTAAGAAATGTTGCGGATAACAAGAGTCGCCACCGACTTTTATTTTATCCAATATATAGAAATGCTAAAAGAACAGGAAAAAAAACCTTTTTTGAAAGAGATTGAGTTCGGGGTGTAAGTTATACAAAGGGAAGGTGTAAGTACCCTTTGTATCCATGATTATCCATGGACTCTTAATTGCTTATCTCACTTTGAAATGTTTGAAAAGTGTCGTGTGTGAATAATAAAACTTTTATTTTAGCTTGTAAAATAAGCGTAGCCTTTTTGAAGGTTTTTGAAAAGATGGTGTAAAAGAAATTTTGAATTTAAACTAGAGCAAGCAATTAAAAACAATTACCCTTAAATTAAAAGTTTCTATTCTTTAAGACTTTAATGGGATATGGCTATCCATACCATAAAGAGGGCAGTTAGTCCTTTCAATGAATTTAAAAAGGGTCATCGAAATTATCGTTCGCCACAAGACTGTCCCTGCCATAAAGATCTAAAGATTTATTCCAGATTTTTATTATTCAGGTTTTCTATTTACCGCATTTATTTCTTGTATGATTATAAATTATGTTCAAATTAATATGCCTGAATTTATAAACCAAATTTATTATTGCATGCTTAAACCACTTAATATGTCTGGCTAATTCATTTAGAAGTCGGTATGTAAAGTAATTTAACCGTAGGAATCCGAAATAAATTGGCTTAAATATGTTTTATTAAAAATCACTCGTTTATGGTTTTGTGTCTAATTTAATTTTCTAAAGTTCTAAAATCAACAGAGCGAGAGTTTGAGATTTTAGAACTAATAAAGGGTAAGATCAACAGAGCGAGAGTTTGAGATCTTTAACTGGATAGTAGACATAGGACATTAGTTTTAAGGATGGCGAAAGCGTATTAAAACTAATTAGAATTTATTTATTTTCAAAAAGTGTTTTTAAACCCGACGCGGGATGGCGAAAGCGTACGTTAGGGAATACTAGCATGACCCGAGTCAACAGAGCGAGAGTTTGAGACTAGGAGATTTAAGTAGGTAACGTCTTCATGAAGCGAGCATTTTATTAACTATGTTATTTTCAAAAAGCGTTTCTAAATATGGTGGGATGGCGAGAGCGTAGATTATGAGTTAGGATCGTAGTCTTAATTAATAGAGCGAGAGTTTGAGAGGAGGACTTTTAAATGACATAATTAGTAAAGGTTTTGAATTTAATAAGAATCTGGCCAATGGAACTTTGGATCACCTAAGTTAGATGAACTACATACCGATATCCGCGCATTTATATTTTCCTTAGATTTAAGACTTTAGTTTCCCCTTATAAACAACTCAAATATCATTAGCCTTAGCTTTACTTAGTAACTTTAGATAACGGTAGATCGATTTATAGTCCCTGTGGATTCGATATCTTTTAAAACTATACGACACGACTATGCACTTGCAGTCATTCTGACTAATAGATACGTAAAGTCGCGATCAAGTTTTTGGCGCTGTTGCCGGAGACTATTTAAGTCGATATCGTAACTCACTGTTACACCGTAGAGACAGGCATTTTTTTTTGTTAGTTACAATGTATCACCCAAACTTTTTCTACAACTCCCAACTACAATATTTCGAGGGATACCAAGAATCCCATAAATCTGACCTCGAAATACTGTTGGAAAATTTCAATGTTGCGCCACAAATTCATTCTCACCCAAATTACGTCTGCAACTCCCAATCTCAAAATTTCGAGGAACCACAAGAAACCTATAATCCAAACCTCGAAACGTTAATTGGAGATTACAATTCGACACTAGCTTATCCTCAACCGAATTCCCTCTACAACTACCAATCTCAACATTTCGAGGAACCACAAGAATTTTATAATTTCAACCAAAACTATCCTCAACCAAATTTCCTCCATGATCACCACGCCCAACATTTTGAGGAGTCGCATGATTATCATAAATCCAACCTCGAAATCTTAATGGAGGAATTTATTGAAGCATAAACTCTCTCTAGGCTAGAATCTATGATGACGAAGCACTTTGAGGAAACACAAAATGCAACGCTAGCTCCCTTTGAAGAACCTCAAGAATCCCATAATTTTTACTTCGAAACATCAATGGAGGATCCCGACGAGACGCTAACTCAATCTAGATTAGAAGACATGATGGAGCACTTTGTAGAGACACAAACCGTCCAAAACCAAGAGTTTATCAAACAAATTCTTCAAAACAACTAAACCCTTTATGCAACTGACCACTATGGTTGAGTCCCTCGCGACTCACAACATGGCATTAGAGATGAGTTTGTGCTTCAAAGATGAGTCCTAGATCTTCAAAATCCAGTCCAGGTACCTTCTGAATTTCCATGGCTTTCATACGTTCCTCCAGCAACTTGTATTTGTCATCAGGATGTTCATCCTCATGGTGATAGTCCTCTTCTTCTTCAGAGGGTTTGGCAGAATCATGGTTACTTTTCGCATCAGTTTTGATACTAGCATCGTCATCTTGCTCATCCTCATCACTGTCTTCAGAGGTTTCAGCATCCCTGAGTTGCAAGATCGGTCTAAGATTTTTCACCTGAGTCTTCTTACCCTTCTTCTTCTTCTTTTTAGTCAGTATAGCTTTCAGCTCTTCTTGCCCCTTGGACAAATTCAGAATCAAGGCTTGGAACTCGGTGTTTTGAGCTTGGAGATCCTTAACTGATTTTAGAACTGATAAAGGGTGAGATCAACAGAGCGAGAGTTTGAGATTTTAGAACTAATAAAGGGTAAGATCAACAGAGCGAGAGTTTGAGATTTTTAACTGGATAGTAGACATATGACATTAGTTTTAAGGATGGCGAAAGCGTATTAAAACTAATTAGAATTTATTTATTTTCAAAAAGTGTTTTTAAACCCGACGCGGGATGGCGAGAGCGTACGTTAGGGAATACTAGAATGACCCGAGTCAATAGAGCGAGAGTTTGAGACTAGGAGATTTAAGTAGGTAACGTCTTCATGAAGCGAGCATTTTATTAACTGTGTAATTTCCAAAAAGCGTTTCTAAATCTGGTGGGATGGCGTGAGCGTACATTATGAGTTAGGATCGTAGTCTTAATCAATAGAGCGAGAGTTTGAGATGGGGACTTTTAAATGACATAATTAGTAAAGGTTTTTAATTTAATAAGAATCTGGCCAATGGAACTTTGGATCACCTAAGTTAGATGAACTACATACCGATATCTACGCATTTATATTTTACTTAGATTTAAGACTTTAGTTTCCCCTTTTAAACAACTCAAATATCATTAGCCTTAGCTTTACATAGTAACTTTAGATAACGGTAGATCAATTTATAGACCCTGTAGATTCGATATCTTTTAAAACTACACGACACGACTATGCACTTGCAGTTATCCCGACTAATAGACACGTAAAGTCGCGATCAACTATGTTAATATGACTTGTTGCTTTTATCTCTTTGTCTTATATAGTTGTGCATATACTTGTTGATTTTATCCTTGTACACTTATACTTTTATCCATGGAATTATCATTGTGTACTAACCACATTCCATGAGATATTTATCTATCCATTCATCATATTCATTCATACATGAAATGATTCCCAAGGAACACCCCTTCATCCATTATCATTTGAGTTTTCATTGACCTCTTTGTTATACTCGCCTACTTGTCTTTTGTGACACATGTTATCACACACATGCACACACACTTGAGGTATCCATTGATTGATTGTTTGAGTTGTTGCTGAAAATCCAAAGGAATGGGAATGATATTGTAATACGGTGGGAGAACTGACTTTAAGAAATGTTGCGGATAACAAGAGTCGTCACCGACTTTTATTTTATTCAATATATAGAAATGCTAAAAGAACAGGAAAAAAAACCTTTTTTGAAAGAGATTGAGTTCGGGGGGTAAGTTATACAAAGGGAAGGTGTAAGTACCCTTTGTATCCATGATTATCCATGGACTCTTAATTGCTTATCTCACTTTGAAATGTTTGAAAAGTGTCGTGTGTGAATAATAAAACTTTTATTTTAGCTTGTAAAATAAGCGTAGCCTTTGTGAAGGTTTTTGAAAAGATGGTGTAAAAGAAATTTTGAATTTAAACTAGAGCAAGCAATTAAAAACAATTACCCTTAAATTAAAAGTTTCTATTCTTTAAGACTTTAATGGGATATGGCTATCCATACCATAAAGAGGGCAGTTAGTCCTTTCAATGAATTTAAAAAGGGTCATCGAAATTATCGTTTGCCACAAGACTGTCCCTGCCATAAAGATCTAAAGATTTATTCCAGATTTTTATTATTCAGGTTTTCTATTTACCGCATTTATTTCATGTATGATTATAAATTATGTTCAAATTAATATGCCTGAATTTATAAACCAAATTTATTATTGCATGCTTAAACCACTTAATATGTCTGGCTAATTTATTTAGAAGTCGGTATGTAAAGTAATTTAACCGTAGGAATCCGAAATAAATTGGCTTAAATATGTTTTATTAAAAATCACTCGTTTATGGTTTTGTGTCTAATTTAATTTTCTAAAGTTCTAAAATCAACAGAGCGAGAGTTTGAGATTTTAGAACTAATCAAGGGTAAGATCAACAGAGCGAGAGTTTGAGATCTTTAACTGGATAGTAGACATAGGACATTAGTTTTAAGGATGGCGAAAGCGTATTAAAACTAATTAGAATTTATTTATTTTCAAAAAGTGTTTTTAAACCCGACGCGGGATGGCGAAAGCGTACGTTAGGGAATACTAGCATGACCCGAGTCAACAGAGCGAGAGTTTGAGACTAGGAGATTTAAGTAGGTAACGTCTTCATGAAGCGAGCATTTTATTAACTATGTTATTTTCAAAAAGCGTTTCTAAATATGGTGGGATGGCGAGAGCGTAGATTATGAGTTAGGATCGTAGTCTTAATCAATAGAGCGAGAGTTTGAGAGGAGGACTTTTAAATGACATAATTAGTAAAGGTTTTTAATTTAATAAGTGTTATACCCCAAAATTTGCCCGCATCTTTTTTCAAGAAAACTCCAATCTGGAAATTAAGAGTCTCATATAATCATGGATTTTTATTTCAACAAATATCCTGGCATATGAAATACTTAGTTTTTAGAATTTTTCTTATACAGTAATTTGGCTTGCAGTTGAATTTATTCTTACGCAAACGCCAAATACTGTTTATTACTTCACACATGCTATTTATTTATTTACAGATAAATAGTACTGACACAATTGGTACAGAGTTAAATCTTTTTGCAGGCGCAGAATCAGGAAACTCAGACTGTACTGGTAACAAGTAGATTATTATTATCTTTTGTTTCCCACTAATTTTTGTACTATATTCCATTATTTTCAAAAATCTTTTCAAATCTCTTTTTTCAAAAATCAAATCCTAACTTTATTCTCTACATCTCTCTTTTTCCCAACACTATCATACACTTTCTTTCAAATCTCACTTCCACTCAAATTCTCCTTTTGTACGGAATCACATCATTCCCCAACGTCTCTATCCTTCTTTCCACTCTATAAATACCTCTCATTTTCTCATAAAAATCTCACATCAAATTCTAATTCATCTCTCAAATTTCTACTTCATAATCCATCCTTTCTTCTTTCCCGACAAAATGGCGAAGCGGTGGGAAACGTGTTTTCTTATGGTCATCACCATTGCTACGGTGATCATGTCTTTCTTCTGTCTACATAGCCCGGAACACTGTGGACCTGGGATGCTTATGCTCCCAATCATCTACATGTTACTATTTGTAGCATGGGTTATCAATCGTCATTCTTAAAATTTGCCGTATTTCTTATTTCTTAAATGTACCGTTTATTCGTCGTACTGTTCAATATAGTATGTAATATTTGTACTGTCAGTATTAAATGTTGTACTATTTGTCATAATATTGCTTAATTACTCAGATAATATTTTATGTGTTTTCTGCCAGTCAAATATTCATTTTTCTGTGCATTAAATGATTTTCAGGGTTATTATCGGTAATTTTGCCCGCATACAGCAAATATTAGTTAATTATTATGTCTGTGTTTTTTTTAACAAGTCATGTAAATAAACTTTCATTTTTCACATAAAACAAAAACAAAAACAACAAAAAAGAAAATTAACTTTGACTGTTGATTTTTCACTCTAACTGCTACGTCAATACCTGAACAGTCAGTTGACAGCCAAACTGCTGGCAGTACAATTCTCAGTGTTTTGTACCATCAATCAAATCAATCTTTCACAATTCAAAATTCCAAGATTTTTGTTCTAGAAGTCTTCTGAATATCACGCGATTAGCAGAGACTCAACACTGCACAAAAATCAGGTACGCTTAACTGTCTCCTACATTAACAGTCCCTGACTAGGGTTTTCTTGTTTTTACAGGAGAAACAAGTTTTTGAGACCTCAAATGGATTTCATGCACATCCATATATCTCAAAGTACCATCATACAAATTTTCAAACTTCAATTCACTCAGACGCACCGTCAGCAGCTCAAACAGTCAACAGACGACCCGTTTGACCAAAAAGTCAACAGACAGTCAAAAATGAAATTTTTTGTCAAAGTCCATATTTTGTCAAAGGATTCATCATTTGATCATTGGATGATCATAATTCATCAAGGAAAGATCAAAAATCAACAAAACCCTAAGATTCAAAATTAGGGTTTTTGCCTAAAAAGTCAACTCAACTTTGACTGATCATAACTCTCTCATCCTTCATCCAAAAAATTCAAACCAAAGCTCATTGTGAAGGAAATTCAATTATCTTTCAAATGCAATTGATCCCATGGTCATTGCATTCACCATTTGAAAAATATGACCAAAGACATTACAGGTCATTTTCAAAGTCAACAAAAAGACACTTTTTTCAAAAGGACACACAAGGAGCATCAAAAATCATTTTGACATGAGACCAAAGGCATTGGTTAGAGGACTCTTTAAGGTTTCCAAAAAGTGCAAGATCTCCTTCATATGACAAAAATTGAGGGATTTACACCTTGTTGAAGTTGGCTAAATTTTGGGAAAATGCATGAAATCAACATTGCTCAAAAATGTATTTTTTCCAAATGGGGCCAAGTTTTCATGGTTCAAACATCATTTCCATAATATAATGGGCCTCCCACGACCATGACAAAGCCCACATCATTTTTATCCATTTTTGATTTAATTTTATCACATATAAGATTAAATTTAAAAAGGAAAATGGAAGGATAATATGTAGCTTACAATCTAAGCATGACTCATCAAGGAATCTTCAATTTTCTGCAGCCAAATGAAGTACAAGGCAAGAGAAGTAAAGAAGAGCAAGACTTGGTCAAGTTTTCAAAGATTTTTAATATTTAAAAATCAAAGTTTCAACAAAGCTCATCAATGCTTTTAGCTTAGTTTTTAAGCACTCCATGGCTTATAAATAGGCTAGCATACTTCATCAATGTAACACACACAAAATTAGAGCAAGGCATAACATAGAATCACTTCATATTTTCAAAAATAATCAAAGAAACTTCAAAATTCGAATTTAAATTTGCAGCTAGTTTCAAAACAAACTAAGTCCATAAATCACTTCCTGGAACTTATTTGAGTAAGTTCAGATCCATAACCAAGTTCATAGAGGCCTGAAACTCGAGTTCTCTCACTCTCCGATTTGGTAAACTTTCCTTGATTTCAAATTCAAATTTTATGCGTTGTTAACATGTCTCATGGTTATGGTTGAGTTTATAATCATCATCAGATCAGGTTTGAACCCTAGCATGAGAGTTCTAACGTCCTGAACATAGGTTGCCATTGCCAACCGTGAGTTTATGTTTCTCTTCGAATCTCTTAATACAAGTACTATCAGTCCAAACTAACCTCACCATTGGATTCCCAGACCTCGATTTAGGGGGGTAGGGTCTTCATTTGGTGTTTAAACTAACGTTTTCGCAGGTTTGGCAAACCACCTCGCCGGAGAAGACAACCGGAAAACACTGTTCCGGTGGTCAGCAAGGCTAGGGCGTGGTTGACTGCACGCGTGGCTCCTTCCATCTCTCTCATTGGCCAGTCAACATGTCCAAAGCTTGCATGGCAAAATGAAAAAACATGATTGGCTCTGGTTTAAAACGTGGACCCCACATGACTTAAATTCAGTAAAAAAAATAAAAGAAACAAGTGAACTGGGCCTGTGCGTATTGATATCCACACCCCTGGTTTCTGGCCCAAACGCATCTTTTGAACTAAACTTAGTTCTTTTTCAGATTCACTTAATACACCCCCCTGCTTGTTTTAATTAATAATCTCTATATTTTGCATTTTAATTAAAATCAACCAATCACAAAACACCAAAAATATTTTATTTTTTAGTTTAAATCTGATAAAATATTTATTTATTTTTAGGCATAAAAATATTAATATTTTATTTAAATTAAGGCTATTTTGTATAATTAATTAGTATATATTTATATATTTGCTTTTTAATTATTCTAACCAATCAAAAAATCATAAAAAAAATTGTTCTTTATATAAAATATTGTTTATATATTATAGACTAATTTTGTACATATTTTGAATAATTTTCTATTTAAGTTTTAATTATTTGTATAATTATTTGTATAATTATGTATTAATTAGCTTAATCAATTTCAAATCAATTTCAAATCAATTTCAAAAATTCCAAAAAATTAGTTTTGTTTTAAAATTAATTGACAAATATTTTGTACATATTTTAAACTTAAATTCTAGGTTTAAATATATTTTCATCTTTTTTCTTCATTTTAATTTAATTAATCATGCATTAATTATAAATAAAATCAATCATAAAAAAAATCCAAAAACATGCCTTTTATTTTTCTTGCAATTTAAATTCCTAGATAAGTGTATAGGATGTCAAAATCATGTAAATAGGCTAGTTTACATTTCCTGCACAATCGATGTAATAGCGTAGATTTACTTTCCGCACTTTACATTTCCGCATTTTAATTTCCAGCTAATATAAACTGCGTGTATGTCAAAGATAAAATTGAACCGTTAGATCACTAACTTCAAAGATAAAATATCTGAATTCAAACACAAATCACACTTGCACCTTTTAAGGTAATCCCTTCTCATTCTTTTCAAAAATCAAAAAATCAAAATTCTACTGTTTCGAGTACAAAATCGAACCTTTTGTTTGTATCCGGTGAAAGGATAGATTTTTAAAGGAAATAAGGATAAAGACCTTACAACTCAGGGTAGACCTCCTAGTTTGCTTGCTCAAATCAAAACAAACAAAATTCTCATACACTGTTGTTTTTTCAAAACAAAACTTTCCAAAAAGACAATACTTTGTATACATCCAAACACGGATCATTACAAAGTTAACGTTCTTTTCAAAACATCTTTCGAAAGATAAACAAACATTTTGTATACATCCACACAAGGATCATTACAAAATTCAATTTACAAAGGTATTTGAAACCACATATGAGCATTCTAAAGCAATTGAAAAGTAATCGAAAAACAAGTGAGCTAAGCAAACTTAAGAGCCCATGGATAACCATGGATACAAAGGGTGCTAACACCTTCCCTTTGTATAACCTACCCCCTTACCCAGAATTTCTTAAAGGTCTTTTTTCTGTTTCTTTTATAAACCTTTCCTTAATTGGATAAAATAAAAGGTCGGTGGCGACTCTGTGAATTTTCAAAAAAAATGCGAAAGCATTAAGCGATAAAAAAGAGTCAGTTCACGTATCTCTCCCACTCAGAGGTATGGCCCGAAAAAAACGGAGGTCCACAGAACTGGCGACTCTGCTGGGGAGATACTTTCAAAAAAACAAAATGTTTTCCAAAGGGGTTACCTTAAGAGAATAGATCACTTCGATGTTTTCAATTGATTGACTTGATTGCTCTATTTTTCAAAGGTTTGTTTGGGTATTCTGCTTGTGTGAAAGATTCTAACCCGAATCTCGAGATACCTTAAGTATATGACAATAGACCAAGGAAACTGTACGGCATGTACCGATACGGTTGATCTGGTAGTCATTGTTAGTGCGATACTTTGGTTTATACTGATGTCCCTTGAAAACGATCAAGGAGTATATTAGGCTTCCGAAATGTCATTAAACACTAATTTGTCTTAGAACCTATTTAGTTGAACTTGACTTGTGGCCTATTAAGTGGCTAGCTTTGAAATTGATCGAAGTTAGTTATCCTCGAGGAATATTTTGATCGGCCGCTCGAACGCCGTATTGAGATGTTACTTCCAAGGATCGTAGAACCCGAATACTATTCTAGGACAGGTTTTAACCAACTCAACTTCAGTGGGGAGGGTATCACCTATCAGCTCCATGCAAGCCTTTAAACCTAAGGCTATTGTTTGATTTGTCTTTGTGTGCCACATGTTTGCATCATTAGCATATCATTTTCTCACAAAACACTTCAAGGATCAAAGAGTTTACCTTTGTTTTTGCAGGTAATGGCTCCCGCCACCCGAGATTACATCCGAATCAACATCTCAACGGTACCATCTGAACTAAAAGACTTAGTGTCAGAATTCCCCAGGAATGTTCAATTCACCGAAAGGCATGGTCACCTACTCCATTTGGTTACCTCAAAATTTGAAGAAGATATGATACGGGTCCTGTTCCAGTTCTTTGACCCTGAACATCATTGCTTTACCTTTCCAGATTACCAGTTAGTACCCACTTTGGAAGAATTCACTGAACTAATTGGATTGCCTGTTCGAAATCAATTACCTTTCACTGGTTTAGAAAGGATTCCAAAACCTGAAGTCATTGCTGCTGCTTTACATCTGCGAAAATCAGAAATCGAGTCCAATTGGGAAACAAAGAGTGGAGTTAAGGGTTTGCTTGCCAAGTTCTTATTGGAAAAGGCTCGACTACTGCTAGAAAACAAAAGTTATCCAGCTTTTGAGGAGGTTATGGCCCTTTTGATCTATGGGTTGGTTTTATTCCCAAATCCCGACCAGTTCATAAGTGTACACATCATCAACCTTTTCCTAATCCGTAACCCGGTACCAACATTACTGGGAGACATCCTACATTCTCTACACACTCGTACCATGAAGAAACGAGGAACTCTCATGTGCTGTATACCACTACTGGCTAGGTGGTTTACATTTCATCTTCCCCGATCAGTGTTGAGAAATGAACAAAGAATGCAATGGTCTCGCAGGATTATGTCTTTGTCTCATTCAGATATCCGGTGGAACAACTTCTTTCAAAGAGACATTACTATCATTGATCACTGTGGAGAGTACCCTAATGTGCCACTCCTTGGCATCAAAGGAGGCATCACTTACAATCCCTCTTTGGCTCTACGCCAATTCGGATATGCAAGGAGCAACGGTCCTCATGACATGATTATCCGTGGCATTGTGTTTGATTACGAGAATGATTCTCATAGACACCGACGAAGGTTCATACATGCATGAGACAGTGTCTATAGAATAGAAAGCAAAACTTTGGGGCAATGGAATTCTATCCCTATGGAACCTTACCTCAGATGGGTCCGCACTCATGCTCAGAAACTCATTATGCCATATCCCGCTATTCTACCCGTGACTATTGAGCCAGAGGTCGAAGGATACGAACCCCAAGTTATTCTACACCCGGATATGCCAGATGACCTAGAAGAGTTGCAAAAATCTTGGGTTCAACTCAAAGAGGAAAGAGACACCTTCAAAGCACACTGTTAGGACTATGAGAGAAGGGTATTGGAGCTCACCGGACAGCTTCAAGAAGAACAGCAGATCAACACATTCCTGGGGGCAAAGAGAAAGCATCCAAGGGAGACCTGAAGGATCATTTATTTTATTTCTGTCTTGTAAGCCCAAATGAGGCAAAGAAAAAAAAGAATAAATTGATTAACTAACGTTTGTTTCTTCTTTAACAAATCTAAACTCTAAGATCCTTGAAACATTGCACACACATTTCATTCATATACACTGCATTCACATACATTGCATTCATATACATTGCATATACATTTCATACATTTGCATATACATTGCATCCAGATATACACATTGCATAACAGGTTCTCATGACGGATTTCTCATCTCCTCGCTGTTTATTTCAGTCAGAAGAGATGGAATCTGAGACAAGCATCAAGAATCTCGAAGCACAGAATGCCCAAGTTCAAGTGGCAATTCTGGAACTGGCAAAGGGGCAACAAGAACTGAAAGCCCTGATAATCAAGAAGAAAAAGAAGCCCAAAGGATCTGTAGGCTTGAGTCACCTGAAGAGGAAAATCAAAATTCCAGTCAAAAAGTTCAAAAAGCCACCGATCCCTGAAACAGTCGGTGATGATGAACAAGAAGACAATCAAAGCAACCAGGGTTCTGCTAAACCCTCTCTCTCTTCAAATGAAGAAGATGATCATTCTGGGGACGAACCGGATGATGACAAATACCAACAGCTGGAAGACCGTATGAAAGCTATGGAGATACAAAAAGTACCTGGCTTAGATTTCAATGATCTGGGGCTCATCTCGGATGTTGTTATCCCTCCAAAATTCAAAGTTCCTGTCTTTGCAAAATATGATGGAGTTTCTTGCCCGAAACTACATCTGAGATCCTATGTGAGGAAGATACAACCTCATACAACAGATAACAAATTGTGGATTCACTTCTTCCAAGAAAGTCTGTCGGGTGCACAACTCGAATGGTACTACCAGCTGGAAAATACCAAGGTTCATACTTGGGAAGAATTAGCTGCTGCTTTTTACAAACAGTACCAATACAATGCTGATCTTGCACCAACCCGTACTCAACTAAGGGGCATGTCTATGGGACCAAAAGAAAGTTTCAAAGGATATGCACAAAAGTGGAGAGATATGGCTGGAAGGGTTCAACCACCCTTATCCGATCGCGAACTAGTCGACATGTTCATGGGCACTTTAACTGGCCCTTTCTATAGCCATTTGCTAGGAAGCTCATCATCAGGTTTCACTGACCTGATACTGACCGGAGAACTTGTCGAAAGTGGCATTCAAAATGGAAAAATTCAAATAGGTTCCTCCTCTGGTACTACAAAAAGGCCCATCAGCGGGAGAAATGAGGTCAATGCGACACAAATTCAGAAAAGTCGCAAAAGTGAGCAGCATCAATCTGTAGGGGCAGTTCTGATCTCCGCATCTGCACCTCAAAAAGATCAACAGCCAAAATATACGCATCGACCAGATGCACCAAGAAGAAATTTCACCAGAATCAACATGCCAATCTCTCAGGCATTGCAGCACTTGCTAAAAGCAGATCTAATCACATTAAAAGGTCCTCCAAAGAATGTCAACACTTCCTCTCCGAATTATCGCCCTGATGCGACATGTGCCTATCACTCAAACTTTCAAGGACATGACGCAGATCACTGCTGGGCCTTGAAAAATAAAATACAAGATATGATAGATGCTGGGGAAATTGAGTTCGATCCTCCAGAAACTCCAAATGTCATCATTGCACCTATGCCAAAGCATGACAAAACTGTCAACGCTATCCTGGACACTGTTTACATCTATGATGTGAACGAATTATCAACTCCACTCCGCGAAGTCAAAGGAAAGCTAATCCGAGCTGGTTACTTCCCAGGATGTGACCCCGACTGCTTTTACTGCTCCTGCCTGCCCAATGGTTGTGAAAATCTGAGGATGGGAATTCAAAAATGGATGGATCGCCGTATCATTATGTTTGAGAGGCTCCCTTCTATGGACGTGCTGTGCGAAGTCTTTGCAAACAGGATGAGAATAGAGGATGCCTCAGTGATCTCCAGCTTACCATTCAAAATCTCTGCCAAGGCTCCATTCAAAATTTCTGCTACACTCAAAGTGGCATCAGTAGTCATTGCTAGTCCAACTCCATTTCCATACTCCTCAGACAAAGCTGTCCCATGGGGATACGACACTAATGTTTATGTTCATGGAGTTAAGCAGGGTACCTCGACTGAAGAGGCCGCAAAGTTAACTACTCCAACTGTGGGTAATATTGTGGGTACCAGCAAGATCACGAGAAGTGGAAGAATCTTTTCACCAGAAATTTCTCCAAATATTGCTGCTGGTCCAGTCCGAGTCCCAGTTCCTAATCAAGATAACAGCGCTCGAGGCGAAGAGCCACAAGTTGAACAAGTTCAAACCCCGGTGGAGATCACTGCTGAGGATCCATCAAAGCAAGAAATGGAGGAAATATTGAAAATCATCTGCAAGAGTGATTACAATATTGTTGAGCAACTGGGGCACACCGCTTCAAAAATCTCAATGCTATCTCTGCTAAAATATTCAGAAGCTCATGCCAAAGCTCTGATGAAGTTCCTTAAAGCTGCGCATGTGCCTCAAGAGATCTCAGTCGACCAATTTGAGAATTGTGTTGCCAATCTAACCGTGAGCAATGGTCTCGGTTTCTCTGATGTGGATCTAACCCCTGCTGGAAAAAATCACAACAAAGCCCTACATATCTCCATTGAATGTAATGGCACCACTTTATCTCATGTGCTAGTAGATAACGGTTCTTCTTTGAACGTGTTACCGAAAACAGTACTAGAAAAGCTTGACTTCGAAGGAATTATGTTACAACCAAGTGATGTTGTGGTAAGAGCCTTTGACGGGTCAACAAGAACGGTATACGGAAAAGTGAATCTCCCAATCAGAGTGGGTTCTCAAATCTTCGATTCTATCTTTTACGTAATGGAAATTCACCCAGCCTACTCCTGTTTACTTGGACGTCCTTGGATACATGGGGCAAACGCTGTAACTTCTACCCTGCATCAGAAGTTAAAATATCCAGTAAAAGGAAAGATTGTCACAGTCTATGGCGAAGAGGAATACGTGGTTAGTCACCTAAGCAATTCCAAATATGTCGAGTTGGAGGACGAATTCATCGAAACTCCATGCCAATCATTTGAGGTGGTCTCCCCAGATGTCTCTACCACCAAGCATATTCCTGCTACTCCAACTACAACTATGGCTTCTCTCAAAGATGCCAAAGCCATGATTGAACAGGGTGATTGCACAGTATGGGGACAACTTCCCGATATACCCTACAAGTCTGACAAGCTAGGCCTGGGCTATGATAGTGAAAATCAAAAGAATGATCAAGGTCCTCGTTCTGAAGGATTAATGTCACACTTCGTCAGCCAAGAAGTAAACGCTATTGAAGATGAAGGAGTGTTCTTGAACCATATCATTCAGCCATATCCAGATGAGATTCCACCCATTTCCATGGGAATGTGGGATGTTGTGGGAGAACCAAGTGACGGGTATAATTATCAGTATACCACACCTCAGAATTCTTATATTGCTATGGAAGACATTACCCCGACTGGATGGGGTGATCAAATTGGAAATGACGAAAGTTTCACAAATCTCGTCACTGAGCAATATCAAAATACACCCAAAGAAGTATGGGACACGCTAGGAGAACCCAGCGGCAAATATGACTATATGGTGAAATATTCCGCTCCTCCGAGCTCACAAATTGCTATGAAGGACATTGTCCCAACTGGATGGGATGAACATTACGATGACAATTTCGCTTTTGAAGAAGCCAGGGAAATACCAAATAACGAAGGTTGCTTTCTGTCAGAATACACTCCTCATCAGGATGCACAAGTCTCTATTCAAAACATCATCCCGACTGCATGGGACGGCCTTATCGAGCATCTCGCTCAGCCAACAGAGATATCTCAGCCTGGGCTCTCGTATCCAGCAGAGTATATCCCTTATCCCGAAGGATCACCGGCTCATTTTCCCACTAATGAAATCAATGCTGTGGAAGATGAAAAAGACAACTGCAACTGGAACAGCTGGGTACTCCCTGCTCACAACAGTGGATTGAACAACTGGAAAGCTGAGGATGTGATCTCCTTTGACCAGGAGTAAATGCCATTTCCTGTTTTCTTTGTGTATATTGTGCAAAGATAAAAATGGTTCCTGAACAATCGAACCATGAGCTTGAAAGCCGTGTGCCTTAGCACACTGGTCCTTCTATAAGGGCTTATCATATCATGATCATGTGCATTCAATAAAATCATGGGACGCTTGCATATTTAAATTTTGTGATCCTTTTTCTTTCTTTCTTCGCTTTCAAATAGCTATGTTTTTTCTTCACACACACTCACATAACTAACATGCAGATTCACATACACTCTGGATCCAGTCAACAACGATTCTGCTATTGCCCGTCATGACTTTGAAAGTCCGATCTACCAAACTGAGGACGAAAGTGAGGAAGATTGTGAAGTGCCAAGAGAACTTGCAAGGCTGCTAGAACAAGAAGACAAGGCCATACAGCCTCACGAGGAGCCAATTGAGGTCATCAACTTGGGCAGCAACGAAGAAAAGAAAGAAGTCAAAATAGGGGCTGATTTAGAACACAGCATCAAGCAAAGACTGATTCAAATGCTGCGAGACTACGTCGAGATATTCGCCTGGTCCTATGAAGATATGCCAGGCCTTGACACGGACATTGTAGTTCATCGCCTGCCAATCAAAGAAGGTAGCATTCCAGTCAAACAGAAACTACGAAGGAGTAGGCCTGATATGTCAAAAAAGATCAAAGACGAGGTTGAAAAACAGTTCAATGCCGGATTCCTAAAAGTTGTAAGTTATCCTCCTTGGATAGCTAACATCGTGCCTGTACCTAAAAAAGACGGGAAAGTCAGAATGTGCGTGGACTACAGAGATCTGAACCGGGCAAGCCCCAAAGATGATTTCCCTTTACCACACATCGATGTACTGGTTGACAATACCGCACAATGCAAGGTATTCTCCTTTATGGACGGATTCTCAGGGTACAATCAAATCAAGATGGCACCCGAAGACATGGAAAAAACAACCTTCACAACACCCTGGGGAACCTTTTGTTACAAAGTAATGCCCTTTGGTCTGAAAAACGCAGGAGCAACCTATCAACGTGCAATGGTAGCGCTATTTCATGATATGATTCATCAAGAAATAGAGGTGTATGTCGATGACATGATTGCAAAATCCAACACCGAAGAAGAACATCTGGGTCATTTACACAAGTTGTTTGACAGACTCAAGAAATACAAGTTGCGACTGAACCCAAATAAGTGTACCTTTGGAGTAAGATCCGGCAAACTCTTAGGTTTCATCGTCAGCAGCAAAGGTATTGAGGTTGATCCCGCCAAGGTTAAAGCCATTCAAGAAATGCCTATACCTCGTACCGAGAAACAAGTCAGAGGATTCTTGGGACGTCTAAATTACATCGCCCGATTTATTGCCCACATGACTACTACTTGTGTGCCGATCTTCAAACTGTTGAAGAAAGATCAAGTGGAAAGGTGGAATGACAAATGCCAGTTAGCCTTTGACAAAATCAAAGAATATCTCCAAAAACCTCCAATCTTGTTGCCACCTGTGGAAGGCAGACCTCTGATAATGTACCTAACTGTGTTAGAAGACTCAATGGGGTGTGTACTAGGACAACATGACGAATCCGGCCGAAAGGAGCACGCAATCTACTATCTTAGCAAAAAGTTTGCCGATTGTGAAACAAGATACTCACTACTCGAAAAAACTTGTTGTGCCTTAGCTTGGGCGGCTCGCCGACTAAGACAGTACATGCTAAATCACACCACTTTCCTAATCTCCAAGATGGATCCCATCAAATACGTGTTCGAAAAACCTGCTCTCTCTGGAAGAATAGCGAGATGGCAAATGATCTTAACAGAATATGACATTCAATACACTTCACAAAAAGCAATCAAAGGAAGTGTGGTAGCTGATCATCTGGCTCATCAAGCAGTGGATGATTATCAAGCATTGAACTTTGACTTCCCAGACGAAGACATTATGCTAGTCAATGACTACAAACAACCAGGACCAGAAGAAGGACCCGAGCCAGGATCCCGGTGGACTATGGTTTTTGACGGAGCTTCTAATGCACTTGGCAATGGCATCGGAGCTGTGATCATTTCCCCCGCAGGAGGTTATACACCATTCACTGCCAGATTATGCTTCAATTGCACTAACAATATAGCCGAATACGAAGCATGTATTCTGGGTCTCAAAGCTGCAATCGATCTAAGAATCAAATTCCTGGAAGTCTACGGAGACTCGGCCTTGGTAATCTACCAAGTCAAAGGGGAATGGGACACGAAGCACCCGAATCTAATTCCTTACAAAGAATATGTGCTGAGTTTGATTCCTTACTTCGAAGAAATCACTTTCGAACACATCCCACGCGAGGAAAATCAACTAGCTGATGCTTTAGCTACCATGTCATCCATGTTCAAAGTCAGGTGGGACAACGAGGCGCCTATGATCACCATTTACAGGCAAGATGAACCATCATATTGCAATGAGATCAATACCGAGGGAACAGAAGAAAAACCATGGTTCCATGAAGTAAAAAGATATCTCGAAGCTCAGGAGTACCCTGAAGGGGCATCCATTAACGACAGAAAGTTTCTAAGGAGATTTGCTGCCAAATTCTTCCTAAGCAATGGAACTTTATACAAACGCAACCATGACTCGACTTTACTTCGCTGTGTAAACAAGAAGGAAGCAGAACAGATCATGGAAGAAATACACAATGGTGCCTTCGGTACTCATTCCAGTGGACATACAATGGCTAAAAAGATCCTGAGAGCAGGTTATTACTGGTCTACCATGGAAACAGACTGCCATCATCACTCCCGAACATGTCACAAATGCCAGATATACGCTGACAAAGTACATGTACCTCCAGTTCCATTAAGCGTCCTGACGGCTCCTTGGCCTTTTGCAATGTGGGGTATTGATATGATTGGAGAAATCAAACCTACTGCCTCCAACGGACATCGCTTTATCCTGGTCGCTATTGACTACTTCACAAAGTGGGTAGAAGCAGCTTCATTTGCTTCTGTTACCAAGAATGTGGTGGCCCGGTTCATCAAATACAATCTCATTTGTCGGTACGGCATCCCTGAACGGATTATCACGGACAATGGCACAAATCTAAACAACAGAATGATTACTGAACTTTGCACACAGTTCAAGATCAAACATCATAATTCTTCTCCATATCGACCAAAGATGAACGGCGCGGTGGAAGCTGCCAACAAGAACATCAAGAAAATCATACAAAAAATGACAGTAACCTACAAAGACTGGCATGAGATGTTACCTTTTGCTCTTCATGGTTATCGCACATCTGCGCGTACTTCAACAGGGGCAACTCCATTCTCCTTAGTCTATGGTATGGAGGCAGTTCTTCCAATTGAAATTCAGATTCCTTCCCTAAGGATTATGAAAGAAGCCAATCTAGACGAAGACGATTGGATTCAAACACGGTTGGACCAGATAAACTTGATTGATGAGAAAAGGCTCGCAGCTATTTGTCATGGTCAGCTATACCAAAAGCGTATGATCAAAGCCTTCAACAAAAAAGTCAAAAGTCAAGCATACCAAACTGGTGGCTTGGTTGTCAAACGCATCATCTTACCACAAGGTGATCCCAGAGGCAAATGGACTCCCACCTACGAGGGACCATTCATAATCAAGAAAATATTCTCCGGCGGCGCCATGTTGCTTACCACCATGGATGGTGAGGATTTCCCACACCCTGTGAATGCTGACATAGTCAAAAAATACTTCGCTTAAAAAGAAAAAAACAGCTCGCTAAGTTGAAAACCTGAAAGGGCAACTTAGGCAAAAAAAAATGAGCGTCTCGGTGGATTGAAAACCCGAAAGGGCGGTCCAGGCAAAAATTAGAGACTAAACAAATACTATCCCGGTAGGCTGAAAACCTGAAAGGGCAGCCTAGGCAAAAGTTAGGGAATGAAGCATACAACTATGTTCCGTTCAGCTGCCTACTCACCATCAAGATTCAACACCTCAAAGACACCGATCAGTCCAATCACTTTCTTCCAACAAGTGAGGGATGAGATGCTCGAAGACAGATTGGCAATAGCAGAGTTGAAACTTGACTGGATGGTTTTCACATAGCTATTTATCTTTATAAATATTTTCCAAAACTTTATGACAGTTTCCTACTTCTAGGATTGTTGTCTCCCTGTGCGAATCAGCCTATCATGGCTCTTTTTCAAAAATCAATGCAGCTTAGGCTTAAAAATCACTATTTTCACTTTTTCTGTTTTAAATACATAAACGTCCCAATGATAATTCTGAATGAACATGTGCATTTGAATATGATTGATGTTTACCAGGAAAAACAGGAATAGCATTCAGGAAATGTCCCAATTATCTGGACATCATTCCATCAGAAGAAAATCCCCAAGAGAAACACATTTCTCAGCAAATTCCTCAAAAAGATTTTCTCTTCAAAAGAAGTCTTATCCCCCAGCAGGGTTGTTCCAGATTACTATCTTCAGAAGGTGTGATCCCCGCTCCCGAACTTGGTCAGATAGTGCATCGGAGGATTATGCATCTTCCTCATTCCCATTTGAAAGGGCATCAGAACTTCCAGCTACCTTTCATTCCCAAGTGATAGTCAAAGATCCTTCAACAGAGTACCGTGGTTCTCAAAGAATTTCCCCAGCCGAGGGTACTCAAACAAGACAAAAGATCATCAACAATCACAATATAGTCATATCCAGATGACTGACGGAAATTTATTTTCCCAAATAGAAGCTTGACATCATATTCATACATCACACATTCATATTCACATTCATACATTCATACATTCATACATTCATACATCATACATCATACATCATACATCATGCATCATGCGCATATTCATACACAACATCACATGCATATTTCTTCGGGAATATCTCACATTTACATGCATCATAAACATTGCATATCACTAACTTGATTTTTCAGGTAGACGGATATCTTCAACAAAGATGTTCTCAATCACATGCAGTGTTCACCTGAATTCCATGAACGGTTCTCTCAGATATAATCAAGCCGAAGATTCATTCTGATCACTTACCAACTCAAAAACAGACATTACAGATCAAAGTTGGTACCTCAGACAGTTCCAGAACGATCTAACATCGCAGATCTAAAGTTGATACCTCAGACGGTTCCAGAACGATCTAACATCGCAGATCTAAAGTTGATACCTCAGACGGTTCCAGAACGATCTAGCATTGCAGATCTAAAGTTGATACCTCAGACGGTTCCAGAACGATCTAACATCGCAGATCTAAAGTTGATACCTCAGACGGTTCCAGAACGATCTAGCATCACAGATCTAAAGTTGGTACCTCAGACGGTTCCAGAACGATCTAACATTGCAGATCTAAAGTCGATACCTCAGACGGTTCAAGAACGATCTAACATCAAAGATCTAAAGCTGATACCTCAGACGGTTCCACAATGATCAAAATCTAAAGCGGAAAAACTTTGGACAAGTTCCGTAGCAATCATCCTCCTAGACTTAAAGCGGTAACCTTGGACGGTTCCGAAACAGTCAACACAAAGACTTTCAAATCCTTCATCAAGATATAATCAATGGATTCATTCTGATGAACAAACCATCAACACATTTACCAGGTGGCATCGGAAATCCCATCTCAGGTAATGTTTCAATCTGCCAACAACGTTTCGCAGACGACATTCAAATGCAACTTCCAACATCTCTTCTGATCAAGGTAAGTGCAAATTTTCAGGGCATCTAAATATTCAATCATCTTCTACCTTCAGATTTCAGACAATCTCTTCAGGTTTAAGAAGATTGAATAGGGGCAACTGTTATACCCCAAAATTTGCCCGCATCTTTTTTCAAGAAAACTCCAATCTGGAAATTAAGAGTCTCATATGAAGGATAGAAAAACACTTAGAAAGGGGGGGTTTGAATAAGTGTAGCTTTAAAAACTTGACAGATAAAAATAAATTGCACAGTTATTTTTATCCTGGTTCGTTGTTAACTAAACTACTCCAGTCCACCCCCGCAGAGATGATTTACCTCAACTGAGGATTTAATCCACTAATCGCACGGATTACAATGGTTTTCCACTTAGTCAGCAACTAAGTCTTCCAGAGTCTTCTGATCACACACTGATCACTCCAGGAACAACTGCTTAGATACCCTCTAAGACTTTTCTAGAGTATACTGATCCACACGATCACTCTAGTTACAACTTGCTTAGTTCACTCCTAAGACTTCCTAGAGTATTCTGATCCACACGATCACTCTAGTTCCTTACAACTTAATGTAATCAATTCTAAGAGTTTACAGATGCTTCTTACAAGCGATAATCACAACTGTGATATTTCTCTTAACGTTTAAGCTTAATCTCACTAAAATATTACAACAGCAATGTAGTGAGCTTTGATGAAGATGAAGATTCTGAGTTTAGATTTGAACAGAGTTTCAGCAAGTTTGATATGAGTTGTTTTGGTGCAGAATCGTTAAAATCGTCAACCTTGCTTCTCATCAGAACTTCATATTTATAGGCGTTGGAGAAGATGACCGTTGAATGCATTTAATGCTTTGCGTGTTCCGTACAGCATCGCATTTAATGTTATACGCTTTTGTCAACTACCTCGAGCCTTGTTCACGCTGTGTCTACTGACGTAGCCTTTAGTAGCTTTTAACGTTCCTTTTGTCAGTCAGCGTAGCCTGCCACTTGTACTTCCTTCTGATCTGATGTTTGTGAATACAACGTTTGAATATCATCAGAGTCAAACAGCTTGGTGCATAGCATCTTCTGATCTTCTGACCTTGAAGTGCTTCTGAGCGTGATACCATCAGAACTTCAGTGCTTCTGTTCTCTTGTTCTTCTGATGCTTCCATAGACCCATGTTCTGATTCTGCTTCGACCATCTTCTGATGTCTTGCCAGACCATGTTCTGATGTTGCATGCTGAACCCTTTGAGACAAAGCTTCTGAGCGCTGAATTATGCGTACTCTTTATATATATTTCCTGAAAGGGAAATTGCATTGGATTAGAGTACCATATTATCTTAAGCAAAATTCATATTATTGTTATCATCAAAACTAAGATAATTGATCAGAACAAATCTTGTTCTAACAATCTCCCCCTTTTTGATGATGACAAAAACATATATAAATGATATGAATTTGCGATCAGAAAGAACAGACGGCAAAAGACAAATTACACAGCTATAGCATAAGCATATGAACATGTCTCCCCCTGAGATTAACAATCTCCCCCTGAGATAAATAATCTCCCCCTGAAATAAATACTCGAAGAACTTTAATAAAAGACTTCCCTGATTATTTCGGTAGAGACGATCATATAAGCTTTTGTCTTCAGAGAATTCATAGCTTCTGACTTCTGCTTCCATAGGACAGCTTCAGAACTAGAATTTCTTTAGATCCCTAGAACACTCACAGCTTCTGATTCCTGCTTCCATCTAGGACAGCTTCAGAACTTGAATTTCTTTGATCTTCTGAACATTCACAGCTTCTGATTTCTGCTTCCATTCAGGACAGCTTCAGAACTTGAATTTCTTTGATCTTCTGAACATTCACAGCTTCTGATTTCTGCTTCCATTCAGGACAGCTTCAGAACTTGAGTTTTCTGGATCTTTAGAACATTCGCAGCTTCTGATTTCTGCTTCCCTCGGATAGCTTCAGAGCTTTGAATTTCTGCCAACATCACTTCATGCTAGATTTGTATCAGAACATTGTTGAATGTACCAGAGCATCATCTGAGCATCTCTACATCCTGAAATGTTACAGAACAAAAACTAAACGACAAAAGTCAGCATGAACGAGTTAGAACATAAAATATATGTTTGAACACATTATATGTATCAGAGCCATAACATTATATGTATCAGAGCAAATAAAATTTTGTCAGAACAAATAGACAAATATGGATCAAATTCTATTATCAGTGCTTCTGATTCATTCTTCTTTCTTGCTCCTGATTTCTGAAGCTTGACAGCACTCGGCTTGCTTCAGTTTCCATGGTTTTGCTTCTGTGTTTGCTTTGAAGATTCTCTTCACTTCTTTATACCTGCAAAACACTTAAACCATATAGAACTTGCAGTTCTTGTTAGTAAATGTGTGGGAGCTTTACCCAGCAACTGATAGATTAATCAAATCATTTATCATTTATCTTCTCCCCCTTTTTGTCATAACATCAAAAAGAATATTTCAAAAGATTCAGATGCATAAAACGACAAATAAAATTATTGGAATGTAAAACACGGAAATTTTTCATTTATAATCAAAAACAGGATTACAAGAAAGGAATGCAGGAAAACAGATGCAACAAGGAGAGGAAACTACAAAGACCAAAAGACTAAGATCCTAGCCTACGCAAAATCCGCGCCAGAACATCATGAATCCCGTCAGTGCTTGTAGCTTGCCTTGTCATGAAGGAACGAAACTCAGCATTGGCTGCTTCTTGCGCGTCCAAACGAGAAGCCAGCATAGCTTGATTCTGATGAAGAGTATCCAAGGTCTCCATCAGAGCTGAGGTTTCACCAGAAGAAGAAGCACCAGTATTTCTGCCAAGAGGGACAGCAATCTCAGCAGGGTGATCTACTGGGAGATCTTCAGCTTGTGCATCTTCCATTTCCTCATCTGAGTCTGACTCAGCAGTAGCCTTAGCATATTCTGGTTCAGGCAGCTCAGAAGTTCCATCTTCCAATGCTTGAAGAATAGCTGCTAGGTTTGTTGGAGGAGTAGGACCAGCAACTTCAGCACGATAAACCACTACTGGAAAGACCATGTGAGGTGCTTTTTCAGAAGGGTTCATTCTGAACCAGTTGAACAGCCACTGAAAATCTCCAGTCAGCACAGGAAACCATGGTCTCCACACCACGATGTCTCTGCAGAGATTTTCTTCTTCCAACTCATCTGCTGGTATCTTCCTTTCAAGAACACTTCTGTTCCTGATGAGATGGTGATGGCTGCTCTCACCAACTTCCAACCGGAGACCACGAACACCAGGAGCTTCAGACATAATCCTTCTCTGAGTGTCTGTAGCCTTATCCAGAAAATCCAGACGAAAGGTATTCCAAAGGTTGTTTGTAGCATACTCATCCAGATGATTAAGGTGAGCAGCACCTAGAATCTCCAACCAGCCATTTACATCAGCATGTAAAAGCTCCAGATATGTTTGAGTGGTAGGGGTTAGAGGGTTGACAGTGAACCTTGAGTCGGGAAGAACAACACTATAGGGATTAGGTGTTCTGGTGGGAAAAGGGTATGAGAGAGATGAAGAAATATCTGATGGAAGGGTTGAAGGAGAGGAGATATCAGATGGTGAAGAAGGTGGTTCCGAGAGGATGAATGAGGAGGAAGAGGTGGTGGAGGTCTTTGACGAGGGAGGTGATTGAGGGGAACCGTCAAGGGGTTGATACACTTTGAGAGGGTCATAGGAGATCCTTACTCTTTTAGGTTTGGTTTCTGATTCAGCAGTTGCCTTTCTCTTTTGTTTCCTATCATTGTCTTGATTCCCAGAGCTTGACGATGGATTCATGATGAATTTGCAGATATTGGAAACTGCTAGGGTTTATGATATGAAAAGAGAGAGAGACGAAAAAGAAACCGAATGCAGAGAGAGAGAAATATGAGAGGGAAAAGAAACGTTTGAAGAGTATAAAAAGAAAACTGAAAGAGAGTAAATGATGAAAAGCATTTAATGTTACGTGACATGAGGAGAGATAATAATGACAAAAGACGTGGTTTGCACAGTTACCTAAATAGACGTCCCCTCAACTGCACGCACGCTTGTCCAGGAATAGTGAACACGTGTTTACCATCTGGATAGCCAGTTACAGCTGTTTTGCTTTTATAGAGATTCTGAATCAACTTAGACACTGAAACGAAGTAATAACTGAATCACAATTTCTAATTGATTTCTATCAGAACTTCTTAAAAAAAATTTCATTTCAAAGGATACTCATACGTAAGAATTTCTCATCTTCTCATTCTGAGCTTGTTTCTGAAGACCCATTTTGTGCCGATTATATTGAATCCATCTGGTCTAGGAACAAGATCCCAAACATCATTCCTTGTAAACTGATTCAATTCTTCTTGCATAGCAATTATCCAGTCTGGATCTTCTAGAGCATGATCAACAGAAGTTGGCTCGATCAAAGATACAAGACCTAATTGACAATCTGCATTGTTCTTAAGGAATGCTCTTGTTCTGATTGGATCATCCTTCTTTCCAAGAATGACATCTTCTGAATGACCAGAGATGAGTCTGGATGATCTTCTGACAGATGGTTCTTCAGAAATGCTTAGATCCTCCAGAGAAGCTGATACTTGATCTTCAGATTCTTTGCTTCTGAGAAGCTCTGCTTCTGATGCGTTGCTTCTTGGCTCAACAACTTCTGATATATCAATATCACAATCTGCAAAATTATCAAACTGCTTTGGTTTTTCAGAACCAAGCTTATCATCAAACCTGATATTGATTGATTCTTCTACAATCAATGTTTCAGTATTGTATACTCTGTAGCCTTTTGAGCGTTCAGAATATCCAAGAAGGAAACATTTTTGTGCTTTGGAATCAAACTTACCAAGATGATCTTTAGTGTTCAGAATAAAGCATACACATCCAAAAGGATGGAAATATGAAATGTTGGGCTTTCTATTCTTCCACAATTCATAGGGAGTCTTATTTAGAATAGGTCAGATAGAGATTCTATTCTGAATATAGCATGCAGTGTTTATTGCTTCTGCCCAGAAATGCTTAGCCATATTGGTTTCATTGATCATGGTTCTGGCCATTTCTTGCAGAGTCCTATTCTTTCGTTCTACAACCCCATTTTGCTGTGGAGTTCTAGGACAAGAGAAATCACGGGCAATACCATTTTCTTTGAAGAATTCTTCAAAGGATCTGTTCTCAAATTCACCACCATGATCACTTCTGACCTTTATGATTTTACACTCTTTTTCAGATTGAATCTGAATGCAGAAATCAAAGAACACTGAATGAGTCTCATCCTTGTGTTTCAAGAATTTTACCCATGTCCAGCGGCTATAATCATCTACGATGACTAATCCATATTTCTTCCCTCTGACAGATGCTGTTTTGACTGGGCCAAACAGATCAATGTGCAAGAGTTCTAATGGCCTTGAGGTAGAAACAACATTCTTGGACTTGAATGCAGGTTTGGAGAACTTGCCCTTTTGACATGCTTCACAAAGAGCATCTGATTTGAATTTCAGATTAGGGAGTCCTCTGACCAGATCCAGTTTGTTAATCTGAGAAATCTTTCTCAAACTAGCATGACCTAATCTTCTGTGCCAGACCCACTGCTCTTCAGAAACAGACATAAGACAAGTCACCTTCTGACTCATAAGATCTTGCAGATCTGTCTTATAAATGTTGTTCTTCCTCTTGCCTGTAAATAGGATTGAGCCATCCTTCTGATTTACAGCCTTGCAAGACTCTTGATTAAAGATTATATCATAACCATTGTCACTCAATTGACTGATAGATAAGAGGCTATGTGTTAATCCTTCTACAAGAAGTACATTAGAAATGGAAGGAGAGTTACCAGACTTTATAGTTCCAGAGCCAATTATCTTGCCCTTCTGATCTCCTCCAAACTTGACTTCTCCTCCAGACTTAAGCACCAGGTCTTGGAACATAGACCTTCTTCCTGTCATGTGTCGTGAGCATCCAGAGTCCAGGTACCATGACATGTTGTGCTTTGTCCTTTTTGCAGTCAAGGATATCTGCAATAGGAATAATCTTATCCTTAGGTACCCACATTTTCTTGGGTCCTTTCTTGTTAGTTCTCCTCAAGTTCTGATTGAACTTGGGTTTAACATTGTAAGCAATAGGAGGAACAACATGATAATTCTTAATGTGAGTTTCATGATATTTCCTAGGTTGTGTCACATGCTTTTTGGTGTGTGTTATGTGAAAACTTTGAGCATGTGAAGTGTGCCTAATATCATGAGAGTGGCCATACTTGAACTGATCATACAATGGCTTGTATGTGAGTTTCATTTCATCAACAGGTTCAAGTTTGTATGGGGTTTCACCCTCAAAACCAATGCCGACTCTTTTGTTTCCAGACACAGCATATATCATAGAAGCTAGCTGACTTCTGCCAATACTTCTAGATAAGAACTTCCTGAAACTTAAATCATATTCTTTCAGAATATGGTTTAGACTAGGAGTGGATTTTTCTGAATCAGAAGGAGATCCAACATTATTGGATAATTTTAAAAGTTTTTCTTTTAATTCAGAATTTTCCAACTCAAGCTTCTTTGTTTCAAATTCAAATAGCTTTTTCAGCTTTTTGTATTTGAGACTAATCTGAGACTTGAGTTCCAGAAGTTCAGTTAGACCGGAAACTAACTCATCTCTAGTAAGTTCAGAAAATACCTCTTCAGAATCTGATTCTGATGTAGATTCTGATTCGTCATCTTCTGTCGCCATCAGCGCACAGTTGGCCTGCTCATCTTCAGAATCATCTTCTGACTCATCCCAGGTTGCCATAAGACCTTTCTTCTTATGAAACTTCTTCTTGGGATTTTCCTTCTGAAGATTTGGACATTCATTCCTGAAGTGTCCAGGCTCATTGCATTCATAGCACATGACCTTCTTCTTGTCAGATCTTCTGTCATCAGAAGATTCTCCACGTTCAAATTTCTTTGAACTTCTGAAGCCTCTGAACTTCCTCTGCTTGGTCTTCCAGAGTTGATTTAGCCTTCTGGAGATCAGGGACAGTTCATCTTCTTCTTCAGATTCTGATTCTTCAGGATCTTCTTCTCTAGCCTGAAAAGCGTTAGTGCATTTCTTGATATTGGATTTTAATGCAATAGACTTACCTTTCTTTTGAGGCTCATTTGCGTCCAGCTCTATTTCATGACTCCTCAAGGCACTGATAAGCTCTTCCAGAGAAACTTCATTCAGATTCTTTGCAATCTTGAATGCAGTCACCATAGGACCCCATCTTCTGGGTAAGCTTCTGATGATCTTCTTTACATGATCAGCCTTGGTGTATCCCTTGTCAAGAACTCTCAATCCAGCAGTAAGAGTTTGAAATCTTGAAAACATCTTTTCAATGTCTTCATCATCCTCCATCTTGAAGGCTTCATACTTCTGGATTAAAGCTAGAGCTTTAGTCTCCTTGACTTGAGCATTTCCTTCATGAGTCATTTTCAAGGACTCATATATGTCATAGGCCGTTTCCCTGTTAGATATCTTCTCATACTCAGCATGAGAGATAGCATTCAGCAAAACAGTTATGCATTTATGATGATTCCTGAAAAGCTTCTTCTGATCATCATTCATTTCTTGCCTTGACAGCTTTACGCCACTGGCATTTACTGGATGTTTGTAACCATCCATCAGAAGATCCCATAGATCACCATCTAGACCAAGAAAGTAACTTTCCAGTTTATCTTTCCAGTATTCAAAGTTTTCACCATCAAATACCGGCGGTCTAGTATAACCATTGTTACCGTTGTATTGCTCAGCAGAGCCAGATGTAGATGCAGGTGTAGGTGTAGACTTTTCACTTTCATCAACCATCTTTTACTGAAGCGTTTTTCTCTTCCTGAATCTTTTCTAAACACGGTTAAGTGCTTGCACCTTAGAACCGGCGCTCTGATGCCAATTGAAGGATAGAAAAACACTTAGAAAGGGGGGGTTTGAATAACTGTAGCTTTAAAAACTTGACAGATAAAAATAAATTGCACAGTTATTTTTATCCTGGTTCGTTGTTAACTAAACTACTCCAGTCCACCCCCGCAGAGATGATTTACCTCAACTGAGGATTTAATCCACTAATCGCACGGATTACAATGGTTTTCCACTTAGTCAGCAACTAAGTCTTCCAGAGTCTTCTGATCACACACTGATCACTCCAGGAACAACTGCTTAGATACCCTCTAAGACTTTTCTAGAGTATACTGATCCACACGATCACTCTAGTTACAACTTGCTTAGTTCACTCCTAAGACTTCCTAGAGTATTCTGATCCACACGATCACTCTAGTTCCTTACAACTTAATGTAATCAATTCTAAGAGTTTACAGATGCTTCTTACAAGCGATAATCACAACTGTGATATTTCTCTTAACGTTTAAGCTTAATCTCACTAAAATATTACAACAGCAATGTAGTGAGCTTTGATGAAGATGAAGATTCTGAGTTTAGATTTGAACAGAGTTTCAGCAAGTTTGATATGAGTTGTTTTGGTGCAGAATCGTTAAAATCGTCAACCTTGCTTCTCATCAGAACTTCATATTTATAGGCGTTGGAGAAGATGACCGTTGAATGCATTTAATGCTTTGCGTGTTCCGTACAGCATCGCATTTAATGTTATACGCTTTTGTCAACTACCTCGAGCCTTGTTCACGCTGTGTCTACTGACGTAGCCTTTAGTAGCTTTTAACGTTCCTTTTGTCAGTCAGCGTAGCCTGCCACTTGTACTTCCTTCTGATCTGATGTTTGTGAATACAACGTTTGAATATCATCAGAGTCAAACAGCTTGGTGCATAGCATCTTCTGATCTTCTGACCTTGAAGTGCTTTTGAGCGTGATACCATCAGAACTTCAGTGCTTCTGTTCTCTTGTTCTTCTGATGCTTCCATAGACCCATGTTCTGATTCTGCTTCGACCATCTTCTGATGTCTTGCCAGACCATGTTCTGATGTTGCATGCTGAACCCTTTGAGACAAAGCTTCTGAGCGCTGAATTATGCGTACTCTTTATATATATTTCCTGAAAGGGAAATTGCATTGGATTAGAGTACCATATTATCTTAAGCAAAATTCATATTATTGTTATCATCAAAACTAAGATAATTGATCAGAACAAATCTTGTTCTAACATCATATAATCATGGATTTTTATTTCAACAAATATCCTGGCATATGAAATACTTAGTTTTTAGAATTTTTCTTATACAGTAATTTGGCTTGCAGTTGAATTTATTCTTACGCAAACGCCAAATACTGTTTATTACTTCACACATGCTATTTATTTATTTACAGATAAATAGTACTGACACAATTGGTACAGAGTTAAATCTTTTTGCAGGCGCAGAATCAGGAAACTCAGACTGTACTGGTAACAAGTAGATTATTATTATCTTTTGTTTCCCACTAATTTTTGTACTATATTCCATTATTTTCAAAAATCTTTTCAAATCTCTTTTTTCAAAAATCAAATCCTAACTTTATTCTCTACATCTCTCTTTTTCCCAACACTATCATACACTTTCTTTCAAATCTCACTTCCACTCAAATTCTCCTTTTGTACGGAATCACATCATTCCCCAACGTCTCTATCCTTCTTTCCACTCTATAAATACCTCTCATTTTCTCATAAAAATCTCACATCAAATTCTAATTCATCTCTCAAATTTCTACTTCATAATCCATCCTTTCTTCTTTCCCGACAAAATGGTGAAGCGGTGGGAAACGTGTTTTCTTATGGTCATCACCATTGCTACGGTGATCATGTCTTTCTTTTGTCTACATAGCCCGGAACACTGTGGACCTGGGATGCTTATGCTCCCAATCATCTACATGTTACTATTTGTAGCATGGGTTATCAATCGTCATTCTTAAAATTTGCCGTATTTCTTATTTCTTAAATGTACCGTTTATTCGTCGTAATGTTCAATATAGTATGTAATATTTGTACTGTCAGTATTAAATGTTGTACTATTTGTCATAATATTGCTTAATTACTCAGATAATATTTTATGAGTTTTCTGCCAGTCAAATATTCATTTTTCTGTGCATTAAATGATTTTCAGGGTTATTATCGGTAATTTTGCCCGCATACAGCAAATATTAGTTATTTATTATGTCTGTGTTTTTTTTAACAAGTCATGTAAATAAACTTTCATTTTTCACATAAAACAAAAACAAAAACAACAAAAAAGAAAATTAACTTTGACTGTTGATTTTTCACTCTAACTGCTACGTCAATACCTGAACAGTCAGTTGACAGCCAAACTGCTGGCAGTACAATTCTCAGTGTTTTGTACCATCAATCAAATCAATATTTCACAATTCAAAATTCCAAGATTTTTGTTCTAGAAGTCTTCTGAATATCACGCGATTAGCAGAGACTCAACACTGCACAAAAATCAGGTACGCTTAACTGTCTCCTACATAAACAGTCCCTGACTAGGGTTTTCTTATTTTTACAGGAGAAACAAGTTTTTGAGACCTCAAATGGATTTCATGCACATCCATATATCTCAAAGTACCATCATACAAATTTTCAAACTTCAATTCACTCAGACGCACCGTCAGCAGCTCAAACAGTCAACAGACGACCCGTTTGACCAAAAAGTCAACAGACAGTCAAAAATGAAATTTTTTGTCAAAGTCCATATTTTGTCAAAGGATTCATCATTTGATCATTGGATGATCATAATTCATCAAGGAAAGATCAAAAATCAACAAAACCCTAAGATTCAAAATTAGGGTTTTTGCCTAAAAAGTCAACTCAACTTTGACTGATCATAACTCTCTCATCCTTCATCCAAAAAATTCAAACCAAAGCTCATTGTGAAGGAAATTCAATTATCTTTCAAATGCAATAGATCCCATGGTCATTGCATTCACCATTTGAAAAATATGACCAAAGACATTACAGGTCATTTTCAAAGTCAACAAAAAGACACTTTTTTCAAAAGGACACACAAGGAGCATCAAAAATCATTTTGACATGAGACCAAAGGCATTGGTTAGAGGACTCTTTGAGGTTTCCAAAAAGTGCAAGATCTCCTTCATATGACAAAAATTGAGGGATTTACACCTTGTTGAAGTTGGCTAAATTTTGGGAAAATGCATGAAATCAACATTGCTCAAAAATGTATTTTTTCCAAATGGGGCCAAGTTTTCATGGTTCAAACATCATTTCCATAATATAATGGGCCTCCCACGACCAAGACAAAGCCCACATCATTTTTATCCATTTTTGATTTAATTTTATCACATATAAGATTAAATTTAAAAAGGAAAATGGAAGGATAATATGTAGCTTACAATCTAAGCATGACTCATCAAGGAATCTTCAATTTTCTGCAGCCAAATGAAGTACAAGGCAAGAGAAGTAAAGAAGAGCAAGACTTGGTCAAGTTTTCAAAGATTTTTAATATTTAAAAATCAAAGTTTCAACAAAGCTCATCAATGCTTTTAGCTTAGTTTTTAAGCACTCCATGGCTTATAAATAGGCTAGCATACTTCATCAATGTAACACACACAAAATTAGAGCAAGGCATAACATAGAATCACTTCATATTTTCAAAAATAATCAAAGAAACTTCAAAATTCGAATTTAAATTTGCAGCTAGTTTCAAAACAAACTAAGTCCATAAATCACTTCCTGGAACTTATTTGAGTAAGTTCAGATCCATAACCAAGTTCATAGAGGCCTGAAACTCGAGTTCTCTCACTCTCCGATTTGGTAAACTTTCCTTGATTTCAAATTCAAATTTTATGCGTTGTTAACATGTCTCATGGTTATGGTTGAGTTTATAATCATCATCAGATCAGGTTTGAACCCTAGCATGAGAGTTCTAACGTCCTGAACATAGGTTGCCATTGCCAACCGTGAGTTTATGTTTCTCTTCGAATCTCTTAATACAAGTACTATCAGTCCAAACTAACCTCACCATTGGATTCCCAGACCTCGATTTAGGGGGGTAGGGTCTTCATTTGGTGTTTAAACTAACGTTTTCGCAGGTTTGGCAAACCACCTCGCCGGAGAAGACAACCGGAAAACACTGTTCCGGTGGTCAGCAAGGCTAGGGCGTGGTTGACTGCACGCGTGGCTCCTTCCATCTCTCTCATTGGCCAGTCAACATGTCCAAAGCTTGCATGGCAAAATGAAAAAACATGATTGGCTCTGGTTTAAAACGTGGACCCCACATGACTTAAATTCAGAAAAAAAAATAAAAGAAACAAGTGAACTGGGCCTGTGCGTATTGATATCCACACCCCTGGTTTCTGGCCCAAACGCATCTTTTGAACTAAACTTAGTTCTTTTTCAGATTCACTTAATACACCCCCCTGCTTGTTTTAATTAATAATCTCTATATTTTGCATTTTAATTAAAATCAACCAATCACAAAACACCAAAAATATTTTATTTTTTAGTTTTAATCTGATAAAATATTTATTTATTTTTAGGCATAAAAATATTAATATTTTATTTAAATTAAGGCTATTTTGTATAATTAATTAGTATATATTTATATATTTGCTTTTTAATTATTCTAACCAATCAAAAAATCATAAAAAAAAGTGTTCTTTATATAAAATATTGTTTATATATTATAGACTAATTTTGTACATATTTTGAATAATTTTCTATTTAAGTTTTAATTATTTGTATAATTATTTGTATAATTATGTATTAATTAGCTTAATCAATTTCAAATCAATTTCAAATCAATTTCAAAAATTCCAAAAAATTAGTTTTGTTTTAAAATTAATTGACAAATATTTTGTACATATTTTAAACTTAAATTCTAGGTTTAAATATATTTTCATCTTTTTTCTTCATTTTAATTTAATTAATCATGCATTAATTATAATTAAAATCAATCATAAAAAAAATCCAAAAACATGCCTTTTATTTTTCTTGCAATTTAAATTCCTAGATAAATGTATAGGATGTCAAAATCATGTAAATAGGCTAGTTTACATTTCCTGCACAATCGATGTAATAGCGTAGATTTACTTTCCGCACTTTACATTTCCGCATTTTAATTTCCAGCTAATATAAACTGCGTGTATGTCAAAGATAAAATTGAACCGTTAGATCACTAACTTCAAAGATAAAATATCTGAATTCAAACACAAATCACACTTGCACCTTTTAAGGTAATCCCTTCTCATTCTTTTCAAAAATCAAAAAATCAAAATTCTACTGTTTCGAGTACAAAATCGAACCTTTTGTTTGTATCCGGTGAAAGGATAGATTTTTAAAGGAAATAAGGATAAAGACCTTACAACTCAGGGTAGACCTCCTAGTTTGCTTGCTCAAATCAAAACAAACAAAATTCTCATACACTGTTGTTTTTTCAAAACAAAACTTTCCAAAAAGACAATACTTTGTATACATCCAAACACGGATCATTACAAAGTTAACGTTCTTTTCAAAACATCTTTCGAAAGATAAACAAACATTTTGTATACATCCACACAAGGATCATTACAAAATTCAATTTACAAAGGTATTTGAAACCACATATGAGCATTCTAAAGCAATTGAAAAGTAATCGAAAAACAAGTGAGCTAAGCAAACTTAAGAGCCCATGGAACCATGGATACAAAGGGTGCTAACACCTTCCCTTTGTATAACCTACCCCCTTACCCAGAATTTCTTAAAGGTCTTTTTTCTGTTTCTTTTATAAACCTTTCCTTAATTGGATAAAATAAAAGGTCGGTGGCGACTCTGTGAATTTTCAAAAAAAATGCGAAAGCATTAAGCGATAAAAAAGAGTCAGTTCACGTATCTCTCCCGCTCAGAGGTATGGCCCGAAAAAAACGGAGGTCCACAATAAGAATCTGGCCAATGGAACTTTGGATCACCTAAGTTAGATGAACTACATACCGATATCCGCGCATTTATATTTTCCTTAGATTTAAGACTTTAGTTTCCCCTTATAAACAACTCAAATATCATTAGCCTTAGCTTTACATAGTAACTTTAGATAACGGTAGATCGATTTATAGTCCATGTGGATTCGATATCTTTTAAAACTACACGACACGACTATGCACTTGCAGTCATTCTGACTAATAGATACGTAAAGTCGCGATCAAGTTTTTGGCGCTGTTGCCGGAGACTATTTAAGTCGATATCGTAACTCACTGTTACACCGTAGAGACAGGCATTTTTTTTTGTTAGTTACAATGTATCACCCAAACTTTTTCTACAACTCCCAACTACAATATTTCGAGGGATACCAAGAATCCCATAAATCCGATCTCGAAATACTGTTGGAAAATTTCAGTGTTGCGCCACAAATTCATTCTCACCCAAATTACGTCTGCAACTCCCAATCTCAAAATTTCGAGGAACCACAAGAAACCTATAATCCAAACCTCGAAACATTAATTGGAGATTACAATTCGACACTAGCTTATCCTCAACCGAATTCCCTCTGCAACTACCAATCTCAACATTTCGAGGAACCACAAGAATTTTATAATTTCAACCAAAACTATCCTCAACCGAATTTCCTCCATGATCACCACGCCCAACATTTTGAGGAGTCGCATGATTATCATAAATCCAACCTCGAAATCTTAATGGAGGAATTTATTGAAGCATAAACTCTCTCTAGGCTAGAATCTATGATGACGAAGCACTTTGAGGAAACACAAAATGCAACGCTAGCTCCCTTTGAAGAACCTCAAGAATGCCATAATTTTTACTTCGAAACATCAATGGAGGATTGTTGCACCCTAAAATTTGCCCTCATTATCCGTGCTATAAGTTATGGATGGCGTTTATTTCGTCGTTCAAAAATCAAGAAAAAACAATAAAGAGTTTCTTATAAGGTGCTTGCAATTGTTAATTCAACTGGGCTTCAGGGGATTTCATGTTGAGGAGTTCTTATGTGCTTAAATTCTTATCTTCCTCAAGGATTCTTCAATGTATTATTTTTATGTCGGATTCAAGTACAGTGCATGACGTGGCGTGAGAGTTAGACTTATGGGTTCATTTTGTTCAAGACGTTTGTTCCTCAAGGATTCAATTCAAACTAAGATCCATGAGTGTTATTCAAAGTTTATCCAAAGGTTGTCATCATTTTAAAGAGTTATGGCCCATTGATTCAAGATATTGCAATCTCAGGTTCAAATCTTATTCTTCATCGAGGTGTTTCAAGGGCTATCAATAGAGATTCCAGATCGGTTTGAGTTAGACAACTTAATTGGATCATAAGTGTTAAGTATCATCATCATCCTTTCATTCAAATCCATATTCATTATAAAATATTCAAAAGTCCAAGTCATCCATACAAAAACCATATTCATTACCAAAAAAATCCAAATTCAAATATACAAAGGTCCATGTATTACAAAAAGCTCAAGTCCATTCAATGATCAAAGAGATTACATATTTACATTACATTCATCCAAAAAAAAGATGATACAATTCATAACCAAAAATGGCGTTACAAAAGATAAGCTTGCATCAATCTCCCACGAAAAAAACGGCCGAGAGTTTCCATGAGTCTCCAAGCCAGCCGAACCTGCACCGAGCCAAAGAAATCAATTTAATAAACTCAAAACTGGCCGCACATATCAAATAAAAAACCAAACCGGTTATGCATAACCAAGTCCCTACCTGCAAGATTGAGTCAAAAAAAGAAAACCGGCTCATTCAGCATAATTCAGACGGAACCGTAGCTCCATCCTACACAAAACGGAATCCGGTTCAACAAAAAATGAGGGGAAGAGGAACATAACAAGAAAATTGATAACAGAATTTCAGAGAGAAAAAGGGCATAACAGAAAAGTGGTAGCAGAATTGGGACTCAGAACTGAAACGTAACAAACTTTCAGTCTCTCTTCGATCATCTCTCCCATCTTCATCAAACTTCAACACAACCTTCATTCATCGATTCACCAACACCTTCAATTCATAGAAAACTCTCTCCATTCATCTTCATCATACTCTGATTCATCACCAATTGAAAAATCTTCAACTCACTCTTTAACAGAACCGTAACAAATTCACGACCGAAAGATCTCTCTCAGAACCTTGATTCATCTTCCTCTTCATCTAAATGGAATCACCACCATATTCATCTTCAATATCATCGTGAATCATCATCTTCATCCTTCAATTCACAGAACCTTCACATCATCACTCTTCAATCATCTTCAATATCATTACATCTCGCAACGCTGAATCTTCATCGATCAACCACATTCAAACTCCACGCGTTATCTTCAACAACAATCATCGCTAAAATCTCCAACGATCTCTCCATCATTCGGCAAGAACATCAACGCTCTTCAATTTGCTGCAACAAACGATAACAACGGCATCACACCGATTTCCCGATTCAAAAAATATGAAACGAACAAGAAGAAGAAGAAGGTGATTGCAGCGGAAATAGAATCGTACCTCAATTTCCTCTTCGAAATTCTCCGCCACCGTGAAGAAACTCCAAACGAGGTGAGAGGGAATCGGAGATGATGTGAGCAAAGATTGAGAGAGTTTGAGAACTGAAATGGAGATGAGAGATTTGCGCAATGAGAGAGTTGAGATTCCGCCGTCGTGAAGCATTCACCGGCGTGATGAATTGAATCGAGAGAGAGTCGCCGTGTCGTCACCATCAATGCCAAGTCCGGCCGCCGTCTGAGTCGAGAGAGAGGAAGAGGACAACCTGAAGAGTCACAAATTGAACGTAACCCTAATTCCTTTCCCATTTTAATTTTTTCTTTTCTGTTAATTGGAATTAATGGAAATTAGTGTGGATAATTAGATTAAATTGAAATTGATTGGATTTCTGAAGATTAATTGGATCTGAATCATGAACAAAATTGAACTGCTTTGGGCCACGGTTTGCTGTTCATACTCCCTCTAAGCCCATCCTCACGCCATTTTTGACACCACAAAGATCTTAACAAAAATCTGAATGGACTGAATAATCCTTGGGCCTTGAAGCTACACCTCTCTTGAGCCCATTGCCACCAATTTTTGACATAGAAAGTTAAGAACATACAAAAAACCTCTTCCTGGGCCTCTGATTGGGCCCTGTGCCCAGAGTTGTTATACAACACTCCTGATTTCACATAATACCCCCCCTGAGCCCATTCTTTTCATGTTAGAAATAGCCTTTTTGCAAATAGTTTCTTTTCATATATTTTTAGGTGATAAAATGCAAAAAAATCAATCATTTTGTTAGAGTTTTTGAGCTTATTAGATAATAATCAAAAACATGTTAATCTTTTGTGTGTTAGAATTTGAATGCTTTGTTACATATTTTTGTTCTAATTTTTAGATGAAAATGAATATAAAAAAAATGTATTATTTTCTTGTTAGAACTTAAATGTTTTGTTTCATAGTGTAGTTCTAATTCTTTGGTAAAATGCCATAAAAAACAATTTAATCTTGTTAGACGTTGTTTTAGAATTTACTTAGAATTTAACTTCTATTATTTTCTATGGCGGGTGCGTGTCTCCTTGTTATTACTGATTTGTTTGCTGAGATGTGCGAGGTACTTTGAGAGGGTTCGATTGTGATTTGATTGCTTCGTGTTCCACTTTATTTGTGGGACACGAATTTGCTTCCGGTGCGATTGATTTGCGTCGTGTTCCACTTTATTTGTGGGACACGAAGATATTTCCGATTGATTAATCTGATCTCTCATTCGTTGAGATGTATATTGCTATATTGTCTGGCCTGTGTTTCTCTTGCAGGTTGCTTGTGTGGTTATGCTCGACGTGTACCACATGTCGCTCGTGATTTACTTTCACGACGATGCTTTCTGACTTTGCTTGATGCTAGCTTACGCGAAGTATTCTGGACTTCTTTGCTTACGCTTGCTAGCTCACTGCGGATTTGCTATCCGTTCGGTATTGCTCCCTTGTCCCTTTTACTCTTTTGCGCACCATATGATGCCATGAGAAGTAGGGTAGGCATGCAGCATCATTCTTAACATGAGAAGTAGGACCTAGGCATTCATCTGGCCAAGCCCTCGAAAGAGGCTCTGTTTTTGTTTGTTTACTGTTCTCAGTCTATTTCCAGTTATTCGTTTGTTCAACCGTCTTGGAGGACTTTCCCCGTGGACGGTAGCTTCGGAGGACTTTCCCCGTGGACGGTAGCTTCGGAGGACTTTCCCCGTTAGCTAGAACGTTTATTTCTCGTTATTTGTCTTGTTCACCCGTCTCGGAGGACTTTCCCCGTGGATGGTAGCTTCGGAGGACTTTCCCCGTTAGCTAGAACGTTTATTTCTCGTTATTTGTCTTGTTCACCCGTCTCGGAGGACTTTCCCCGTGGATGGTAGCTTTGGAGGACTTTCCCTGTTAGCTAGAACGTCTCCCCAGTCCCCAGGTCGCTACTTCGGTAGTTTGCTTGCTTTACGAGTCGAGCTCATTTGTGTGTTGCATTTGCATTGTTTACTACTCCGGTAGTTTGTTTGTTTCTCGAGCGGAGCTCGATTGTATGCTATATCTTTGTGATGCTTGTTCACTATCTTCTTATCTGCTATGCATGTTAGTATGATATCTTTGTGATGCTTGTTCACTATCTTCTTATCTGCTATGCCTGTTAGTATGATATCTTTGTGATGCTTGTTCACTATCTTCTTATCTGCGATGCCTGTTCGTATGATATCTTTGTGATGCTTGTTCACACTTGCACATGTATGCCTGTTACATGTTGTTTGTGATGCCTGTTCGCATTATCACTTGTGATGCCTGTTCACACACTCACATTCGTGTATGCCTGTTACATGATTGTCTTTCTATCTGCGATGCCTGTTCGTATGATATCTTTGCGATGCCTGTTCGCCTGTTCTTATCTGTGATGCCTGTTCACATGCCATGTTTGCTAGGATCTTTGTGACGCTCCTTGTTTGCATGCTCCCTTAGGGTGCTCGGTTCTGTTTCTCTAGGAGACGCGAATCGAGATAGAAACAGAAACTTTTGAGCCGAACTACGACACTCTGATTTCTCCATTGCACATTGGAGGTACGTAGGCACAGGGTACGAACACCCTAGCGAGCGACCCTTTCCTTTTTTGTTGTTTTGTTTGACTCTTTTTCTTCTTATCTTGTTTGCCTACTATTTGCATGTTTCCTCTTATCTGTATATCTTCCATTGCATGTTTCCCTTAGCACATAGCATGATACACACACACACACCCTTAGATTAGAAAACTAGCAAGAATGGATCCTGTGGAGTACCACAGACGTGAGGGGTGCTAATACCTTCCCCTCACGTAACAGACACCCTTACCCTTTCTCTGAGACCATTGCTTGTTATTTGGTTTTCTTCGATATTTTCCATTCCTGTATGTAGGATAAATAGATGTTCGATGGCGACTTCATTGTTATTTTTTTCGATGAGTTTTCCAGTTGCTTCAGCTGGCGACTTCACTGGGGACTGTCTGAGTGTCGTTCCTAGTTCTTGTTTGTTTTCTTTTCTATGGGTGTTTGTGTGTTTATTGCTAGCATCATTTGTATATATTGCTTGCATGCATTTGCATCTATGTGTTTACCGCTTTCCATATTCTGGATATACTGCTGTGCTGGCTGGTTGTTTTTCTTGGCGGGCGGGATGTTACTGTGAGGTAAAAGGTCCATTACCCAGACCAAGTATACACTTAGATTAGCGCGGATAGTTATGTTGGATCTCGTGGCGCCTGGCACGTAGAGTTGGCATAACATACCGCAACCAGGAGAGAACTCGGTGAGGCGATCCTTGTCCGGCATGCTTATTGCTGTAGGCAGGCGCTCTCATTGTTTGTTCGAAATTCCTAGCGACCATTAGGGACATCCTGTGTGTGTTTAGGATTCCTACCTGTGAGGTTTGGGATGGGACAGGAAACCTTGGCTCCTACATACCATTTGCTTCTCCAGATTTGAGGTCGGACCTTTATTTGGCCCTTTCTCATTATACTCAATATTTTGGTATTTTGAAACGACGGCGGAGCTTTGATCCTGTTACTTTTGGTTCTATTCCGAAGTGGTACAACAGAGTGGTTCTATCGGCGGTTAGTTGGTTCTTGGTATCCCGAAGCTACGCCGCACCTTTGAACCTGTGCAACTATATTCAGTATTGTGGAGACATTGGTTCCCATCATTTTGCATCATTGCATGTTTACTTTCCAAAAAATAATGTGCAAAAAATAACTAGCATACACGTTCCTTCCATTTCCAAGGAGTCATATCTTTAAGCCTCGTGCTGAGCTTTTCCATCTCTTGCTTGCTAAAAAAATCAAAACACGAGGATTCCTTGGAAATTGAATGAACATGGCATTGCACGCATATCATGCATCTCATACATTTCATGCATAACAGGTGTTCAGGATTGAGGACTTCTTATTCAGACTTGGTATTCTCTCCAGACTCATAGACTCGACTTGTTCTTATTGTTTGTTCAGAGATTAGTCATAGAATAACTTTGTGGAGTGACCAAGAGGAAAGCTCAGTTGGGGGTTCTTTTTGAAGACTTGTCTTATGCTCATTTGCTTCCACGCTTGCTGTATTTGCAACTGGTTAAGCTCCGTACTGTATTGATGTTTGCAAGTTCTCTGCTTGATGATGATGGCACTAGGTGTGAGTTCTATTCTAGGGCACCTGGTCATGATGTTAAGATCTACAAGTCTTTGAAATTGTTTGGGGCTCCCGCACGAGGGATAAGCAAGACATTGTCTATCTTGAGCATTGCACCATTCGCATTGCTCGAATCCCTAAAGCACTTACAAATTCTGTGTAACTTCACCAGAATCTTCTGCCAAGCAGTAATCAAAAGTGGTTTACAGAGGCACCTCCCATTCTCAAGGTTCTGCTTCATATCCCAAGTCACTTCTCCTGGACTTTCCTTTTCAGTAGCCTTTTCTTGTCAACAGAGACAGAAAGAATATCAGAAACAAGCTGATGTAATCCCAATGCCTTGAATCTGAATTACTTCCTTGCTTGTTGGAATTTCAGTTGGTTAAGATTCATTCTTTGGGTGTTTCTCACCACATGTAGCTCTCCTGATTTCGATGACAATTACTTAGTGTTTCCATTCTGAGGGGACTCGATCATAATGTCAAGCCTTACAAGGTGTTGTGGTACAAAAGTCCAGAACTTGCTCAATGCAGAGATGTTTGAGCATATTCACATTGGTTTCTACTAGTCAATCGCATTTCATCTGCTGCAAGTAAAATGTTTGTTCTTCCTCGAGGAGTAACTCATGAGAATCACTTACAACTTGTACTGCCAGAGGCTTCCTTCCTAACAACTATTGTGTGTTCCAAGTAATGACTTTGATAGCTAAGCGGCAAAGATTATTGTTGTTCTCTGATAGCAATACAGGTTTCCTCCATTCATGATGGTGTTTTTTGTTTTAGCAGCTATATTTAAGGCTCCCGACCGAGGGATAAGCAAGACTCCGTGTTATTGAGTTCGCATCATTGGCAGCTCAAATCCCTAAAGCATTCACAAACTCCATTCGCTGTTATTTGGGGCTCCCGATCGAGGGATAAGCAAGACGCCTTGTATCTTGAGTTTGTGCACTACTTGCATGGCTCAAATCCCTAAAAGTTGGACACTTGCAACTTCTGTATGGCTTCACCGAACTCTTCTTCCAGGAAGTAATCTGAGGGGTTCTACAGGAATATATGCTAATGCTTGGTGTGTTTTCCACTCTGGAGGCACTTGGTCATCTAATTGAAGGCTGACAGTCATTCAGAGACAAGGTACAAGACCTGATTGATGCAAAGGCTATCACATTCGCACCTGAAGGTCAGAATTGAAGTTCTCCTTTGACTCAGCGGATCTTTTGAAGCAATAAGTCCATACGGAGAGAATCTCCTCAACATTGGCAATTCTTAATTCATCATGCATGTTCATGTTTAAGCTTTCTTGTTTTTTGCAATACTGTTCGTATGTAAAACTTGTATGTTTTTGAACTATAATAATAATGCATTTAATATGTTTTTCTTGAAAAAATCCATTCGCTTTTGCTCTTATATGTTTTTCTACGCTTTTTGTGGTGCTCAACTCTTGTTAATAAGGCATGATAACTCCGTAGGGAGAATGATGAACATAATACCAATAACCTCAAATGGTATGCTTTTGAGTAGAACCTTGTTGATGATGTATAGGCATTGTTTCAAATTCCCAAACACTTGAGATATAAGGGAGTGAAACCCTTGCTAACCCCTCTGAGCCTTCGAAGTACGAGTTTCTTTTCTATTCAGAAAAAACCCTTATTTTTAACCCAGGGGCAGGGTAGTATTCAGTTAACCTGATTGAGCATTCAAAATTCATCAGGAGCATGTCTATGGATACAACAATGGTTATCCCTCGCATCAGATTGAGGAAAGTCAAATCCACAACGATTATCCCTCACCTCAGGAGGTCGAGACATCAAATTTATCCCTCACATTAGGAGGTTGAGACCAACATCAAAGCCGCTGTGGTTTATCCCTCATATCAGGAGGTCAAAATATGACAATACCACAATGGTAATTCCTCATCAATCAAAGACTCAGGCAGTCACGATCACTACCATTTCAACAAGTCAAAGAGACTCATAATCACACGACTTGTTCAAAAAAAAAATGAATGAAGAAAAAAAGAGCCCGCTAAGTCGACAACTTGAAAGCATGTGACTTAGGCAAAAGTTAGGGCATCCCGCTGGACTTCAAACTCAAAATTCAAAATAATTTGTCCAGGCAAAAGTTAGGGAAACAAAAAAAAAAGCAAAGTAAAAAGCGAAAAAACAAGGATTACAAAATAAAGATCCTCATCAAAAGAACAAAATCGTGTGATCGGACACCAAAAACAAAAGGTAAAGTGACTGTCGCGTCCAGAAGACCTCTTTGAATCCTCAACTATCTCAAGTTCCTCTTGAAAGATGAATGCTCGTATCAAGTTAACTGAACTTAGGATTGGAGAACATCATGAAGGGGGTGGGCACTAAATAATTTGAGCTTAAAAATCCCTTTTTCTCAAACTGTGAACCTGGTCACGTTACAACCCTGAAAAGTCCTAACTGAAGCATGGGTTAATTCGAAAGCAGGCTATACATGAGAATACAGTAAACTGACTCCTAGGAGATTTGCTAAATGCTTGAGTTGGTATCACACCATCTTTCTTTCATAAAAACTCGATGTTACGACATCTTTTCAAAAAGTTTCTTTAAACTTCGAGACAAACATACTCTTTGCATTAGAATTATATTGCTCATAATAAACATTCTTTGCATATGAACAAGTGCTTAACATCAGGAAAGTTTCCATCATGAACTTCAGATGAAAAGTTTATTCCTCCCGAAGGGCGAGTTGTCTTCAGAACTCCGTTGAGTTGAAGCAAGAATACCTCAAAGTCTGATCACCCTCAGGGGAACAAAAGCGTTTGATTACTCTATCGAGTAAGTTTTCAATCAATCTGAGGCAATCAGGTCAAGATTCGAAGAATCTCTCAAAGTGCTAAGCAATCAGGGGCATTCACCCAAGCATAGTCGAACCTACCTCCAACATTGGTCAATCAGGGCATGGTACCAAAAGTTAGGATACTGGGGCAAGTTGGCTATGATAGCGCAAATCTCGAGAAGTCCTTATGAGACAAATTTCTTTAAAGTCCCTACAGGCTGGGGCAAAACACCATGCATTGGCATTCTATCCTCATCAGGAGATGTTCAGTTTAAAGTTCAGGTGTGAGCTAAACAACTTATGAACTTGAGAACCGTCAGGGTCTTTATCCTCATCAGTTAGAAGCTGAAAGCCCAATACTTGTTGGCATTCTTACGATCATACAAATATGTAGAACATTATGAAAACTAATTCCTGTTTGGCCCCTTTGAAGTCAATACTCGCTTGACCCATTAAGCCCATTTCCTGATGGTATTCTCTTGGAGAACCAATGCCTGTTTGATGCTCTGGCCGATACTTGTTTGGTGTTCTAATCACTGCTTGTTTGTCAACTCGTGAATCCATTACGTGTTTGGAAGATTTCAAAGCCAAGAGGTCAGACAATCTGTTTGCTCTTGCATTTGCCCACTGTGGGTGAGCATCACTATCCTCTTCCATGTGAGGAAATCTCGGGACGTCATGCTATATCCTGGGGCGTTTTCATATGTATATCTCGCAAGTACATTCTTTCGAGTACACCATGTCAGCGGGTTGGCGGATCTAGACAAGTGATTGATCCTCATTCCCCAGCCGAGTGCATTCAGATGAGGCTTTCTTTGTTCCAAGATTCTCATCTCCTCAGCAAAGCACATTTCAACAAGATCTTCGTGCTTCAGAAGCCCTATTCCTCGGCAGAATGTCTTCTCCCCAGTAGAATCATGATTGAATGGTATCTGATTCCCCAGCAAGCTCTTAATGAGGTTCCTTGCCCGAATTCCTCATTTTCCCCAATAGAGCATCTCTCTCTCCAACAGATTGACCTGTTGTCCCCAGGAGAGTCATCTTATTCCCCAGTGGAGTTACCTTAACAAGAGGTTCTTATGCCAAGTCCCTTATCCCCAACGGATTTCTTATCTTCTCAGTGGATCGCCATGTAGAAGTATTCATCTTCCCCACTGAATTATTTCCTCAGCAGAGATTCATGTGCATCCTCAGCGGAATTTGCGTCCTTCAAGGATTTCCCCAGCGGAATGCTTCATGCACCAGCAAGTTTGTCACTCTCCATCAGAGTTGTCTTCATGACTTGCTCATATCTCCATATCCCCAGTATGTCAAGAATTTGCTTCTCCAGTGAAGTTGCCAGGGTCTTCCCCAAGCAGTTAAGTGGGATATTCTTATCTTCAAGCAAGATTTATTCCCCAAGCAGAGCTCGCATCCAGATTTGATCGTCTCCAGCAGATTTTTGATCCATCTTTGCCAGCTCACAGTTTGTGACCCTTGGTCACTCATCTCGTCCTTCCCGCAGAGTTCCATACTCTCTCCAGGACTGTTTCAGCAATTCAGTGCTCCTCCGTTGCCTCCCTAAGAAACGTTCGAATCATGCATCATTCACATTGCATTCTCTAAGCGTATAGCGTCTTCCTTCTCGGAAACGTTATTCCATACACATTCATACATGCATCATGCATAAATCATAACATATCTGTCTCTTTCTGCAGGAAAGTTATCAAGTTTCAAAAATGCCTCCCAGAGAGTAAATACGCATAATCACTACAGGCACTTATCCTGATGTTTCGAATCAGAAGAGGATTGATCTACTTCTTTTCTGGCATAGCTCAGATCAGTTCAAAGACATTCCTATTCCCGATGCCCCCAGATCGGTGGAAGATATTTGTTCCTATCCTGATATCCAGCTCAGTTGAAGGAACCGCCTCCGGATCTCTATACATCTTTCAAAGGAGCAAGCCCTCTGATACATCAGATCAGTTGGAAATATCTACTCCCTGACGATTTAGTTTGTTCAGAAGAAGAAATTCGCTTGCCCAGTCCTGATGCTTAACCATCAGTTGAAGACGCTTTCTTTACCCGGCGTACACAGTTCGGAAGAAACATCTATTCCTATCCTAATATTCAGATTCAGATTAGTTGAAGGAACCGCCTCCGGATCCCCGTGGTCTTACGAAGGAGCAAGCCACTGATATCATCAGATCAGATGGAGATGTTTGCCTGATCGACTTTGTCTTTCAGATGAAGATTGTCCTACTTATTTTCTAGCATCATGTCTAGATCAGTTTAAAGGCATTCTTTCCCCGGCGTACACAGTTCGGAAGAGATATTGTTCCTATCCTGATTTCCAGTTCATTTGAAGGAACCGCCTCCGGATCCCCGTGGTCTTACGAAGGAGCTAGCCGCTAATTCCCAGATTAGTAGGAATATCTACCTGATGATTTAATTGCATCAGAAGAGATGTCTGCCCAGATTCCCAGATCATGATTCCCAGATCAGAGATACCTATTACCCGTTGATGTCCGATTCAACCGATGTATCTCCCTCGATTCCCAGATCGACTTAAGACATCTATCCCGATGCAAGTTCGGAGACATTTGCTACGTCTGATACTCAGATCAGTCGAGATGTTCCTTCTCTTGATAACCAGATCATTTGAAGTGTTTCCCCTGCCTGTGGGTGCCCGTTCCTTCTTATCACAAGTGGGAGCTTATTTAATTATCCAGGTCAATTGAAGTTTTTTCTCCCTGCTTGTGGGGTGGTACATTCCTTCTTATTGCAAGATGGAATCTTCTATTGATCAAGAGCGCAAATTTTCGAGTTCATTCTGGTATTCAATCTCCTTCCACCTCAACGGTTCGAAACCTCCGTTTCTCACTCGTCAGGTTCAAGAAGTTTGAATAGGGGCAGCTGTTGCACCCCAAAATTTGCCCTCTTTCTCCGTGCTATAAGTTATGGATGGCGTTTATTTCGTCGTTCAAAAATCAAGAAAAAACAATAAAGAGTTTCTTATAAGGTGCTTGCAATTGTTAATTCAACTAAGCTTCATTGGATTTCATGTTGAGGAGTTCTTATGTGCTTCAATTCTTATCTTCCTCAAGGATTCTTCAATGTATTATTTTTATGTCGGATTCAAGTACAGTGCATGACGTGGCGTGAGAGTTAGACTTGTGGATTCATTTTGTTCAAGACGTTTGTTCCTCAAGGATTCAAGTCAAGCTAAGATCCATGAGTGTTATTCAAAGTTTATCCAAAGGTTGTCATCATTTTAAAGAGTCATGGCCCATTGATTCAAGATATTGCAATCTCAGGTTCAAATCTTATTCTTCATCGAGGTGTTTCAAGGGCTATCAATAGAGATTCCAGATCGGTTTGAGTTAGATAACTTAATTGGATCATAAGTGTTAAGTATCATCATCATCCTTTCATTCAAATCCATATTCATTATAAAATATTCAAAAGTCTAAGTCATCCATACAAAAACCATATTCATTACCAAAAAAATCCAAATTCAAATATACAAAGGTCCATGTATTACAAAAAGCTCAAGTCCATTCAATGATCAAAGAGATTACATATTTACATTACATTCATCCAAAAAAAAGATGATACAATTCATAACCAAAAATGGCGTTACAAAAGATAAGCTTGCATCAATCTCCCACGAAAAAAACGGCCGAGAGTTTCCATGAGTCTCCAAGCCAGCCGAACCTGCACCGAGCCAAAGAAATCAATTTAATAAACTCAAAACTGGCCGCACATATCAAATAAAAAACCAAACCGGTTATGCATAACCAAGTCCCTACCTGCAAGATTGAGTAAAAAAAAGAAAACCGGCTCATTCAGCATAATTCAGACTGAACCGTAGCTCCATCCTACACAAAACGGAATCCGGTTCAACAAAAAATGAGGGGAAGAGGAACATAACAAGAAAATTGATAACAGAATTTCAGAGAGAAAAAAGGCATAACAGAAAAGTGGTAGCAGAATTGGGACTCAGAACTGAAACGTAACAAACTTTCAGTCTCTCTTCGATCATCTCTCCCATCTTCATCAAACTTCAACACAACCTTCATTCACCGATTCACCAACACCTTCAATTCACAGAAAACTCTCTCCATTCATCTTCATCATACTCTGATTCATCACCAATTGAAAAATATTCAACTCACTCTTTAACAGAACCGTAACAAATTCACGACCGAAAGATCTCTCTCAGAACCTTGATTCATCTTCCTCTTCATATCCATGGAATCACCACCATAATCATCTTCAATATCATCGTGAATCATCATCTTCATCCTTCAATTCACAGAACCTTCACATCATCACTCTTCAATCATCTTCAATATCATTACATCTCGCAACGCTGAATCTTCATCGATCAACCACATTCAAACTCCACGCGTTATCTTCAACAACAATCATCGCTAAAATCTCCAACGATCTCTCCATATTTCGGCAAGAATATCAACGCTCTTCAATTTGCTGCAACAAACGATAACAATGGCATCACACCGATTTCCCGATTCAAAAAATATGAAACGAACAAGAAGAAGAAGAAGGTGATTGCAGCGGAAATAGAATCGTACCTGAATTTCCTCTTCGAAATTCTCCGCCACCGTGAAGAAACTCCAAACGAGGTGAGAGGGAATCGGAGATTATGTGAGCAAAGATTGAGAGAGTTTGAGAACTGAAATGGAGATGAGAGATTTGCGCAATGAGAGAGTTGAGATTCCGCCGTCGTGAAGCATTCACCGGCGCGATGAATTGAATCGAGAGAGAGTCGCCGTGTCGTCACCATCAATGCCAAGTCCGGCCGCCGTCTGAGTCGAGAGAGAGGAAGAGGACAACCTGAAGAGTCACAAATTGAATGTAACCCTAATTCCTTTCCCATTTTAATTTTTTCTTTTCTGTTAATTGGAATTAATGGAAATTAGTGTGGATAATTAGATTAAATTGAAATTGATTGGATTTCTGAAGATTAATTGGATCTGAATCATGAACAAAATTGAACTGCTTTGGGCCACGGTTTGCTGTTCATACTCCCTCTAAGCCCATCCTCACGCCATTTTTGACACCACAAAGATCTTAACAAAAATCTGAATGGACTGAATAATCCTTGGGCCTTGAAGCTACACCTCTCTTGAGCCCATTGCCACCAATTTTTGACATAGAAAGTTAAGAACATACAAAAAACCTCTTCCTGGGCCTCTGATTGGGCCCTGTGCCCAGAGTTGTTATACAACACTCCTGATTTCACATAATACCCCCCTGAGCCCATTCTTTTCATGTTAGAAATAGCCTTTTTGCAAATAGTTTCTTTTCATATATTTTTAGGTGATAAAATGCAAAAAAATCAATCATTTTGTTAGAGTTTTCGAGCTTATTAGATAATAATCAAAAACATGTTAATCTTTTGTGTGTTAGAATTTGAATGCTTTGTTACATATTTTTGTTCTAATTTTTAGATGAAAAGGAATATAAAAAAAATGTATTATTTTCTTGTTAGAACTTAAATGTTTTGTTTCATAGTGTAGTTCTAATTCTTTGGTAAAATGCCATAAAAAACAATTTAATCTTGTTAGACGTTGTTTTAGAATTTACTTAGAATTTAACTTCTATTATTTTCTATGGCGGGTGCGTGTCTCCTTGTTATTACTGATTTGTTTGCTGAGATGTGCGAGGTACTTTGAGAGGGTTCGATTGTGATTTGATTGCTTCGTGGTCCACTTTATTTGTGGGACACGAATTCGCTTCCGGTGCGATTGATTTGCGTCGTGTTCCACTTTATTTGTGGGACACGAAGATATTTCCGATTGATTCATCTGATCTCTCATTCGTTGAGATGTATATTCCTATATTGTCTGGCATGTGTTTCTCTTGCAGGTTGCTTGTGTGGTTATGCTCGACGTGTACCACATGTCGCTCGTGATTTACTTTCACGACGATGCTTTCTGACTTTGCTTGATGCTAGCTTACGCGAAGTATTCTGGACTTCTTTGCTTACGCTTGCTAGCTCACTGCGGATTTGCTATCCGTTCGGTATTGTTCCCTTGTCCCTTTTACTCTTTTGCGCACCATATGATGCCATGAGAAGTAGGGTAGGCATGCAGCATCATTCTTAACATGAGAAGTAGGACCTAGGCATTCATCTGGCCAAGCCCTCAAAAGAGGCTCTGTTTTTGTTTGTTTACTGTTCTCAGTCTATTTCCAGTTATTCGTTTGTTCAACCGTCTTGGAGGACTTTCCCCGTGGACGGTAGCTTCGGAGGACTTTCCCCGTTAGCTAGAACGTTTATTTCTCGTTATTTGTCTTGTTCACCCGTCTCGGAGGACTTTCCCCGTGGATGGTAGCTTCGGAGGACTTTCCCCGTTAGCTAGAACGTTTATTTCTCGTTATTTGTCTTGTTCACCCGTCTCGGAGGACTTTCCCCGTGGATGGTAGCTTCAGAGGACTTTCCCCGTTAGCTAGAACGTCTCCCCAGTCCCCAGGTCGCTACTTCGGTAGTTTGCTTGCTTTACGAGTCGAGCTCGTTTGTGTGTTGCATTTGCATTGTTTACTACTCCGGTAGTTTGTTTGTTTCTCGAGCGGAGCTCGATTGTATGCTATATCTTTGTGATGCTTGTTCACTATCTTCTTATCTGCTATGCATGTTAGTATGATATCTTTGTGATGCTTGTTCACTATCTTCTTATCTGCGATGCCTGTTCGTATGATATCTTTGTGATGCTTGTTCACACTTGCACATGTATGCCTGTTACATGTTGTTTGCGATGCCTGTTCGCATTATCACTTGTGATGCCTATTCACACACTCATATTCGTGTATGCCTGTTACATGATTGTCTTTCTATCTGCGATGCCTGTTCGTATGATATCTTTGCGATGCCTGTTCGCCTGTTCTTATCTGTGATGCCTGTTCACATGCCATGTTTGCTAGGATCTTTGTGACGCTCCTTGTTTGCATGCTCCCTTAGGGTGCTCGGTTCCGTTTCTCTAGGAGACGTGAATCCAGATAGAAACAGAAACTTTTGAGCCGAACTACGGCGCTCTGATTTCTCCATTGCACATTGGAGGTACGTAGGCACAGGGTACGAACTCCCTAGCGAGCGACCCTTTCCTTTTTTGTTGTTTTGTTTGACTCTTTTTCTTCTTATCTTGTTTGCCTACTATTTGCATGTTTCCTCTTATCTGTATATCTTCCATTGCATGTTTCCCTTAGCACATAGCATGATACACACACTTACACCCTTAGATTAGAAAACTAGCAAGAATGGATCATGTGGAGTACCACAGACGTGAGGGGTGCTAATACCTTCCCGTCACGTAACAGACACCCTTACCCTTTCTCTGAGACCATTGCTTGTTATTTGGTTTTCTTCGATATTTTCCATTCCTGTATGTAGGATAAATAGATGTTCGATGGCGACTTCATTGTTATTTGTTTCGATGAGTTTTCCAGTTGCTTCAAGGATCCCGACGAGACGCTAACTCAATCTAGATTAGAAGACATGATGGAGCACGTTGTAGAAACACAAACCGTCCAAAACCAAGAGTTTATCAAACAAAGTCTTCAAAACTACTAAACCCTTTATGCAACTGACCACTATGGTTGAGTCCCTCGCGACTCACAACATGGCATTAGAGATGAGTTTATGCTTCAAAGATGAGTCCTAGATCTTCAAAATCCAGTCCAGGTACCTTCTGAATTTCCATGGCTTTCATACGTTCCTCCAGCAACTTGTATTTGTCATCAGGATGTTCATCCTCATGGTGATAGTCCTCTTCTTCTTCAGAGGGTTTGGCAGAATCATGGTTACTTTTTGCATCAGTTTTGATACTGAAGGATAGAAAAACACTTAGAAAGGGGGGGGATTGAATAAGTGTGACTTTAAATCTTGGACGATAAAAATAAATTGCACAATTATTTTTATCCTGGTTCGCTGTTAACGAAGCTACTCCAGTCCACCCCCGCAGAGATGATTTACCTCAACCTGAGGATTTAATCCACTAATCGCACGGATTACAATGGTTTTCCACTTAGTCCACGACTAAGTCTTCTAGAGTATTCTGATCACAACTTGATCACTCCAGGAACAACTGCTTAGACAACTTCTAAGACTTTTCTAGAGTCTACTGATCAACCTGATCACTCTAGTTACAAACTGCTCAGCCAACTGCTAAGACTTCCTAGAGTATACTGATCACACGATCACTCTAGTTCCTTACAACTTAATGTAATCTATTCAAGAGTTTACAAATGCTTCTTAAAAGCTATAATCACAAACTGTGATATTTCTCTTATCGTTTAAGCTTAATCTCACTAAGATATTACAACAGCAATGTAGTGAGTTGATGAAGATTCTGAGCTTTGATTGAATAGCGTTTCAGCAAGTTTATTTTCGTTCAGAGTTGTTAAGAATTGGTAACCTTGCTTCTCATCAGAACTTCATATTTATAGGCGTTGAGAAGATGACCGTTGAGTGCATTTAATGCTTTGCGTGTTCCGTACAGCATTGCATTTAATGTTATACGCTTTTGTCAACTACCTCGAGCCTTGTTCACGCTGTGTCTACTGACGTTGCCTTTAGTAGCTTTAACGTTCCTTTTGTCAGTCAGCGTAGTCTGCCACCTGTACTTCCTTCTGATCTGATGTTTGTGAATACGACGTTTGAATATCATCAGAGTCAAAACAGCTTGGTGCATAGCATCTTCTGATCTTCTGATCTTGAAGTGCTTCTGTTGCGTGATACCATCTTCTGATCTTCAGTGCTTCTGATCTCATGTTCTTCTGATGCTTCCATAGACCTATGTTCTGATTCTGCTTCGACCATCTTCTGATGTCTTGCCAGACCATGTTCTGATGTTGCATGCTGAACCATTTGAGACACAACTTCTGAGCGCTGAATTATGCGTACTCTTTATATATATTTCCTGAAAGGGAAATTGCATTGGATTAGAGTACCATATTATCTTAAGCAAAATTCATATTATTGTTATCATCAAAACTAAGATAATTGATAAGAACAAATCTTGTTCTAACAATCTCCCCCTTTTTGATGATGACAAAAACATATATAAATGATATGAATTTGCGATCAGAAAGAGTAGACGGCAAAAGACAAATTACACAACTATAGCATAAGCATATGAATATGTCTCCCCCTGAGATTAACAATCTCCCCCTGAGATAAATAATCTCCCCCTGAAATAAATACTCGAAGAACTTTGATAAAAGACTTCCCTGATTATTTCGGTAGAGACGATCATATAAGCTTCTGCCTTCAGAGAATTCATAGCTTCTGACTTCTGCTTCCATTGGACAGCTTCAGAACTTGAATTTCTTTAGATCCTTAGAACACTCACAGCTTCTGATTCCTGCTTCCATCGTGGACAGCTTCAGAACTTGAATTTCTTTGATCTTCAGAACATTCACAGCTTCTGATTTCTGCTTCCATTCAGGACAGCTTCAGAACTTGAGTTTTCTGGATCTTTTAGAACATTCACATCTTCTGATTTCTGCTTCCCTCGGATAGCTTCAGAACTTTGAATGTCTACCAATCATCACTTCATGCTAGATTTGTATCAGAACATTGTTGAATGTACCAGAGCATCATCGGAGCATCTCTACATCCTGAAATGTTACAGAACAAAAACTAAACGACAAAAGTCAGCATGAACGAGTTAGAACATAAAATGTATGTTTGAACACATTATATGTATCAGAGCCATATAGGCTGAAATAATGTATCAGAGCAAATAATGTATCAGAGCCATAACATTATATGTATCAGAGCAAATAGAATTTTGTCAGAACAGGATAGACAATGATATTCAAATTCTATTATCAGTGCTTCTGATTCATTCTTCTTTCTTGCTTCTGATCTCTGAAGCTTGACAGCACTCAGCTTGCTTCAGTTTCCAAGAGCTTATTCCTTTTACAGAATAACGCTTCTTATGGTTTTGCTTCTAGTGTTTGCTTCTGAAGATTCACTTCACTTCTCTGTACCTGCAAAACACTTAAACCATATAGAACTTGCAGTTCTTGTTAGTGAATGTGTGGGAGCCTCTTTACCCAGCAACTGATAGATTTAATCAAATCATTTATCATTTATCTTCTCCCCCTTTTTGTCATAACATCAAAAAGAATATTTAAAAAGATTCAGATGCAAAAAACGACAAAAGAAAACATTTACTGGAATGTAAAACACAAAGAAACTTTTTCATTGATAATCAAAAGATATTACAAAAGGTTCCTATGTTTAACAAGATGAGAAACATTCCTAGCAAATACAAAGTAGAATTTCCAAAGAGGAAATTACTACAAAAATTAAAAACAGAACCCTAGCTAGACACGCTCTGTGTCAACCCATCAAGAATCCCGGAGGACTTCTTGTCTTCCAGACTGAAACCTCCACTGTAGGAGAGATCCCAGAACCAAGGAGGAAGTGAGGGACAGTTCACAGACAGAGAGCTAATGTTGCAAACGGGACTTTCCCTCAACATAGACGTTGAGCCTATCTTCCCACAACTCAAGAAAGTCTTCTGTCTTTGGATGAAAGTTGATAACAACATCAAAGAAGGATCTGACTTGAGAGGTATTAGAAGAGCCATCCCGAGATGCACAGAGATCTGTCGCCTTTGAGTCATGGAGCTACAATAGGCTTAGGGTTAACGCTAGGTTTTGAGAGAAGAAATGAAAAAACGAGAGAGAGAGAGAGAGAAGAAAAAAAAACTTTAAGAGGAAAACAGAGAGATAGGAAACCAAAAACCATTTTGAAGAGTATTTAAAAAGAAATAAAATGAAACGAATGATGACTAGCATTTAATGTTACGTGACGTGAGGAGAGATAATAAAGACAAATGAGGTGACTAGCACAGTTACCTATGGTCGGCGTCCCTTCAACTGCACGCGCGTTTATCCATGAATAGTAACGACAGGTTTACCATCCCGAGATAAAACGTAACAGCTGTTTTGCTTTAAAAGAGGTTCTGAATCAACTTAGACAATGAAACGTTAGTAATAACCGAATCATAATTTCTAAAAGATTTCAATCAGAACTTCTGATTGGAAAATCACATTTCATTTCAGAAGATACTCATATATAAGAACTTCTCATCTTCTCATTCTGGGCATAGATCCATACTGATGTTCTTCAGAATGAATTTAAACCTATCTTCAGCCAGGGGTTTTGTAAAGATATCAGCCCATTGATGGTCTGTATCCACAAAGTTTAAAGAAATAACACCCTTCTGAACATAGTCCCTTATGAAATGATGTTTAATCTCAATATGTTTAGCTTTTGAATGAAGAATAGGATTCTTAGATAAACATATAGCAGAAGTATTATCACAGAATATAGGAATGTTACTCTCAAATATCTGATAATCTTCCAACTGACTCTTCATCCAGAGCATCTGTGTACTACAGCCAGCAGCAGCGACATATTCTGCTTCTGTTGTTGATAGAGCAATAGTTGCTTGCTTCTTGCTATACCAAGAGATCAAATGACTTCCAAGAAATTGGCAACTTCCTGAAGTACTTTTTCTTTCAATTCTGTCTCCAGCATAATCAGCATCACAGAATCCTACTAAGTTGTATTCTTTAGATTTTCTGTAAACTAAACCAACATTAGTAGTACCTTTCAGATACCTTAGAATTCTCTTAACAGCAGTTAAATGAGATTCTCTAGGATCTGATTGGAATCTAGCACACAAACAAACACTGAACAGAATGTCAGGTCTAGAAGCAGTCAAATATAGAAGAGATCCAATCATATCTCTGTATAACTTCTGATCTACCTTCTTACTTACCTCATCCTTACCTAGGATGCATGTTGGATGCATAGGAGTTTTGGCTTCTTTGCAGTCCAGAAGATTAAACTTCTTCAGAAGTTCCTTCACATACTTGGTTTGGTGAACATATGTTCCTTCTGATGTTTGATTTATTTGTATTCCAAGGAAATACTTGAGTTCTCCCATCATGCTCATTTCAAACTCAGCCTGCATAGACTTAGCAAACTCCTTTCCAAGTGTAGCATTAGATGTTCCAAAAATAATATCATCTACATATATTTGACAGATTAAAATATCCTTTTCAAAGGTTTTACAAAAGAGAGTAGTGTCCACTTTTCCTCTAGTGAAACCATTATCTAGAAGGAAAGAACTTAAGCGTTCATACCAAGCTCTGGGAGCTTGCTTCAATCCATATAATGATTTCTTTAGTTTAAACACATGATTCGGAGACATAGAGTCTTCAAAACCAGGAGGTTGATGGACATAAACTTCTTCATCTATATAACCATTTAAGAAGGCACTCTTAACATCCATCTGATAGAGAGTGATGTTATGTTGAGTGGCAAAAGAAATTAATAGACGAATAGACTCTAACCTGGCCACTGGTGCAAAGGTTTCTGTATAGTCAATCCCTTCTTGCTGACTATAACCCTGAGCCACCAATCTGGCTTTGTTCCTTACCACCTCACCTTTCTCACTGAGCTTGTTTCTGAAGACCCATTTTGTACCAATTATATTGAATCCATCTGGTCTAGGAACAAGATCCCAAACATCATTCCTTGTAAACTGATTCAGTTCTTCTTGCATAGCAATTATCCAGTCTGGATCTTCTAGAGCATGATCAACAGAAGTTGGCTCGATCAAAGATACAAGACCTAATTGACAGTCTGCATTGTTCTTAAGGAATGCTCTTGTTCTGATTGGATCATCCTTCTTTCCAAGAATGACATCTTCTGAATGACCAGAGATGAGTCTAGATGATCTTCTGACAGATGGTTCTTCAGAAATACTTAGATCCTCCAGAGAAGCTGATACTTGATCTTCAGATTCTTTGCTTCTGAGAAGCTCTGCTTCTGATGCATTGCTTCTTGGCTCAACAACTTCTGATATGTCAATATCATAACCTGCAAAATTATCAACCTGCTTTGGTTTTTCAGAACCAAGCTTATCATCAAACCTGATATTGATTGATTCTTCCACAATCAATGTTTCAGTATTGTATACTCTGTAGCCTTTTGAGCGTTCAGAATATCCAAGAAGAAAACATTTTTGGGCTTTGGAATCAAACTTACCAAGACGATCTTTAGTGTTCAGAATAAAACATACACATCCAAAAGGATGGAAATATGAAATGTTGGGCCTTTTATTCTTCCACAATTCATAGGGAGTCTTATTTAGAATAGGTCTGATAGAGATTCTATTCTAAATATAGCATGCAGTGTTTATTGCTTCTGCCCAGAAATGCTTAGCCATATTGGTTTCATTGATCATGGTTCTGGCCATTTCTTGCAGAGTCCTATTCTTTCGTTCTACAACCCCATTTTGCTGTGGAGTTCTAGGACAAGAGAAATCATGGGCAATACCATTTTCTTTGAAGAACTCTTCAAAGGATCTGTTCTCAAATTCACCACCATGATCACTTCTGACCTTTATGATTTTACACTCTTTTTCAGATTGAATCTGAATGCAGAAATCAAAGAACACTGAATGAGTCTCATCCTTGTGTTTCAAGAATTTTACCCACGTCCAGCGACTATAATCATCTACGATGACTAATCCATATTTCTTTCCTCTGACAGATGCTGTTTTGACTGGTCCAAACAGATCAATGTGCAAGAGTTCTAATGGCCTTGAGGTAGAAACAACATTCTTAGACTTGAATGCAGGTTTGGAGAACTTGCCCTTCTGACATGCTTCACAAAGAGCATCTGATTTGAATTTCAGATTAGGGAGTCCTCTGACAAGATTCAGTTTGTTAATCTGAGAGATCTTTCTCAAACTAGCATGACCTAATCTCCTGTGCCAGACCCACTGCTCTTCAGAAACAGACATAAGACAAGTCACCTTCTGACTCATAAGATCTTGCAGATCTGTCTTATAAATGTTGTTCTTCCTCTTGCCTGTAAATAGGATTGAGCCATCCTTCTGATTTACAGCCTTGCAAGACTTTTGATTGAAGATTATATCATAACCATTGTCACTTAATTGACTGATAGATAAGAGGTTATGAGTTAATCCTTCTACAAGAAGTACATTAGAAATGGAAGGAGAGTTACCAGACTTTATAGTTCCAGAGCCAATTATCTTGCCCTTCTGATCTCCTCCAAACTTGACTTCTCCTCCAGACTTAAGCACCAGGTCTTGGAACATAGACCTTCTTCCTGTCATGTGTCGTGAGCATCCAGAGTCCAGGTACCATGACATGTTGTGCTTTGTCCTTCTTGCAGCCAAGGATATCTGCAATAGGAATAATCTTATCCTTAGGTACCCACATTTTCTTGGGTCCTTTCTTGTTAGATTTTCTCAAGTTCTGATTGAACTTGGGTTTGACATTATAAGCAATAGGAGGAACAGCATGATAATTTTTAATATGAGTTTCATGATATTTCCTAGGTTGTGTCACATGCTTCTTGGTGTGTGTTATGTGAAAACTTTGTGCATGTGAAGTGTGCCTAATATCATGAGAGTGGCCATACTTGAACTGATCATACAATGGCTTGTATGTGAGTTTCATTTCATCAACAGGTTCAAGTTTGTATGGGGTTTCACCCTCATAACCAATGCCAACTCTTTTGTTTCCGGATACGGCATATATCATAGAAGCTAGCTGACTTCTGCCAATACTTCTAGATAAGAACTTCCTGAAACTTAAATCATATTCTTTCAGAATATGGTTTAGACTAGGAGTGGATTTTTCTGAATTAGAAGGAGATCCAACATCATTGGATAATTTTAAAAGTTTATCTTTCAATTCAGAATTTTCCAACTCAAGCCTCTTTGTTTCAAATTCAAATAGCTTTTTCAGCTTTTTGTATTTAATACAAATCTGAGACTTGGATTCCAGAAGTTCAGTTAATCCGGAAACTAACTCATCTCTAGTAAGTTCAGAAAATACCTCTTCAGAATCTGATTCTGATGTAGATTCTGATCCGTCATCTTCTGTCGCCATCAGCGCACAGTTAGCCTGCTCATCTTCTGAATCATCTTCTGACTCATCCCAGGTTGCCATAAGACCTTTCTTCTTATGAAACTTCTTCTTGGGATTCTCCTTCTGAAGATTTGGACATTCATTCCTGAAGTGTCCTGGTTCATTGCATTCATAGCACATGACCTTCTTCTTGTCAGATCTTCTTTCATCAGAAGATTCTCCATGTTCAAATCTCTTTGAACTTCTGAAGCCTCTGAACTTCCTTTGCTTGCTCTTCCAGAGTTGATTTACCCTTCTGGAAATCATGGACAGTTCATCTTCTTCTTCAGATTCTGATTCTTCAGGATCTTCTTCTCTAGCCTGAAAAGCGTTAGTGCATTTTTTGATATTTGATTTTAATGCAATAGACTTACCTTTCTTTTGAGGCTCATTTGCGTCCAGCTCTATTTCATGACTTCTCAAGGCACTGATAAGCTCTTCCAGAGAAACTTCATTCAGATTCTTCGCAATCTTGAATGCAGTCACCATCGGACCCCATCTTCTGGGTAAGCTTCTGATGATCTTCTTCACATGGTCAGCCTTGGTGTATCCTTTGTCAAGAACTCTCAATCCAGCAGTCAGAGTTTGAAATCTCGAAAACATCTTTTCAATGTCTTCATCATCCTCCATCTTGAAGGCTTCATACTTCTGGATTAAGGCAAGAGCTTTTGTCTCTTTGACTTGAGCATTTCCTTCATGAGTCATTTTCAAGGATTCATATATATCATAGGCTGTTTCCCTGTTTGATATTTTCTCATACTCAACATGAGAAATAGCATTCAGCAAAACAGTTCTGCATTTATGATGATTCCTGAAATGCTTCTTTTGATCATCATTCATTTCTTGCCTTGTCAGCTTTACGCCACTGGCATTTACTGGATGTTTGTAACCATCCATCAGAAGATCCCATAGATCACCATCTAGACCAAGAAAGTAACTTTCCAGTTTATCTTTCCAGTATTCAAAGTTTTCACCCTCAAATACCGGCGGTCTTGTATAACCATTGTTACCGTTGTATTGCTCAGCAGAGCCAGATGTAGATGCAGGTGGATTTGTCGGAGTTTCACCAGCCATCTTTTAAATGAAGCGTTTTTCTCTTCCTGAATCTTTTCTAAACACGGTTAAGTGCTTGCACCTTAGAACCGGCGCTCTGATGCCAATTGAAGGATAGAAAAACACTTAGAAAGGGGGGGGATTGAATAAGTGTGACTTTAAATCTTGGACGATAAAAATAAATTGCACAATTATTTTTATCCTGGTTCGCTGTTAACGAAGCTACTCCAGTCCACCCCCGCAGAGATGATTTACCTCAACCTGAGGATTTAATCCACTAATCGCACGGATTACAATGGTTTTCCACTTAGTCCACGACTAAGTCTTCTAGAGTATTCTGATCACAACTTGATCACTCCAGGAACAACTGCTTAGACAACTTCTAAGACTTTTCTAGAGTCTACTGATCAACCTGATCACTCTAGTTACAAACTGCTCAGCCAACTGCTAAGACTTCCTAGAGTATACTGATCACACGATCACTCTAGTTCCTTACAACTTAATGTAATCTATTCAAGAGTTTACAAATGCTTCTTAAAAGCTATAATCACAAACTGTGATATTTCTCTTATCGTTTAAGCTTAATCTCACTAAGATATTACAACAGCAATGTAGTGAGTTGATGAAGATTCTGAGCTTTGATTGAATAGCGTTTCAGCAAGTTTATTTTCGTTCAGAGTTGTTAAGAATTGGTAACCTTGCTTCTCATCAGAACTTCATATTTATAGGCGTTGAGAAGATGACCGTTGAGTGCATTTAATGCTTTGCGTGTTCCGTACAGCATTGCATTTAATGTTATACGCTTTTGTCAACTACCTCGAGCCTTGTTCACGCTGTGTCTACTGACGTTGCCTTTAGTAGCTTTAACGTTCCTTTTGTCAGTCAGCGTAGTCTGCCACCTGTACTTCCTTCTGATCTGATGTTTGTGAATACGACGTTTGAATATCATCAGAGTCAAAACAGCTTGGTGCATAGCATCTTCTGATCTTCTGATCTTGAAGTGCTTCTGTTGCGTGATACCATCTTCTGATCTTCAGTGCTTCTGATCTCATGTTCTTCTGATGCTTCCATAGACCCATGTTCTGATTCTGCTTCGACCATCTTCTGATGTCTTGCCAGACCATGTTCTGATGTTGCATGCTGAACCATTTGAGACACAACTTCTGAGCGCTGAATTATGCGTACTCTTTATATATATTTCCTGAAAGGGAAATTGCATTGGATTAGAGTACCATATTATCTTAAGCAAAATTCATATTATTGTTATCATCAAAACTAAGATAATTGATAAGAACAAATCTTGTTCTAACAGATACTAGCATCATCATCTTGCTCATCCTCATCACTGTCTTCAGAGGTTTCAGCATCCCTGAGTTGCAAGATCGGTCTAAGCTTTTTCACCTGAGTCTTCTTACCCTTCTTCTTCTTTTTAGTCAGTATAGCTTTCAGCTCTTCTTGCCCCTTGGACAAATTCAGAATCAAGGCTTGGAACTCAGTGTTTTGAGCTTGGAGATCCTTACCTGATTTTAGAACTGATAAAGGGTAAGATCAACAGAGCGAGTGTTTGAGATTTTAGAACTAATAAAGGGTAAGATCAACAGAGCGAGAGTTTGAGATTTTTAACTGGATAGTAGACATAGGACATTAGTTTTAAGAATGGCGAAAGCGTATTAAAACTAATTAGAATTTATTTATTTTCAAAAAGTGTTTTTAAACCCGACGCGGGATGGCGAGAGCGTACGTTAAGGAATACTAGAATGACCCGAGTCAATAGAGCGAGAGTTTGAGACTAGGAGATTTAAGTAGGTAACGTCTTCATGAAGCGAGCATTTTATTAACTATGTTATTTCCAAAAAGCGTTTCTAAATCTGGTGGGATGGCGTGAGCGTACATTATGAGTTAGGATCGTAGTCTTAATCAATAGAGCGAGAGTTTGAGATGGGGACTTTTAAATGACATAATTAGTAAAGGTTTTTAATTTAATAAGAATCTGGCCAATGGAACTTTGGATCACCTAAGTTAGATGAACTACATACCGATATCTACGTGTCATACCCCAAAATTTGTCCATCTCATTTCACCTTTCAAATGCTCAAAGATCTCCAATTGCTCAAAGCTACCTATCTCCTAAACAAGTGCCTCTGAACTAGGGTTTTGCTTTTCTCAAAGAAAAGTCAAGTTCTAAGACCTCTAATGGATCCCATGGCCTCTCATATGACTCATAGTATCCTCATGACAAAATTCAAGCTTCAGTTCATAAGATTGTTCAGTCAAAAGTTCAAATGATCAATAGTCGACTAGTTTGACCTAAAAGTCAACTGTGGTCAAAGTACAGTCAAAACTTCTGATTTTTTGTCAACATCCTCATTATGAAGTATCATTTATCATTTGATCAAGGGTTGATCATGATGCATCAAAGAAAGCTCCAAAATCATCAAAAACCTAAGTTTCTAAATTAGGGTTTTTAAGGAGAAAGTCAACTCAACTTTGACCAGCCATAACTTTCACATGTGATCAGTGCATTTTGATGCACATTCCTTTATGTTTGTACTTAGGCATTTCTATGGTTTGGTTTGTTTATTTTTCTATTTTATTAAGTTTTTATATTTTAATTTATTTTTATTGTTATTTGATTTTCGTATTTATTTTTCAGCTTTAGTAGTCTGCACGGAAACGATCATAACTGGAGTTCCGGGAGTCCGATTGAGGCGTTCTAATAATCGACGGAAAGCTAAGAGAAAGAGCTACATTTCTTATGTTGGAGTCGAAGTCAGAATCGGACTGTAGCAGGGCCAGAAATCTCGTTGAAGTTGCAGCACTAGTTTTTAATTTAGTTTCGGGTCAATTTGGTTTTGGGCCTGGGTCGTATGTTTGACCCAGTTGGATTGTAAAACGGGTTATCTTAGTTTCTCCTAGGGCAGCAGCCGAAACACTATTCACTGACTATTCACGATTTTATTCTTAAAGCTTGTACGAACCATCCCCGGCAACAACGCCAATTCGATCCGCTGTCGCGCACGGATCAAAACGAGTTATTTTTAAAACGTAGTACAGCGACAATGGCTCGAGTCGTATCGCAAGGATTCTTGATTTTATTAACTAAATGCAAAATCGAAATAAGGGGGGGTTGGTTTGGTGATCGAAAAAGTGATTATCAAAAGCAATTATCGAAATAAGCTGTTGTGTGAAATAAGTGATTATGGGATAAGTTAATCTACCGATCCAGTTCCTACCAATCATCGATTATTATAAGATCACTATCCTAAGCGGATTCCAATCCCGTTCGATTACAATATAATTGACAAGCGCAACAATATTATATGAATTATATTACCCGTTTGCCGAATTAAGCATTCGGTTAAACATACAGCGGATTAACGATTAAGCATACGGTAAAACGCGAATAAATTGGGAACATAGATCAATCGAACCAAACAATCTACTCTATGAATAATCAGATTAAGCAAATGATAAACATACAGTCGAATTGAAGGAATAGGAATTAAGCAAAATTATATTAATCTCATAGTAAATTGGAACCTGAATACAGCAGATTAACCAAAAGTGATTAGTTCGCCATGGATGGTTCGTACAAGCTTTAAGAATAAAATCGTGAATAGTCAGTGAATAGTGTTTCGGCTGCTGCCCTAGGAGAAACTAAGACAACCCGTTTTACAATCCAACTGGGTCAAACATACGACCCAGGCCCAAAACCAAATTGACCCGAAACTAAATTAAAAACTAGTGCTGCAACTTCAACGAGATTTCTGGCCCTGCTACAGTCCGATTCTGACTTCGACTCCAACATAAGAAATGTAGCTCTTTCTCTTAGCTTCATTGTGTTTGTTTTAGGGACATAGTTGGCATTTTCACGATTGTTGCTGCGTTTGCTGTGCACTAGTCCTGGCTACTAGGTCTTCCTGTCCTGAACTTGTTGCTTTTGATCCTGAGGTAGAGAGAACATTGCACACACTTCGTAGAGCAGGCCAGGCTAGCAATAGTTCACCTTCACCGACCATAGCTGAGTCTGATTCTGAGTCTGATTATTTGCATAATTTGTTTGATTCTGATTTTGAACTTGCTTTTGAAATGGCTGAAAATAGAACTCTAAGGCAACTTGCAGCCCCTGATGTTAATTATAATGGCTTGTGTATTGAATATGATGTTGTGGCTGTTCCTTTTGAATTAAAATCGGGTTTAATACACTTGTTGCCAAAGTTTAATGGTCTTGCAGGTGAGGATCCACACAAACATTTGAAGGAATTCCAGGTGGTGTGCTCTACACCATTGAAGCCCGAAGGTATCACTGAAGATCATATCAAACTTCGTGCTTTTCCTTTTTCTTTGCAGGGTGCGGCGAAGGACTGGATATATGATCTCGAACCGAATTCAATCACAAGCTGGAATGCTCTGAAGAGAGTGTTCTTGGAGCGATATTTTCCTGCATCTAGAGCTGCTTCAATCCGAAAAGAGATTTGTGGCATTAGACAAGACAACGAGTCATTGGCTGAATACTGGGATAGGTTCAAGAAGTTGGTTTCAAGCTGCCCTCAACATCAGATTACCGAGCAACTTCTCATTCAGTACTTTTATGAGGGGTTGTTACCTATGGATAGAAACATTCTTGATGCTGCTAGTGGTGGAGCACTTGTTGACAAAACTCCAGCTGCTGCCAGGGCCCTCATTGAAAATATGTCCCTAAATTCCCAGCAATTCACCACTCGAACCAATTCTGTCCAAACCAAGGGTGTACATCAAATTCAAGGTTCCTCGAACAGAGCTTTAGAAACCAGACTTGATGAGCTGACCGCTCTAGTCAAACAACTTGCAGTAGCGAAACCTCAAACAGCAACTGTATGTGGCATTTGTACAGCTCATGATCATCCCACTGATACTTGTCCTCTTCTGAAAGATGATACTGTTATCGAGCTGCCTCAAGCTTATGCAGCCAACCTTTACAACCAGAACAGGTACAACAACACTCCTGACTTGTCCACCAACAAATATCACCCCAATTGGAGGAATCATCCCAACCTTCGATATGGAAATCAGCAGCCTTCCCAACAACAGCTCACCGTTCCATTACCCCAGCCACATCACACTCCTCCAGCTACCATTTCCGGACCATCCTTGGAAGATCTTGTTAAACAAATGGACGTGAACAACCTTCAGTTTCAACAAAGAACCGACACTAGCATTCAGACCTTGACCACACAGATGGGACAACTTGCTACTCAAATAAATAATATGCAAGCTCAAGGTTCGAACCAACTTCCAGCACAAACTGTTGTCAATCCGAATGGTAATGCTAATGTGAGCGCTATTTCTTTGAGATCCGGAAAGGTTACAGAACCAGCCCCTGAAAAAAATAAAAAAATCATTGAGGTAACTTCTGAACTTTCTTCTTCTAAACCTCCTCCAGCTGAGCTTTCTTCTCCTTCTTCTGTTGTGGTCGGAACTGAAAAAAATAAAGAAAATGAGTATGTGCCACCAGTTCCTTTCTCACATAGAGTTCTGAAAAATAAAAGGATTGAGGAGGGAGACAAAGAAAAAGAAATTCTGGATATGTTTAGGAAAGTAGCGGTAAACATTCCGCTTCTTGATGTGATTAAGCAAGTTCCAAGGTATGCAAAGTTTCTGAAGGATTTGTGTACAAACAAGAGAAAAGTAAAAGGAAGTGACAGAGTCAACTTGGGAAGAAGCATCTCTGCTTTCATTCAGCCCGAACAAAGTGTTTCGGCCATCTCTCAGGTCTTGCCACAAAAGTGCAAAGACCCGGGAACTTTTACTATTCCTTGTACCATCGGGGATAAGAAATTTGATAATTGTTTGCTTGATTTAGGAGCGGGCATTAATGTTATGCCTACTTCTATTTATAATAACCTTTGTCTTGGTCCCATGCAGCATATAGGTTTAATCGTTCAACTGGCGAATAGGAGCAATGCACGTCCCACCGGCATAGTGGAAGACGTCCTCGTTCAAGTTAACGATTTAATTTTTCCTGCAGATTTTTACATTCTGGACATGGAAGGAGAAACTAAGTCAAGCAGAGCTCCCATCATCTTAGGCAGACCGTTCATGAAAACGGCGAAGACAAAAGTTGATGTTGATGATGGAACCATGTCCATGGAATTTGGTGACATCGTCGCAAAATTTAATATCTTCGATGCCATGAAACACCCTGTGGAGGAGCATTCGGTTTTTAACATTGAGTTGATTTCTGAATTAGTTGATGAGAGTTGTTCTGAATTATTTTCACTTGATTTTCCATCTCTCTCTGATTTTGATGATAATTATTCATGTCCTGACTGCACTGACACTAACGTTTGTGCCTTTTGTGCTGAGATTGATGCTTCCTTGCAGCCTGATACATTTCCTACAGGTGAAGTTGTTACCGATGAGGCTATTTTTGCCGTCGATGCTCTTGACATCCCGGCTGCCCCAAGCCTTCCATCCATCATTCAGCTCCCGTCCTTAGAGCTAAAAGAGCTCCCTGGGAACCTGAAATATGCTTACTTGGAGCATAATGAAAAACTTCCTGTTATTATCTCTTCTAACCTTGATTTCAATCAAGAAGACAGACTTTTGCAGATATTGAAGAGGCACAAGAAAGCAATCGGGTGGACATTAGCCGACCTTCCAGGTATTAGTCCTTCGATGTGCATGCACAGGATTTTACTTGAGGATGGAGCGAAAACAGTAAGGAAGCCCCAAAGGAGGCTTAATCCTTTGATTCTTGATGTTGTAAAGAAAGAGGTAACCAAACTCTTGCAAGCAGGTATCATTTATCCTATCTCTGACAGTAAGTGGGTAAGTCCAGTGCAGGTTGTACCTAAGAAATCTGGACTCACAGTGGTAGAAAATGAAAAGAATGAACTTGTTCCCACTAGAGTCCAGAACAGCTGGAGAGTTTGTATTGATTACAGGAGACTGAACCAGGCTACTAGAAAGGATCACTTTCCTTTGTCGTTCATTGACCAGATGCTTGAACGGCTAGCTGGTAAATCACATTATTGTTTTCTTGATGGTTTTTCAGGTTACTTTCAGATTCATATTGCACCTGAAGATCAAGAAAAGACCACTTTCACGTGTCCATTCGGTACATTTGCTTACAGGAAGATGCCTTTTGGCCTTTGCAATGCTCCTGGCACTTTCCAACGATGCATGATGAGTATTTTCTCTGATTTTATTGAAAATTGCATGGAAGTGTTTATGGATGACTTCACTGTTTATGGTTCTTCTTTTGATGCATGCTTGAACAGTTTAAGCTTGATTTTAGAAAGATGCATCGAGACTAACCTTGTGTTGAATTATGAAAAGTGTCATTTTATGGTTGAGCAGGGAATTGTTCTTGGTCATATTATTTCTGAAAAAGGAATTTCTGTTGACCCTGCTAAGATTGATGTGATTTCTACATTGCCTTACCCTTCTTGCATTCGCGAGATTCGTTCTTTTCTTGGTCATGCAGGTTTTTACAAGCGTTTCATCAAGGATTTCAGCAAGATAGCTCTTCTGCTGTCGAACTTGTTGAAGAATGACGTCACTTTTGATTTTGATGACAAATGCAAACAAGCGTTTGACTTCTTGAAGAAAGCATTGACCTCCGCTCCCATCATTCAGCCCCCTGATTGGACACTTCCTTTTGAGCTTATGTGTGATGCTTCCAATTATGCAGTTGGGGTTGTCCTTGCACAAAGAGTTGACAAGGCTGCCCATGTTATTTACTATGCTTCTAGGACTTTAGATTCTGCACAGTCTAATTACACTACCACTGAAAAAGAACTGCTAGCTATTGTTTTTGCTCTTGACAAATTCAGATCTTATTTGCTAGGTTCCAAGGTTGTTGTTTTTACTGACCATGCAGCTTTAAAGTACTTGCTGAAGAAGCCGGATGCAAAGCCGAGATTGATTCGGTGGATGTTGCTGCTCCAAGAGTTTAATGTTGAGATTAAAGACAAAAGTGGAGCTGAGAACTTAGTGGCTGACCACTTGAGCAGGATAGAGAGAGATGAAGATCCTTTTCCTATTAAGGATGACTTTCCTGATGAGCAGTTGTTTCTTTTGCATGGGATTACACCTTGGTTTGCTGACATTGTTAATTTTCTTGTTGCTGGTGTTTTTCCTACAGGTGCATCTAGATCACAGGTTCACAAGCTCAAGAGTGATGCCAAATATTATGTTTGGGATGATCCATATCTATGGAAGTTTGGTAGTGATCAGGTAATCAGGAGATGTGTCCCCGACAATGAGATTGAATCTATTTTAAAATTTTCTCATGCATCTCAAGTCGGCGGACACTTCGGTCCTCAAAGGACTGCAAGAAAAGTCCTTGATTCAGGCTTCTATTGGCCAACTATTTTTAAGGACGCTTTTGAGATTTATCGCACTTGTAAAGAGTGCCAGATAGCAGGTACCAACATCACTCGCAAGAGTGAAATGCCTCAGCAGCCTATGCTTTTCTGTGAGGTATTTGATGTATGGGGAATTGATTTCATGGGTCCTTTTCCTGTATCATTTGGTTTCCTTTACATTTTACTTGCTGTCGATTATGTTTCAGAGTGGGTGGAAGCTATCCCCACTAGGACTAATGATTCTAAAGTTGTTGCAGAGTTTGTCAGGTCTAATATCTTTTGCAGGTTTGGAATGCCGCGAGCTATCATAAGTGACCAAGGCACTCATTTCTGTAACCGCACCATGGAAGCCTTACTCCGAAAGTATGGAGTTGTGCACAGAGTCTCTACTGCATATCACCCACAGACTAATGGGCAAGCTGAGATCTCCAACAGGGAGATCAAACAGGTTTTAGAGAAAATGGTGCAGCCAAACAGGAAAGACTGGAGCCGTCGTCTAGAAGACGCACTTTGGGCTCAAAGGACAGCTTTCAAGACACCCATTGGGATGTCTCCTTATCGACTTGTTTTGGGTAAGGCATGTCATCTTCCTGTTGAGATAGAACACCGTGCTTTTTGGGCGGTGAAGAGTTGTAATTTGGAGATGCAACAAGCAGGTATTGAAAGAAAACTCCAATTGCAACAGTTGGAAGAGCTTAGATTAGAGGCTTATGAGAGCTCTAGGATTTATAAAGAAAAAACTAAGCACTTTCATGATAAAATGATTTCTAGGAAGGAATTTTCTGTGGGCCAACAGGTTTTACTGTTTAACTCCCGCCTTAAGCTAATGGCTGGGAAACTTCGATCCAAATGGATTGGCCCCTTTGTTGTTACTAATGTTTTCCCTCATGGTGCAGTAGAAATAAAAAGTGCAGGTACTGACAAAGTCTTCAAGGTTAACGGGCAGCGGCTGAAGTTATTCCATGAAAGTTTGGTGCCTGAAAATGTCAGCATAGAGGAGCTTTCTTTAGAAGCACCTGACTACACTGCAACTTGATCAGGGAGTCCTTCTTTCCTTCTCTCTACTTTATTAGTAATGTCCTTTCATTGAGGACAATGCTTAGTTTAAGTGTGGGGGAGGAAATTGTGTGTTTTATTTGTTTTTTTTTTGTTTTTGTTTGTTTAATTTCAATAAAAAATGCATCTTCTTGAAAGTTTTAGGCTACACACTGATTTGAGTCGGGTTTGCGGAGACTTGGGAAAAATTCACAAGATCGGTATCGTTCTAACACCGTAAGTCTCCTGCATACGGAAATTGATTTGAATTTGTTATTATGTTTTAGCCTTAATTTCTCATTCTTTGACAGCTCTTGAGTAGTTTATTTCAGCAGTCGGCACCATCTCTCACACACTTTACGCAGGAAGCCGATGAATATAAGTGAATGTTCCGAAAAGAAAAGAAAAAAAAAGAGAAAAGAAAAAGGTAATACACCTTCTAAGTTTGGTGATCCTCACCCGATCACTTAACCCAACGGTTGTGTAATCTTCAAAAAAAAAGTTTTCAAAACTCTTTGTTAGTTGGTTCAGCGGTTTCTGGTGCTGAACTTGGTAGGGAGGATTACGGTCCGATCCCCCGCAACTACATCTGAGTAAGCAAAGGTTATGCCACGCAAGTACCGGAACCCCGTGCAAAAGGATCAGAGTCACTAACCGGTTGTCCTGCTATAAGTGTGTGGAGATAACGGGCTTAATGTGATTGCGCCTGAATGAAAAAGAGCAAAAAGGATGAGTAAGTTAGGCTATGGTATAATAATATGATTTGAATTGGTTTGTGTATTTAGGAGCCTTATGTCTGCATATCTGTGGTTAGTGTTCTTACGATGTCCTTAGTGTGCAAGATTAGTACCTGTCGATGCAAACTTACCCGAAAAAGATTTGTAGCTTAGGATGAGTAACTGTTGATGTATTTCTGCTTTCTTTTCATTTTGCTCGGAGTGCAAAAGTTCAAGTGTGGGGGAATTTGATCAGTGCATTTTGATGCACATTCCTTTATGTTTGTACTTAGGCATTTCTATGGTTTGGTTTGTTTATTTTTCTATTTTATTAAGTTTTTATATTTTAATTTATTTTTATTGTTATTTGATTTTCGTATTTATTTTTCAGCTTTAGTAGTCTGCACGGAAACGATCATAACTGGAGTTCCGGGAGTCCGATTGAGGCGTTCTAATAATCGACGGAAAGCTAAGAGAAAGAGCTACATTTCTTATATTGGAGTCGAAGTCAGAATCGGACTGTAGCAGGGCCAGAAATCTCGTTGAAGTTACAGCACTAGTTTTTAATTTAGTTTCGGGTCAATTTGGTTTTGGGCCTGGGTCGTATGTTTGACCCAGTTGGATTGTAAAACGGGTTGTCTTAGTTTCTCCTAGGGCAGCAGCCGAAACACTATTCACTGACTATTCACGATTTTATTCTTAAAGCTTGTACGAACCATCCATGGCGAACTAATCACTTTTGGTTAATCTGCTGTATTCAGGTTCCAATTTACTATGAGATTAATATAATTTTGCTTAATTCCTATTCCTTCAATTCGACTGTATGTTTATCATTTGCTTAATCTGATTATTCATAGAGTAGATTGTTTGGTTCGATTGATCTATGTTCCCAATTTATTCGCGTTTTACCGTATGCTTAATCGTTAATCCGCTGTATGTTTAACCGAATGCTTAATTCGGCAAACGGGTAATATAATTCATATAATATTGTTGCGCTTGTCAATTATATTGTAATCAAACGGGATTGGAATCCGCTTAGGATAGTGATCTTATAATAATCGATGATTGGTAGGAACTGGATCGGTAGATTAACTTATCCCATAATCACTTATTTCACACAACAGCTTATTTCGATAATTGCTTTTGATAATCACTTTTTCGATCACCAAACCAACCCCCCTTATTTCGATTTTGCATTTAGTTAATAAAATCAAGAATCCTTGCGATACGACTCGAGCCATTGTCGCTGTACTACGTTTTAAAAATAACTCGTTTTGATCCGTGCGCGACAGCGGATCAACATGGAACATCAGAAACCTCCCATCCAAAGCTCATTTTGAGGGAAATTGAATTCTCTACAACTTTGTCTCTCACAAGCCAAGGCCAGAAATGCACCATTTGGGAGATATGAGCCAAAACACTACAGGTCCTCCAAAAGGTCAACAAAAAGTCATTTTTTCAAAGCTCATAACTTGAACATGGTAGACTCGATTGAGATGAAACCAAAAGGAGCTTTTAGAGGACTCTTCAAGCTTTCTAAAAAGTCCTAGAACATGGTCATATGATAAAAATAGAAGGAGATATAATGTGCACAAGTTGGTCGAATTTCAAAAAATAATCAAAACCCTAATTGACCAATCTTGGACTTTTCAGTTATTGGGCTTAGGTTTTGTACTTCAAACATGATTATGAGCTCATATAGGACCTATAAACTTATTCTCATATTTTTGTGACTATTATTCAATTTATTTGTATTTTTATTCATTAAAAAAAAAGCAAATTAATTAAGTAAAGTCCAAAATTATGAAATAAATTAAAAGGTTTCATTTTTTAATCATTCAAAGGCCCACCTTATATTACATGGAGGTCCATAAGACGTGAAGGCTTGCTTGTAGAACAAGGTTTTGCCAAATTTGGAAAGAATAATATCATATTTTTGTCAAAATTCCAAGTCATGAAATGGTTCAAAGTCCAAGCCCATTATTTGACCTAATCTATACCCCTATACATACAAAACACGTTCAGATCATTAGGCAGGAGGGATTGGCCGCCAAGAGCTAGGGTTTATATGGACAAACTTTCAAAACTAGGGCAATTCGTGAAATAACTTGCAGCCATTCTCAGGTCAGTCCAGCCATTCATTCATGCTTCTAAGATGATATAGAGTAAGTTGGAATCAAGGTATGAGTTCTACAACGTTCAAAACGTGTATACCAAACTCACCATATTCTTGCATGTTTTAAATTCTTCGTACTTTGCATTCTTTTGTGATTCAATGCGAACTAACCATATGGACGAGTTTCTGGCATAATATAAAAGAGGTTTGAGTCGTTAGTTTGAAGCTTTGGTGCATGAAATACGATCCACCATTACTAGGGCATAATGGAATGCAAGCTTCGTTTTCCTATTTCCATGGGGTTTCAATCCAATCCAATACCACCATTGAACTCAGGGCATGTCTTTATGTGGATCTGGGTTAATATCCGGTATTGTCTCGTCGTGTTTGTAGTGTTTTCAATTGGCAGGTTGCAAATGATGGATGCGAAGGAAATTCCGCAGGTAAAGCCAAGGATGAATCCGCAGGTGTTTTCGCAGGTAGCTTTGGAGAAGATAATGAATAGTGCTGGTGACTCATGGCTGCGCGTGATTGGCCAGTCCGGTTCCACTCTCTCTCAGCCACGCGTGGGACATTGGGATTCGTCAGTCAACAATTCTTCCCTCTCTCTCCGCTTCCAATTCGTCCGTCATAACACAAAAGGGGCCCACTTTGACCTTTTGCTTTGAATTCTGGATTTTATTATTTTTCTTATATTTATTAAATCAGAGTGGTTAATATTTATGAATAATTATGCAGCGTGAATGGCAATGGGGAGAAGGATGCAACATATCAGACCTGGGTTCGAGTCTTGCAAAAGGCATTTATTTTGTTGCTTTCACTTGATCCGAAATCCCATGCTTCTCCTCCACGCACGCCCACGGAATGTTGTTCTATCCACTCCGTTAGATGTTCAACGAATACAGATCAGACGGATCAAAGCGCTTCCCCATCATGTTTCTCCAGAAGAGTGCCACACTAGAACGAGAGCGCTGCAAGTTGTTGGGCTGGGCTTCTTTTTTATCTTCACCCTCTGATTGCTGGGTACACTTCCCCTCCAGGCCCAGGTTCTTTTTATTTTTGTTTCTACTTTCCTTTTTATTATTTATTGAAATTGTGTTTTTATTATTAAAATCAACCAATTAAAAATCACCAAAAATATTTTAATTAGATTTTTTGATTAGCTATTTTTTATCACTTAAAGTTTAATTTGATTAGGATTAGTCTTATAATTAGAATTTAAGATTTCACTTAATTTTTATTATTAACTAATTTAATTTAGTAATTTAATTATGATTATTCTTTTTAATAACTATAAATTAATTAATTAGTTAGATAATTAATTAGACTCAATTTAGAATTAGGAATTAGATTAATATTTAATTTAGGATTTCATTTAATTTCTCTAAAATCGAACTTTTTTTTACTAAACTTCAATTTCTCGCGATCTTCTTTCTCATCTCCACTCTATGATTGTCGCATGCGTGTTTTAATTCTCCGTCATTAAACTCTGCCTTTATGCTATTTGTTTAATTATTTTATCTAATTTCTGTCATTTAAATTCTAGAAGCTATGTATAGGTCGCAAGGTTTTTTGATGTAATAGTAATTAGGGCCTTTATACTTTCTGCATTTTATTTTCCGTACACTATAACTGCTATTTTATTATCCGTAAATATTAACTGCGTGGTTAGTAAATTAGGGAGTGACAAGACTAATTAACTGAACGATAGCCCACCTAAATCAAGATAATATAACTGAACTCAAACCACGTGATTGCTACACACACCCACCTCTAGGGTAACTCCTCTTACTGTTGCCTTTCGATCAGAATGGTAAAGTCCCTTCGAGCGTAGGGACTCCTTAGCTTGTTGCCTTCGATAAAATCATCATAGTCCCTCGATATAAAGATCATAGTCCCTTTGAGTTGCCTACGATAAATATGATCTCGTCCCTCGATGTTGCCTTGATAAATGATAATCGTCCCTTCGAATGCTAAGGAGTCTTTACATGTTGCCTAAATGACCATTATATCCTTCACTTAGACTACCTGCCCTCTTTATGGTAGGGACAGTCTTATGGCGAACGATACTCTCGATGACCCTGTCACATCCAATTGAAAGACTTCCTGCCCTCTCATGGTATGGATAGACCCTTTCGCCCGAAAGACTTAAAGAACAAGAAAGACAAACTTAGGGTAAGTAGTTCTCAATTGCTTGCTCGCATTCAAACTTTCAAATTACTTTTCACACCTCTCATTTCAAATACTTTCAAAACAAGGCTACGCTTATTTACAAGCTAAAGTCCTTAACAAAGTTTTATTATTCACACACGACACTTCAAACTTTTCAAATATTCAAACAAGTGAGCTAAGCAATTAAGAGCCCATGGATAACCATGGATGCAAAGGGTGCCTTACACCTTCCCTTTGTATAACCTACCCCCGAAATCAAAATATTTCAAAGGTCTTTCCTGTTCTTTTGGCCTTTCCAATTGGATAAAATAAATGTCGGTGGCGACTCTTGCTATCCGCAACATTTCGATTAAAAGTCAGTTCACCGTATTACACTACGCATTTATATTTTACTTAGATTTAAGACTTTAGTTTCCCCTTTTAAACAACTCAAATATCATTAGCTTTAGCTTTACATAGTAACTTTAGATAACGGTAGATCGATTTATAGTCCCTGTGGATTCGATATCTTTTAAAACTACACGACACGACTATGCACTTGCAATTATCTCGACTAATAGACACGTAAAGTCGCGATCAACTATGTTAATATGACTTGTTGCTTTTATCTCTTTGTCTTATATAGTTGTGCATATACTTGTTGATTTTATCTTTGTACACTTATACTTTTATCCATGGAATTATCATTGTGTACTAACCACATTGCATGAGATATTTATCTATCCATTCATCATATTCATTCATACATGAAATGATTCCCAAGGAACACCCCTTCATCCATTATCATTTGAGTTTTCATTGACCTCTTTGTTATACTCGCCTACTTGTCTTTTCTGACACATGTTATCACACACATGCACACACACTTGAGGTATCCATTGATTGATTGTTTGAGTTGTTGCTGAAAATCCAAAGGAATGGGAATGATATTGTAATACGGTGGGAGAACTGACTTTTAGAAATGTTGCGGATAACAAGAGTTGCCACCGACTTTTATTTTATCCAATATATAGAAATGCTAAAAGAACAGGAAAAAAAACCTTTTTTGAAAGAGATTGAGTTCGGGGGGTAAGTTATACAAAGGGAAGGTGTAAGCACCCTTTGTATCCATGGTTATCCATGGACTCTTAATTGCTTATCTCACTTTGAAATGTTTGAAAAGTGTCGTGTGTGAATAATAAAACTTTTATTTTAGCTTGTAAAATAAGCGTAGCCTTTTTGAAGGTTTTTGAAAATATGGTGTAAAAGAAAATTTTGAATTTAAACCAAAGCAAGCAATTAAAAACAATTACCCTTAAATTAAAAGTTTCTATTCTTTAAGACTTTAATGGGATAGAGCTATCCATACCATAAAGAGGGAAGTTAGTCCTTTCAATGAATTTAAAAAGGGTCATCGAAATTATCGTTCGCCACAAGACTGTCCCTGCCATAAAGATCTAAAGATTTATTCCAGATTTTTATTATTCAGGTTTTCTATTTACCGCATTTATTTCTTGTATGATTATAAATTATGTTCAAATTAATATGCCTGAATTTATAAACCAAATTTATTATTGCATGCTTAAACCACTTAATATGTCTGGCTAATTTATTTAGAAGTCGGTATGTAAAGTAATTTAACCGTAGGGATCCGAAATAAATTGGCTTAAATATGTTTTATTAAAAATCACTCGTTTATGGTTTTGTGTCTAATTTAATTTTCTAAAGTTCTAAAATCAACAGAGCGAGAGTTTGAGATTTTAGAACTAATAAAGGGTAAGATCAACAGAGCGAGAGTTTGAGATCTTTAACTGGATAGTAGACATAGGACATTAGTTTTAAGGATGGCGAAAGCGTATTAAAACTAATTAGATTTTATTTATTTTCAAAAAGTGTTTTTAAACCCGACGCGGGATGGCGAAAACGTACGTTAGGGAATACTAGCATGACCCGAGTCAACAGAGCGAGAGTTTGAGACTAGGAGATTTAAGTAGGTAACGTCTTCATGAAGCGAGCATTTTATTAACTATGTTATTTTCAAAAAGCGTTTCTAAATCTGGTGGGATGGCGAGAGCGTACATTATGAGTTAGGATCGTAGTCTTAATCAATAGAGCGAGAGTTTGAGAGGAGGACTTTTAAATGACATAATTAGTAAAGGTTTTTAATTTAATAAGAATCTTGTCAATGGAACTTTGGATCACCTAAGTTAGATGAACTACATACCGATATCCGCGCATTTATATTTTCCTTAGATTTAAGACTTTAGTTTCCCCTTATAAACAACTCAAATATCATTAGCGTTAGCTTTACATAGTAACTTTAGATAACGGTAGATCGATTTATAGTCCCTGTGGATTCGATATCTTTTAAAACTACACGACACGACTATGCACTTGCAGTTATTCTGACTAATAGATATGTAAAGTCGCGATCAAGTTTTTGGCGCTGTTGCCGGAGACTACTTAAGTCGATATCGTAACTCACTGTTACACCGTAGAGACAGACATTTTTTTTTGTTAGTTACAATGTATCACCCAAACTTTTTCTACAACTCCCAACTACAATATTTCGAGGGATACCAAGAATCCCATAAATCCGACCTCGAAATACTGTTGGAAAATTTCAATGTTGCGCCACAAATTCATTCTCACCCAAATTACGTCTGCAACTCCCAATCTCAAAATTTCGAGGAACCACAAGAAACCTATAATCCAAACCTCGAAACATTAATTGGAGATTATAATTCGACACTAGCTTATCCTCAACCGAATTCCCTCTGCAACTACCAATCTCAACATTTCGAGGAACCACAAGAATTTTATAATTTCAACCAAAACTATCCTCAACCGAATTTCCTCCATGATCACCACGCCCAACATTTTGAGGAGTCGCATGATTATCATAAATCCAACCTCGAAATCTTAATGGAGGAATTTATTGAAGCATAAACTCTCTCTAGGCTAGAATCTATGATGACGAAGCACTTTGAGGAAACACAAAATGCAACGCTAGCTCCCTTTGAAGAACCTCAAGAATCCCATAATTTTTACTTCGAAACATCAATGGAGGATCCCGACGAGACGCTAACTCAATCTAGATTAGAAGACATGATGGAGCACTTTGTAGAGACACAAACCGTCCAAAACCAAGAGTTTATCAAACAAAGTCTTCAAAACAACTAAACCCTTTATGCAACTGACCACTATGGTTGAGTCCCTCGCGACTCACAACATGGCATTAGAGATGAGTTTGTGCTTCAAAGATGAGTCCTAGATCTTCAAAATCCAGTCCAGGTACCTTCTGAATTTCCATGGCTTTCATACGTTCCTCCAGCAACTTGTATTTGTCATCAGGATGTTCATCATAATGGTGATAGTCCTCTTCTTCTTCAGAGGGTTTGGCAGAATCATGGTTACTTTTCGCATCAGTTTTGATACTAGCATCATCATCTTGCTCATCCTCATCACTGTCTTCAGAGGTTTCAGCATCCCTGAGTTGCAAGATCGGTCTAAGCTTTTTCACCTGAGTCTTCTTACCCTTCTTCTTCTTCTTTTTAGTCAGTATAGCTTTCAGCTCTTCTTTCCCCTTGGACAAATTCAGAATCAAGGCTTGGAACTCAGTGTTTTGAGCTTGGAGATCCTTAACTGATTTTAGAACTGATAAAGGGTAAGATCAACAGAGCGAGAGTTTGAGATTTTAGAACTAATAAAGGGTAAGATCAACAGAGCGAGAGTTTGAGATTTTTAACTGGATAGTAGACATAGGACATTAGTTTTAAGGATGGCGAAAGCGTATTAAAACTAATTAGAATTTATTTATTTTCAAAAAGTAATTTTAAACCCGACGCGGGATGGCGAGAGCGTACGTTAGGGAATACTAGAATGACCCGAGTCAATAGAGCGAGAGTTTGAGACTAGGAGATTTAAGTAGGTAACGTCTTCATGAAGCGAGCATTTTATTAACTATGTTATTTCCAAAAAGCGTTTCTAAATCTGGTGGGATGGCGTGAGCGTACATTATGAGTTAGGATCGTAGTCTTAATCAATAGAGCGAGAGTTTGAGATGGGGACTTTTAAATGACATAATTAGTAAAGGTTTTTAATTTAATAAGAATCTGGCCAATGGAACTTTGGATCACCTCAGTTAGATGAACTACATACCGATATCTACGCATTTATATTTTACTTAGATTTAAGACTTTAGTTTCCCCTTTTAAACAACTCAAATATCATTAGCCTTAGCTTTACATAGTAACTTTAGATAACGGTAGATCGATTTATAGACCCTGTAGATTCGATATCTTTTAAAACTAGACGACACGACTATGCACTTGCAGTTATCCCGACTAATAGACACGTAAAGTCGCGATCAACTATGTTAATATGACTTGTTGCTTTTATCTCTTTGTCTTATATAGTTGTGCATATACTTGTTGATTTTATCCTTGTACACTTATACTTTTATCCATGGAATTATCATTGTGTACTAACCACATTGCATGAGATATTTATCTATCCATTCATCATATTCATTCATACATGAAATGATTCCCAAGGAACACCCCTTCATCCATTATCATTTGAGTTTTCATTGACCTCTTTGTTATACTCGCCTACTTGTCTTTTGTAACACATGTTATCACACACATGCACACACACTTGAGGTATCCATTGATTGATTGTTTGAGTTGTTGCTGAAAATCCAAAGGAATGGGAATGATATTGTAATACTGTGGGAGAATTGACTTTTAGAAATGTTGCGGATAACAAGAGGTATCACACACATGCACACACACTTGAGGTATCAATGAATTTAAAAAGGGTCATCGAAATTATTGTTCGCCACAAGACTGTCCCTGCCATAAGGAGGATATAATAGTCATTTTAGGCAACCAATGAGGATACTTCAGCAATCGAAAGGGACTATCATTATTATATCGTAGGCAACCTCGAGGGACAAGATCATGTAACCGAAGGCAACATCGAAGGGACTTATGATCTTTTAGTGATGATAATAAATTGAGGGCAACATTTGTTAAGATATCCTTGTATTCGAGGGACTTGACTATTTTTAAATCGAAAGGCAACAAGCAATAGGCAGCATAAGAAGGGTTACCATAAAGGCGTGTGGGTGTCACAATCAGATGATGTCATTCTGATATTTTATCTTGTAAGGTTTAATGATTCTAAGTTCAATTCAATGTTTTCACATGATACCCTGCAATAATAAGGCAAAAAGAAAAAAAATTTATTTTGCCTCTTTTATTTATTTCCCACCTGTAAGACACAAAAAGAAAGGTTGTTCTAAAAAATATGGTTAGTGTTGATTTTGTTTAGATTGGTGTTAATAGATTAAACCAAATTCTATAAGATATGTTGAACGATTTAGTCTCGCATATGAATTAGAAACTTGATTCTTGTATTGAAAAATGTCAATGATGATGTTTGTGTTTTTTGTGTGTGTATGAAAGTGAATAAAAAATATGGGTAAGGTGTATGTATTTTGTGTTGTTGTAATATGTGAGATGTTAAAGGTATTGGGGAAGAAGGCTAAAAAATTGTGAGGATGGATTCATGAAGATTGTCTTTGTGAAAGTGGTAATAAGGTTGTTAGAAATATGAAGATGATTTTTACACGTGAGTAAAGAGGATTAGGATTGTTAGTCTATTTATACCTAAAACTTAGATTAACGGAAAATATAATTTAACTTTTAATTAAGATAAAAATCAAAGATTAATTTTCTTCAATTCTTTCTAAAAATAGAATAATCAAATCAAAAAATGCAATGGAATTAATTTGTTAACAAAGCTAAATAGAAATCTACCTTATATAACTTTTTTTATGATTTTTGGTTAAAATATGCATAAAATAATGATTCAAAATAAAAAATAATGTATTTTTTTAATACTCTTAAAATAAAAACGAAAATACTATTTAAATAATAAAAGTGAGATTCGAACCCAGAATCTCTCACTCTTGAACCTTTTAATCTCAAGTCCTTACCAATTATGATACATCACTTATTCGAAATAACATGACATTTACAAATATATAAGGGCAAATTTTGGGGTATGACAGGTATTGACTAAAAAATTTTCAAGGTACTCAATCTCTTTTCCAATCTCTTTTAGCTTTGTGCTTAGTATTGTTAAAGCTCTGCACTTGTTTTAAAAATGGTTTTGTATTGTTAAAGCTCAACCTTTTTAAAATCAACTCTTGGTTTTGTATTGTTAAATCTCGACCAACCCATTTCTTTAAAACCTTGGTACTAAGAGGAGAATTATTCCCGGTGAAACTTCTCTTATACCATTGGATCTTGTATTGTTAAAGCTTGGCCCATTTTAAAACTTGTTAAGTATTGTTAAAGCTTAACATTTTAAAAAAAACTCGTTGAGTATTATTAAAGCTCAACACCCAAAAAGATTTTGACCACTTGGCCCTTTTATTTTCCTTTTAAGGGGAACTACAAAAGCTCTGACTTCCCTATTACTTAAGAGGTATGTAGGCCTAAGATACGATGCCTTATCGAACTCACTTTTAAAAAAACCTTCTTTTCTCATGTCCTCACTCTATTTAAACAACAAATCACAAAAACATTTTCAAAATAACAACAAAAATAACAATATTTTCAAAGAGGTTCCTATGGAGTACCATAGATGTGAGGGGTGCTTAAAACCTTCCCATTGCATAACAACCCCTACCTAAATCTCTGTTTATTTTATTAGTTTTGATTTTTAAAAACTTATGTGGGTTTTATTCGCTCTTTCTCTCATTTCCTTTTGAAATAATAAAGCATGGTGGCGACTCTGTTTAAAACATATGAGCTAAGTCTATTCAATGGATTTAGTCTCACAAATTTCACTGCTACACTAAATAAAAACCTTACATGCAAAACAATGAAAACGTTCCCATTAAATACAACGAATGTTAGGTGTGCTAATACATTCCTCTTACATAATCAAATCCCGAACTCGAATTTGGATGCGACGAACATTTTCTTTCAATTTAGGGGTTTTATCGATATTTTCCCTTTCCTTTAAGAATAAATAAATTTCAATAAGGACTCCTATATAATTTTCGCGGCGCGACACTTAACAATCCAACAATTTCTCATTACAATGAAATCATTGGAACTCTCCTATTTATCAAACAATGTCCTACTAGAGGGTTATTCTTTCTTAAAGATTCCTTTGTATAATTGACTAGATTTTGTGATGTAGATTTTGAAGATCCATATCACGTCAATATTTCTTCCTAAGTAAGTCTCATATCTAATGGCACACAAAGAAGAAACTAACTCTATCGTGTTCCTCTTCTATATTAGAATATCTTTATGTTTTTTTAAGCCACTTATGAGATTAAATACCATATTTTTACCTCCTACAATATCTTCAAGTATCTAGCTATAAACAACATATTCTCTACTATAACAACCTTAATATTGTTCATATTATAACCAACTCGGTCTTCCATGATATGACCGAACACTTGGAGAGTGATTGTCATATTTTTAGAGAAAAACATCATGCATGTACATTCAAGTTAATATCAATTTTCTCAACTAAAAAAATAACTAGTCAATTTCTTCACCAAGCCTATACTGCCTCAACCAATCCATGTACTTTTATCCAACTTGAGGAAGATAAACATTTATCATCCTCCAATGTTTGGGGGTATATTACACAATATCAAAGACACTTAGTTCGTTAACACTTATGAAAGTTGTTGAGTTGATTATCGTTATAATTATTATGTCTCGAAGTAAGTAGTTATGAGTTGGTTATAGTGAATCTATAAACTACATGATTTCCTCATGGTTAGGTATTTTGGAGCACACATTTAATTATAAAGAAAATTGATCTTTATTCATATTACTAAACAATTTTATTAATAAAGTTGACAACACAATCATATATCACAATTTCGTCCTCCTGGACCACCATACAGAAAAGCTTGCCTATATTGATCTCCTTCATAACCACGGTACCATAAGTCATAACAGTTTGAATTCGTATCCGTATACCGCTTCATATATTTTGGGTTGATGTCATTTTCATTATATTCTGAATCAATAATCTTTAGCAATCCCATTAAACCCGAGTTTCTGAATCTTTCTTTTGGAAATCTCCCACTACCCATGGGGGGACTATCCTTATTAGGTGGCGCATAAGTTTGGCCTCCAAATCTTATTAAAGAGGCTCCTTTACTTAAGTGAGTGAATAATTCTTTTGGCCAATATCCAGCATATATTGATTCTTTTTGAATAATTAACCACCAATGACCTGTAGTTCGATCCTATATATATTTAAGCAAATAACATGTAATTCAATAAGTAACTAAGTGATGATATTAACCAATCATTTTAATATTAACTAAAAAATAATAACTCATAATAAATTATAAATATTTTAATTCATCTATTTAACTAAGACTCTTTTCAATTAATATAATTATCACTTTTTATATAAAAATTTCAATCGAAATTTAAAATTAATTACATTATATATATATTAAAATAAAATACTATTTAAAAATACATTGTAACTTTTGTGGTAATGACTTGTAAAAACATATTATAATATATTTAAATACATTCAAAATCAAAATTTTACCTGTTTGATTTTGAAAAGACCAATTTCTTTTGCTGCTGATCCAATTGAACTAGTAGGATGTAAAACAGAACCAAGTGCATACTCTTTGTTATGGTTGACTTGCACAAAACCCGGACAATTAACATTGTAACATCCAATTTTTTTGTAACTATCAGCCTGAATGTTTATATAAAAGTGAGCTTGATAAAAATCAAATTATGTGTTTTTTCATCACATAAATTATTTAATGTATTACATAACATTCTTACCGTCCAATGACTAGTTAGTCGAAGTTGGCTGTCTCCATATAAACTTGGATGAACCTTGTACAACAAATACTATATGTGAGTAGTATATTACAAAAGAGAATTTCCTGGTATAACATTTACATAGATTAATTAATAGACACAAAAAATATGAAATCATCAATACATCTGTGAAAAATGGCTTTGAGAAATAAATTATGTTTCTTTCTAAAACACACACGGACTCTCTCTCAAATAAAATATAATTTAACAATCTTAAAAGAAAACATAAAATTAATATAAACAACTTACCCCGGCTCCGACTTGTATGCTATTAAGTTCCGTTGGGGGTCCATTTTCTATCCATATTGAAGATATGCTGTATTGATTTGTTTGAAGCGATAGATTATATGCGCCAATGCCTACGGATGCTCCATGAAATATCATGTTTTGGGTTGTATCAAGAGTAACTCTCTACATAATACAAAAACATACAATAATATTATTATTTATTTTTATTTTGTTTATATTGGTATTATCTTATAATAAGTATAAAAAAAAGTAGTCATGTTGATTTGAAATTTAATTATATTTTAAATTCAATATTTAAAATAATAATTAATAAATAATACTAAAATGCTTATATATAAAAATCTACAACAATATTTTACCGATGAAATAATCTAGCATTTTAAATTTACATAACTTTAAATTATATATTAAATTATGATCTATTACATCAAAGTAGGACTATTAAGTTTCACGTAAAATGTATTTATTGCAAACAATTACTTACATGATAGCCAAGAGAGCCTTTTGAATACGGCTGAAAATCATCCATTTGTAATCTTGAGGATGCATTAATAATAATTTGATCTATTTTTCTTTGGTTGTAAATAGGCACTTTTCCCGATGAGCAACCGTCCACATTTTTACCATAAGATGATTTAATTTGCATGGTGTTATTTGTAAAGGTTGGGTAAAGCTACATAAATTGAAAAGAAAAAAAAAAGGTTCATTCAACATTATAACATAATTGAAAATGAAATTATTTACAAAATGAATAATTGAATTAATCTTGAATGAATATTTTAGATTCAAAATTTAAAATAACAAACATTAAATATTATATTATTTAGTTATCTACAGTTATATATTTTTCTCTTATACTTCATCAAATAACAAGTATTTTTCACTTTACAATTCGGTAAGTTAGTTAATATTATAAGTTGTTCAACTAATATACCTGAATTTTGTGATTTTGAAGTAAAGGATGTTGTAAAGAAGGTTGCTTGTAGATATCAACACAATCAAAATCACTCACCACCTGACATTGAATTTTCTAAATAAAAATTAAATCACATGTACAAAGAAATTAAGAAGTGACAATAGATCACATACCATGAGGCCATTGGATAGAGTAAAGTCACTTTCCCCATCTAGTATAATATTGTTTCTGGCATCAATTTTACAATATGTTATGCACAAACTAAGAATTAGAAAGACTATTAGATCCATCAAGTTTTTAAAATTACTTTGTAGAATATGCAATCCATGTAGAAGTATATATACACTACAAAGTGAAAGAAATTTGAATATAATATTAAAAAAAATCAATTTTCAAATTATTATTATTATTTAAAACATCATAACAAAATACGTGTGAATTCTATACCTAAAAATTAGGTTCTTTTAATTTTGAATGACAAATAAAAATAATAATATTTTAATCTAATGCATTTAAGACTATTAAATGTATTTAAGTTTGACTATTTTTTTAATTTTTTTATTCTTTCTTTGTGTTGAAAAGAATTTCAAATATAAATATTTTTTGTCACAAAAATACACATGTATTGAAAAATTCTGTTTGTTTGATATGCTATCACTGACAATTTTAAAAATTGTGCAATTATTAAAGCTGATATTTAATTTGAGACAAAAATGTATTTGGAAATATTTTAATTATCTTTATTGTTCCAGTTTAAATGTGATTTTTTATATTTATTTTATTTTTAAGCTAATACTTATTTTTAAAAATGTATATATTTTTAAGTTAGTAACTTAGTATGCAAGTATTCATTATTAAACATAAAAAAAATACTTATGACATTTAATAAATGAGTGAGTATTAATGTTTATTTTTTTTATTTTTTTTTGTCAATCAATCCCAGTGGCCGAAAATTCACCTTTATAGATAAATAAGTAGGATGCACGGTTTCAAATTTGCATCTCATATCTATCTGATATTTTTGCATAACTATCAATCGAACAAGTTTAATGTGACAATTTAATAATTATTTTTATTGACAAATAAAAAAGAAATTAATATATTAATTTACTCTATTTAAGACAATTAAAAGTATTTAAACAATTAAAATGTATCATGTCCTTTTTCTATACATGTTAACTAGTGCTTGAAATGAGTCGAGTCAAGACTATTTTTAATGACTCGATAAGAATTTGGTCAGCTCAAAACTCGACTCGAGTTTGACATGAACTTTTTTTAAGCTCAAATTAATTCAATTATTAGGTTTAGTTCATTAACTTTACGGACTTATAAGGCATTTTTTTAAATTGAGAGAGAGAGAGAGAGAGAGAGAGAGAGAGAGAGAGAGAGAGAGAGAGAGAGAGAGAGAGAGAGAGAGAGAGAGCGAGGGAGGGAGGGAGGGAGGGAGGGAGGGAGGGAGGGAGGGAGGGAGGGAGGGAGGGAGGGAGAGAGAGAGGGAGAGAGAGAGAAATTTATATGAGAATGTGAGAATAAATATGAACCATTAGATTTTAAAATAACTGGTGGAGATTAAGTGTGAATCCTTTTTTTCTCTCTCCTCCATTATTAAAATAAATATTGAGGAAAGAGAAAAAAATATTGACACTTAATATCCACTATTTATTTTAAAATCTAATGGTTCAGATTCATTCTCATATGATACGTCATATATATATATATATATATATATATATATATATATATATATATATATATATATATATATATATATATATATATATATATATATATATATATATATATATATATATAATATAGCATACCAAGTGAGAATATTTTATAATGTAGACTATAATATTAAAAAACTCGGTTTTAAGAATGTTATTATTAAGTAACATACATGTATTAGGGACGTCTCAAAGGAGGTCATATTTTAAGTTTAAAAATTGACCCCTAATAAAAAGAACATAGAAAAATTCGAACAGAGCCATTTTTTTTGTTAATTTATATTAATATTTATAAATAAGGAGTATACGACAAACGCACAACAAGTTGTGCTATATTTTTTTAATTCATTCATATTAAAAAGACTTAATTTCAACTTTAGTCCCCCTATTTTGTTTTTTTCTTAATTTTGATTCCTCTATTTTAAAAACCACTATTTTAGTTATATTTTTTAATGATATATTTTCTTTTGTGTTTAAAATAAAAAAATCATCTTTTTAAGTTTTCTGTGCAATTTCCGTCCTTCTATTTTGTTTTTTTTCAAAATTAGTACATATTTTTGTCCATTTTTCAAGAGAAAACTCAAAAGAAGATAAAAAATCGTGGTGTTAAAAATGGGGAGACAAAATAAGAAAATCTAAATTGTAATTAAGCCTATTAAAAATAAAGTTTGTAGTGCTAATCACACAACATTGTTATCCATGCCTAACATGAATTTCAAAAGATTATATAAAACAAATTATTTGTCTTTCAAAATATAACATAACTTAATCCGTTGAAATTATATAAAAGAATAAAATATTAATGTAAAATGGTATTGACTGGGTCCAGGGGTGGCCCTGAGCGGGAGCCCAGTGTAAGAACAAGCATACATTCACAAATGAGTTTTTGATTCATGGCAAACATCACAAGCAACCAAATACAAAAAGCATAAATGAATGACTCAGGACAATGGAAGATTATGAAGCTCAAATCACTCAGAAAATGGTATTGCATCTGTTAGGTCGACCAAGCAAAGCCCTAGGTCGACTCAAAACCAGAGCAAACTCAGCAAAACTGACAAGGTCACTGTTAGGTCGACCTACCCACACTCCCAGGTCGACCTAAACTGAAGAGTTTTTCTCATATCACTGTTAGGTCGACCCACTCACATCCACAGGTCGACCTAATCTGAAGAAATCTCCAAAAAGCTGAATTAACTGATTCTAGGTCGACCTAACCTACCAATGGGTCGACCCAACTGGAAACAAATTCAATTTGGCTCATTTTACTTCTGTTAGGTCGACCTAAGCACTAAGGTAGGTCGACCTATCTGCTGAAAACTTCCCAAATCATGTGTTCACTCTACTCCAACATACCAGCAACTATATATATCATTCCATGTTAATTATTCATCAACACCAACAACTTAAAGATACACAAAGGCTTCTCATCTTCGTTCTTCATCATCTCCAACACAATTACACATAATCATTCTTGCGTTGAGGGTTAGTGATCGAGTTCGATAACGTCCATGGAACGGAATTGAAGATTCCTAGTGGGTGAAGATTTGTGGGGTTTTTGGGGAATAAAATCCGCGGTTTTTGTCCTCCAAGATAGGTATTTCTTGGGGGTTTTTATCAAGAGGTTTCATTGAGGATCAAGCTGAGTGTGAAGATTGAGGAACTAGGGTTCAAGCAATTCAAGACACTGCAGAAAAGATCAAAGTGAAGCTCTTGGAATACCTTGATCTGGCTCAAGATTAAGGGGAAAGAAGATTCAAAGGATCGACATAATTGGTTTATCGTTTATCGCTTTGTTAATCTTCTTTGTATAAACTGTTTTCATAGTAATGGAAAACTTCCCAATTCCCGTTTGGAATTGGGGGCAGATGTAGTCGTAGCGAGGACGATCGACGAACTGCCTCATCAAATATCGTGTTCTTATAGCCTTTATATTTTTGTTTATGTTTTGTTCATACTTGGTTATAATTGCAATTTGATAAACGATTCAAGTGTTAAAATTGTGCATTAAGAGTTTGTCTAAACATCACAATTCACCACACATTGAATCACCATCAATTGAGATTATCACCAAGTGTTTGTCGTTTTGCTTCAATCGTTATCAAAGCATTGCAAACAACGTATATCAAATCAAGAAGTTAATCGATTCTCACTAGAGCGACATATTGATTCTATAGGGTATCCTTTTATCACTAATCTCAAAATGTTTTGTGGTTTTTAACACATATACAATCGTTTCAATAGCGGTCCGGAATAGACGCGAGTCGATTCAGAACCGCTTTCGCTTAAAGTTCAAATAATTCCGAAAAACTCTGAGAGATCTATTCACCCCCCTCTAGATCCTTAAGCCTAGCGTCTAACAAGTGGCATCAAGAGCTTTGGTTCATTCCGTGCTACACGAAACACTTTTTGGAAAGATGGCTTCCGAACCTAAAGGGGCTCACAATAGAGCTCCAGTTTTCAACGGTGAAAACTATGGCTATTGGAAGGATTGTATGTGCGTTCATATCAACGCCATTGATAGGAACATCTGGACAACAATTGTCAATGGTCCTTTTCAGATCACCATGACAAATGCAGCTGGTGCCGTTGTTCCAAAACCAGAAAATACTTGGGATGCTGAAGATGAAAAGAGATATGGATACGATTGGAAAGCGAGAAATATTCTAATCTCAGCTCTAGGAGTTGATGAATACTATCGTGTTTCTCATTGTAGATCCTCTAAAGCTATGTGGGACACATTGCAAGTTGCCCATGAGGGCACGGATGATGTCAAACTAGCTAGAATCAATACGCTAACTCAATAGTTCGAACTCTTTCACATGGAAGATGGTGAATCCATCGAAAACATGCAAAAGAGATTCGTACATTTGAAAAATCGTTTAAATTCTCTTGATAGACCTGTTTCCAATATTGTTGCTACTAACAAAATATTGAGATGTTTAAACAGGGAATGGCAACCTAAGGTTACGACAATAAAGGAAGCAAATGATCTAAACACCTTAGACATCACCACTCTCTTCGGTAAACTGGAAGAGCATGAACAACACCTTAAATGCCTTGACATGCATGAGAAAAGAACAAAGAAAGATAAGAACATGGAGAAAGAGGTAGAGAGGAAGTCAATTGCTCTAAAGGCTTCAAGCTCCAAGACCTTAAAGCAAGAGCAAAAGGATAGTGATACGAGCGAAAATGAAGACTCCGATGATGAGGAAATGGGACTGTTTGTGCGAAGATACAACAAATACCTAAAGAAAAATGGGGCAAAACATTCCAACAAAGGCTTGATCAACTATAGAAAGCAATCAAACAAGTACAATCAAGATGAAGATGACAAAGGAAAAATCAAAGGTCCTTGTTTCAATTGCGGCAAAGTTGGTCATTACAAACTGGATTGCCCATACCTTAAAAAGGAAAAGGAGAAGAATCAAAGCAAAAGTCATAATAAGTCTAGAAGAGCCTACATAGCATGGGAAAGCGATTCATCTAGTGAAGACTCATCAAGCGATGAAGAAGAATTGGCGAATCTATGTCTCATGGCTCATCAATACAAGAAAAAGAAACATGTAAGTCACCTTAAACCCGAACTCATAGACAAGGTATCTCACTCTCAATTAAAACTTGCTTTTGAAAAATTACATAGAGATGCAATTGAAGCTTTCAAACTTTTGGCCTCAAATAAGAAAATCTTTTCATATCTTGAATCAAAAATTGAGAAAACCGAAAAGGATATGGAAGCTTTAAAACAATCTATGCTAGATATTCAAAAGGATAAAGTTGAGTTAGATCCTACATCTTGGTTTGGTTGTGAGACATGTCATATTTGGCAAAAAGAAGTAAGAGATCTAAAAGCCAAATTAGACAAGGCTCTACAACCAAAAGTGACTTTTGCAGTTGATCCGAATAAGTTCAAAAGATCTTATACCCCCTTATATAGTAAATACACTTTTGTACCAAAAGTATCAACTAGCAAAACTGCATATTCTCATCATATTACCTGCCACTATTGTTGCAAAAAGGGTCACACCATTGAAAAATGCAAATTTAGGAGGGTTCTAGTTCCTAAAGGAGTATTCCAATGGTTGCCGAAATGCAACAACTTATGTACTCACTACCAAGGACCCAATGAAAATTGGGGACCTCCCATTTTAAATTAATTTTGCAGGAAAAGTGTCTTGACATTGCCGAAAGGTTGTGGTTCCTTGATAGCGGATGTTCAAGACACATGACGGGTGACATATCGCTTTTTGTTGAGTTTCATGCGAAGAAAAAGGGATACGTTACTTATGGAGACAACAATCGGGGAGCTATACTTGGTAAAGGAAGTGTAGGTAACCCTTCTACCACAACTATAACTGATGTACTACTAGTAGAAGGACTTAAACATAATCTTTTAAGTATTAGTCAATTGTGCGACAAAGACTTCAAAGTAACCTTTACAAATTCTGATTGCACAATTGAACACTTAAAGAAAAGAGACATTATGTTTAATGGCATAAGAGTAAATAATATCTATATGTTAAATTTGGACGAAGTATCCAAGACAAGTGCTAAGTGTCTCATCGCTCTAGGCGAAGACTCATGGCTTTGGCATAGACGTCTTGCCCACATAAACTTTGACTTACTTAATAAGGTTGTCACAAAAGACTTAGTAATCGGCCTACCAAAAATAAAATTTTCAAAGAATCATCTATGTGATGCATGTCAAAAGGGGAAACAAACAAAAACCTCTTTTAAATCAAAAAATGTGGTCTCAACATCACGCCCTCTTGAACTTCTTCACATGGATCTTTTTGGCCCCTCAAGGACCAAAAGCTTAGGTGGCAACATCTATGGTTTGGTCATTGTAGATGATTACTCTAGATTTTGTTGGACAATCTTCCTACTTAGTAAGGATCAAACTTTTCCAGCCTTTACTCAATTTGCAAGGTTATGTCAAAATAAGATGAACACTAAAATAGTTGCAATACGTAGTGATCACGGTGGAGAATTCGAAAACTATTTGTTTGAAAAATTCTGTGATAAACATGGAATTGAACATAACTTTTCAGCTCCTAGAACACCACAACAAAATGGTGTGGTTGAACGTAAAAATCGTGTTCTAGAGGAGTTGGCAAGAACAATGCTCAATGAAGGTAGTCTACCTAAATATTTTTGGGCGGATGCCGTTAGCACTGCATGTTATGTTTTAAATAGGGTACTAATACGTCCTATACTAAACAGAACGCCATATGAACTATTAAAGGGTAGAAAACCTAATGTGTCACATCTCCACGTATTCGGTTGCAAATGTTTTGTGTTAAATAATGGTAAGGATAACCTTGGCAAATTCGATGCTAAAGCTGATGAAGGCATATTTCTAGGCTATTCTCAATCTAGTAAAGCATATAGGATTTACAATAAAAGGTTACTTATAGTTGAAGAGTCAGTTCATGTGTCCTTTGATGAATCTTATGCAAAATATGTCGAGAAAGGTATATCTTTTGATAGTGCAGGTCCATCTACTGAAGACATAGTCAAAGATAAGGAAGACGAAAATGAATGTGTTGCAAAGAAAGATGCTGAGAAAGAGAAAGATGAGTCTCATGAAGATATTGAAAAAGAAAGCATCTCAACAAACAAAGATCTTCCTAAGGCCTGGACAAACGTAAAAGATCATCCAATTGACAACATAATAGGAGACATCTCAAAGGGCGTTACAACACGCTCCAAGATAAGTAACTTCTGTAATCATTTTGCTTTTGTTTCACAAGTTGAGCCGAAAAACGCAAAAGACGCATTACTTGATGAGCATTGGCTAATCGCCATGCAAGAGGAATTAAACCAATTTAAACGGAATGACGTTTGGGATCTTGTCCCTCGTCCGGGAGATCATCAAGTAATCGGTACTAGATGGGTTTTTCGTAACAAACTTGATGAAAACGGAGTTATCACTAGAAACAAAGCTAGATTAGTGGCTCAAGGATATAATCAAGAGGAAGGTATAGATTATGAAGAGACGTACGCTCCCGTAGCACGTCTCGAAGCTATCCGTCTCTTACTTGCTTATGCTTGCTCAAAAGATTTTAAACTATACCAAATGGATGTTAAAAGTGCCTTTCTAAATGGCTATATAAACGAAGAGGTCTACGTCGCTCAGCCACCTGGCTTTGAAAACTACATGTACCCCACTCATGTTTATAAGTTGAAACGTGCCTTGTACGGTCTCAAACAAGCCCCTAGGGCTTGGTACGAACGTTTGAGCAAATTCCTACTTAGTCAAGGATACGTTAGGGGTAAAGTCGACACTACTCTCTTCGTTAGAAGAAAAGACAAAGATATACTATTGGTTCAAGTTTATGTAGACGATATTATATTTGGTTCAACTAACGCACAACTGGTCAAAGAATTTTCTAAGCTAATGCAGAGTGAATTCGAGATGAGTCTCATGGGAGAGCTAAATTTCTTCCTTGGCCTACAAATCAAGCAACTCAGTCATGGAACGTTCGTAAGTCAAACCAAGTATTGTACAGAGCTACTTAAAAGATTTGGAATGAGTGAGGCAAAGGAGATTGACACACCTATGGCAACAAACAGTAACATAGACAAAGATGAGAAAGGTAAAGAGGTTGATGTGAAATTGTACCGAGGCATGATAGGCTCACTATTGTATCTCACAGCCTCAAGACCGGATATCATGTTTAGTGTATGTATGTGTGCAAGATACCAATCCTATCCAAAGGAATCACACCTAAAGGCCGTAAAAAGAATTCTACGATATCTACGTGGAACTACTGCATATGGCCTATGGTATCCTAAAGGTAATGAATGTTATTTGGTGGGATTCTCCGACTCAGACTTTGCTGGATGCAAATCCGACAGAAAGAGCACCAGTGGGACATGTCATCTCTTCTCAAATTCATTGATAAGCTGGCATAGCAAGAAACAAGTATCAGTTGCATTATCCACCGCTGAGGCAGAATATGTAGCTGCCGGAAGCTGTTGTGCTCAGATATTATGGCTCAAGCAACAACTCATTGACTTTGGTATCAAGCTTGATCATATACCTATCATGTGCGACAACACAAGTGCTATAAACTTAAGTAAGAATCCTGTTCTACACTCACGAACCAAGCATATTGAAATAAGGCATCACTTCCTAAGGGATCATGTAGAAAAAGGAGAAGTTATATTTGAACATGTAGAGAGCAAGAAGCAACTAGTTGACATTTTCACCAAACCTCTTGCAACGGAGCAGTTCTTCAACATTCGCAGAGAATTAGGGATATTAGATATCTCTAATTTGAGCTAAATCCGTTTGTGTTCTTAACCTTATTCCTTTACTTTATATATATATTGATTATGTCCAAGCTAACATTTGTCCTAGTATGAAGGTAGCTCAGCATCAAATCAACATGATGACTAGATACCTCCAATTGTGAAAGTGGTAACATGTTTGTTGTTCATTTCCAAAAATTTCATTGATATTGTAATATGATATCAATCAACATGCTTATAATGACGTCATACATGTTTTAATCAAATTTCAAGCTTGGATATGATACGCATAATGCTGTTTATTATAATTTCCTGTCACCTTTCTATTTCTCTCTTCCTGTTTTCTATCTTTTGGTGTTGTCAAAGGGGGAGATGAATTGAGAAGTACGGGAGAGCTTGTACGGGGGAGCTTAGTACGGGGGAGCTTTATTTAGTCATTCAATCAAGTATTTGCCATCATCAAAAAGGGGGAGTTTGTAAGAACAAGCATACACTCACAAATGAGTTTTTGATTCATGGCAAACATCACAAGCAACCAAATACAAAAAGCATAAACGAATGACTCAAGACAATGGAAGATTATGAAGCTCAAATCACTCAGAAAATGGTATTGCATCTGTTAGGTCGACCAAGCAAAGCCCTAGGTCGACTCAAAACCAGAGCAAACTCAGCAAAACTGACAAGGTCACTGTTAGGTCGACCTACCCACACTCCCAGGTCGACCTAAACTGAAGAGTTTTTCTCATATCACTGTTAGGTCGACCCACTCACATCCACAGGTCGATCTAATCTGAAGAAATCTCCAAAAAGCTGAATTAACTGATTCTAGGTCGACCTAACCTACCAATAGGTCGACCCAACTGGCAACAAATTCAATTTGGCTCATTTTACTTCTGTTAGGTCGACCTAAGCACTAAGGTAGGTCGACCTATCTGCTGAAAACTTCCCAAATCATGTGTTCACTCTGCTCCAACATACCAGCAACTATATATATCATTCCATGTTAATTATTCATCAACACCAACAACTGAAAGATACACAAAGGCTTCTCATCTTCGTTCTTCATCATCTCCAACACAATTACACATAATGATCCTGGCGTTGAGGGTTAGTGATCGAGTTCGATAACGTCCATGGAACGGAATTGAAGATTCCTAGTGGGTGAAGATTTGTGGGGTTTTTGGTGAATAAAATCTGCGGGTTTTGTCCTCCAAGATAGGTATTTCTTGGGGGTTTTTATCAAGAGGTTTCATCGAGGATCAAGCTGAGTGTGAAGATTGAGGAACTAGGGTTCAAGCAATTCAAGACACTGCAGAAAGGATCAAAGTGAAGCTCTTGGAACACCTTGATCTGGCTCAAGATTAAGGGGAAAGAAGATTCAAAGGATCGACATAATTGGTTTATCGTTTATCGCTTTGTTAATCTTCTTTGTATAAACTGTTTTCATAGTAATGGAAAACTTCCCAATTCCCGTTTGGAATTGGGGGCAGATGTAGTCGTAGCGAGGACGATCGACGAACTGCCTCATCAAATATCGTGTTCTTATAGCCTTTATATGTTTGTTTATGTTTTGTTCATACTTGGTTATAATTGCAATTTGATAAACGATTCAAGTGTTAAAATTGTGCATTAAGAGTTTGTCTAAACATCACAATTCACCACACATTGAATCACCATCTATTGAGATTATCACCAAGTGTTTGTCGTTTTGCTTCAATCGTTATCAAAGCATTGCAAACAACGTATATCAAATCAAGAAGTTAATTGATTCTCACTAGAGCGACGTATTGATTCTATAGGGTATCCTTTTATCGCTAATCTCAAACTATTTTGTGGTTTTTAACACATATACAATCGTTTCAATAGTGGTCCGGAATAGACGCGAGTCGATTCAGAACCGCTTTCGCTTAAAGTTCAAATAATTCCGAAAAACTCTGAGAGATCTATTCACCCCCCTCTAGATCCTTAAGCCTAGCGTCTAACACCCAGGACCCATAATTTTAGGAGCATCAAAAAAAATTTCTTTTTTCCCCTATATATATTAAAAGAAAATTTTTCTATTTTAAAAAAACTTGTTAGAATTTTTTTAAAAAAAATATTGGTTAACAAAATTATATAGGCACTACAAAGTCAAAATTAATAAAAGAATGTATTTTCCCATAAATAAAATATAGAGTAGAATAACATCAATTAATTCCCCTAAAATAAAATCAATTAATATATCCATAATTTTAGCAACTAAACAGTTTAATTGAGACACTAAAATTAAAATAATGATATAGAGAATATTTTATATTATTGATAATGTTATTTGATAGGTTAGAAATCTTCTGACCGTGTCGAATTTGAATTAAGCTATTGATCTTGATGGTGAAATTTTGTTTCAAGAATTGAAAGTTATTAGAGAAGCTGTAACAGTTGAATCAAAATCAAGCTATATGATATTGAGTTTTTTAAAGACTTTTAATTGTTTTCCTAACGCATGCATAGCTTATAGAATATTATTGACTATTCCTATCAGAGTTGCATTTGCTGAAAGAAATTTGTTTAAATTAAAATTATTAAAATTTTATTTGAGATCTACCATATCACAAGATAGATTAAATAGTCTTGCGTTGATTTTAATTTAAAATAATTTTTTGAAGAACCTTGTTTATGACCAAATTAATAATGATTTTGCAACAAAAAATTCTAAGAGGATGATATTTAAATAATTTCAAAGGTTTGGTCAATTTTTTTATAAGAAAAAAGATTGAATGAGAAGAAGAAAAAAAAAAAGAAGAAAAATAACTCTCATTACAGTGGTTTATTTTTGATGTAGTATAAACATTGATTCAAAGATCCATACTTGTATTCTTTTTGCACAATGTCAAATGAAAAGGTGTTTTTTATCCAATTATTTATGTTTTCCTGATGTATTTATTGTTTAAAAAAATTATAGGGGCACCACTTTTTTTATTCGCCCAAGGCACCCAAATTCAAAGGACCGACTCTGACTAGGTCTATTATTAATTTTAATATATTATATAAAAAAGTGATTTGTCAATATATAATATATAACCTAATTAATGCATTATGTAAAATTATAAAATAAATCTATACAAAATTAATGCATTAAGATATTGTGAAATTATAAAATCATAAAGTAAAAACATTGAATACAAAGTCCATTATTATTTTTTTTGCTCATGATGGAGGGTCCATTATTAATTTTAAAAAACTTTTTTAAAAAAATAATATTATAACTTAATGTCTTTAACATTATTAGATAAATTTAAATTTGACTATTTTCTTTTTTATTGTGTAATTTTCTCACAATAGTTTCTACACCGGAAACTATTGTGTAATTTTTACTGGATCTAACCTTACTTTGGATCATAGTATTTTATTTCCTTGTTTTTATTATTATTTGATCAAAGAATTTATCGAAGAACAATCCAATCGACTTGTGGTGGAGGTTCGAGTACTTAAAGATCTAAAGATTTATTCCAGATTTTTATTATTCAGGTTTTCTATTTACCGCATTTATTTCTTGTATGATTATAAATTATGTTCAAATTAATATGCCTGAATTTATAAACCAAATTTATTATTGCATGCTTAAACCACTTAATATGTCTGGCTAATTTATTTAGAAGTCGGTATGTAAAGTAATTTAACCGTAGGGATCCGAAATAAATTGGCTTAAATATGTTTTATTAAAAATCACTCGTTTATGGTTTTGTGTCTAATTTAATTTTCTAAAGTTCTAAAATCAACAGAGCGAGAGTTTGAGATTTTAGAACTAATAAAGGGTAAGATCAACAGAGCGAGAGTTTGAGATCTTTAACTGGATAGTAGACATAGGACATTAGTTTTAAGCATGGCGAAAGCGTATTAAAACTAATTAGAATTTATTTATTTTCAAAAAGTGTTTTTAAACCCGACGCGGGATGGCAAAAGCGTACGTTAGGGAATACTAGCATGACCCGAGTCAACAGAGCGAGAGTTTGAGACTAGGAGATTTAAGTAGGTAACGTCTTCATGAAGCGAGCATTTTATTAACTATGTTATTTTCAAAAAGCGTTTCTAAATCTGGTGGGATGGCGAGAGCGTACATTATGAGTTAGGATCGTAGTCTTAATCAATAGAGCAAGAGTTTGAGAGGAAGACTTTTAAATGACATAATTAGTAAAGGTTTTTAATTTAATAAGAATCTGGCCAATGGAACTTTGGATCACCTAAGTTAGATGAACTACATACCGATATTCGCGCATTTATATTTTCTTTAGATTTAAGACTTTAGTTTCCCCTTATAAACAACTCAAATATCATTAGCCTTAGATTTACATAGTAACTTTAGATAACGGTAGATCGATTTATAGTCCCTGTGGATTCGATATCTTTTAAAACTACACGACACGACTATGCACTTGCAGTTATTCTGACTAATAGATACGTAAAGTCGCGATCAAGTTTTTGGCGCCGTTGCCGAAGACTATTTAAGTCGATATCGTAACTCACTGTAACACCGTAGAGACAGACATTTTTTTTTGTTAGTTACAATGTATCACCCAAACTTTTTCTACAACTCCCAACTACAATATTTTGAGGGATACCAAGAATCCCATAAATCCGACCTCGAAATACTGTTGGAAAATTTCAATGTTGCGCCACAAATTCATTCTCACCCAAATTATGTCTGTAACTCCCAGTCTCAAAATTTCGAGGAACCACAAGAAACATATAATCCAAACCTCGAAACATTAATTGGAGATTACAATTCGACACTAGCTTATCCTCAACTGAATTCCCTCTGCAACTACTAATCTCAACATTTCGAGGAACCACAAGAATTTTATAATTTCAACCAAAACCATCCTCAACCGAATTTCCTCCATGATCACCACGCCCAACATTTTGAGGAGTCGCAAGATTATCATAAATCCAACCTCGAAATCTTAATGGAGGAATTTATTGAAGCATAAACTCTCTCTAGGCTAGAATCTATGATGACGAAGCACTTTGAGGAAATACAAAATGCAACGCTAGCTCCCTTTGAAGAACCTCAAGAATCCCATAATTTTTACTTCGAAACATCAATGGAGGATCCCGACGAGACGCTAACTCAATCTAGATTAGAAGACATGATGGAGCACTTTGTAGAGACACAAACCGTCCAAAACCAAGAGTTTATCAAACAAAGTCTTCAAAACAACGAAACCTTTTATGCAACTGACCACTATGGTTGAGTCCCTCGCGACTCACAACATGGCATTAGAGATGAGTTTGTGCTTCAAAGATGAGTCCTAGATCTTCAAAATCCAATCCAGGTACCTTATGAATTTCCATGGCTTTCATACGTTCCTCCAGCAACTTGTATTTGTCATCAGGATGTTCATCCTGATGGTGATAATCCTCTTCTTCTTCAGAGGGTTTAGCAGAATCATGGTTACTTTTTGCATCAGTTTTGATACTAGCATCATCATCTTGCTCATCCTCATCACTGTCTTCAGAGGTTTCAGCATCCCTGAGTTACAAGATCGGTCTAAGCTTTTTCACCTGAGTCTTCTTACCCTTCTTCTTCTTCTTTTTAGTCAGTATAGCTTTCAGCTCTTCTTGCCCCTTGGACAAATTCAGAATCAAGGCTTGGAACTCAGTGTTTTGAGCTTGGAGATCCTTAACTGATTTTAGAACTGATAAAGGGTAAGATCAACAGAGCGAGAGTTTGAGATTTTAGAACTAATAAAGGGTAAGATCAACAGAGCGAGAGTTTGAGATTTTTAACTGGATAGTAGACATAGGACATTAGTTTTAAGGATGGCGAAAGCGTACTAAAACTAATTAGAATTTATTTATTTTCAAAAAGTGTTTTTAAACCCGACGCGGGATGGCGAGAGCGTACGTTAGGGAATACTAGAATGACCCGAGTCAATAGAGCGAGAGTTTGAGACTAGGAGATTTAAGTAGGTAACGTCTTCATGAAGCGAGCATTTTATTAACTATGTTATTTCCAAAAAGCGTTTCTAAATCTGGTGGGATGGCGTGAGCGTACATTATGAGTTAGGATCGTAGTCTTAATCAATAGAGCGAGAGTTTTAGATGGGGACTTTTAAATGACATAATTAGTAAAGGTTTTTAATTTAATAAGAATCTGGCCAATGGAACTTTGGATCACCTAAGTTAGATGAACTTCATACCGATATCTCCGCATTTATATTTTACTTAGATTTAAGACTTTAGTTTCCCCTTTTAAACAACTCAAATATCATTAGCCTTAGCTTTACATAGTAACTTTAGATAATGGTAGATCGATTTATAGTCCCTGTGGATTCCATATCTTTTAAAACTACATGACACGACTATGCACTTGCAGTTATCCCGACTAATAGACACGTAAAGTCGCGATCAACTATGTTAATATGACTTGTTGCTTTTATCTCTTTGTCTTATATAGTTGTGCATATACTTGTTGATTTTATCCTTGTACACTTATACTTTTATCCATGGAATTATCATTGTGTACTAACCACATTGCATGAGATATTTATCTATCCATTCATCATATTCATTCATACATGAAATGATTCCCAAGGTATAAACACCCCTTCATCCATTATCATTTGAGTTTTCATTGACCTCTTTGTTATACTCGCCTACTTGTCTTTTGTGACACATGTTATCACACACATGCACACACACACTTGAGGTATCCATTGATTGATTGCTTGAGTTGTTGCTGAAAATCCAAAGGAATGAGAATGATATTGTAATATGCTGGGAGAACTGAATTTTAGAAATGTTGCGGATAACAAGAGTCGCCACCGACTTTTATTTTATCCAATATATAGAAATGCTAAAAGAACAGAAAAAAAACCTTTTTTGAAAGAGATTGAGTTCGGGGGGTAAGTTATACAAAGGGAAGGTGTAAGCACCCTTTGTATCCATGGTTATCCATGGACTCTTAATTGCTTATCTCACTTTGAAATGTTTGAAAAGTGTCGTGTGTGAATAATAAAACTTTTATTTTAGCTTGTAAAATAAGCGTAGCCTTTTTGAAGGTTTTTGAAAAGATGGTGTAAAAGAAATTTTGAATTTAAACCAGAGCAAGCAATTAAAAACAATTACCCTTAAATTAAAAGTTTCTATTCTTTAAGACTTTAATGGGATAGGGCTATCCATACCATAAAGAGGGCAGTCAGTCCTTTCAATGAATTTAAAAAGGGTCATCGAAATTATCGTTCGCCACAAGACTGTCCCTGCCATAAGGAGGATATAATAGTCATTTTAGGCAACCAATGAGGATACTTCAGCAATCGAAAGGGACTATCATCATTATATCGTAGGCAACCTCGAGGGACAAGATCATGTAACCGAAGGCAACATCGAAGGGACTTATGATCTTTTAGTGATGATAATAAACTGAGGGAAACATTTGTTAAGGTATCCTTGTATTCAAGGGACTTGACTATTTTTAAATCGAAAGGCAACAAGCAATAGGCAGCATAAGAGGAGTGCCGAATGTTTCATGAGTGACGTCGGTTGAACGATTGCGATTGGCGGCGTTTGTAGTGTCCGTCGCGGTTTCCTGGCCGGTGGTGCTTCGTGGTGCTGCCCTTGAGTGTTGTTGGTGTGGCGTTGATTTATAGGGGCGCGCTTGCTCAGAGCTAGCGGTTTCGGTCGCGGTTGTTCTGAGAGTGGGGAGTCATCCGTGATGGTGCTCCTCTATGTTGTGATGTTGTTCGGTGAGGTGGAGACGTCGTAGCTTCAGCAGGATGTTTCGTGTGGTGGGTTGGCCGGTGTTGAACGGATCTGAATCTCTAAACCATTCTTGTTGTTTCATCCAGGGCTTTTGAAGAAAAAAAATTTCTTTTGCCTCTTTTATTTATTTCCCACCTGTAAGACACAAAAAGAAAGGTTGTTCTAAAAAATATGGTTAGTGTTGATTTTGTTTAGATTGGTGTTAATAGATTAAACCAAATTCTATAAGATATGTTGAACGATTTAGTCTCGCATATGAATTAGAAACTTGATTCTTGTATTGAAAAATGTCAATGATGATGTTTGTGTTTTTTGTGTGTGTATGAAAGTGAATAAAAAATATGGGTAAGGTGTATGTATTTTGTGTTGTTGTAATATGTGAGATGTTAAAGGTATTGGGGAAGAAGGTTAAAAAATTGTGAGGATGGATTCATGAAGATTGTCTTTGTGAAAGTGGTAATAAGGTTGTTAGAAATATGAAGATGATTTTTACACGTGAGTAAAGAGGATTAGGATTGTTAGTCTATTTATACCTAAAACTTAGATTAACGGAAAATATAACTTAACTTTTAATTAAGATAAAAATCAAAGATTAATTTTCTTCAATTCTTTCTAAAAATAGAATAATCAAATCAAAAAATGCAATGGAATTAATTTGTTAACAAAGCTAAATAGAAATCTACCTTATATAACTTTTTTTTATGATTTTTGGTTAAAATATGCATAAAATAATGATTCAAAATAAAAAATAATGTATTTTTTTATTACTCTTAAAATAAAAACGAAAATACTATTTAAATAATAAAAGTGAGATTCGAACCCAGAACCTCTCACTCTTGAACCTTTTAATCTCAAGTCCTTACCAACTATGATACATCACTTATTCGAAATAACAAGACATTTACAAATATATAAGGGCAAATTTTGGGGTATGACAGGTATTGACTAAAATTTTTTCAAGGTACTCAATCTCTTTTCCAATCTCTTTTAACTTTGTGCTTAGTATTGTTAAAGCTCTGCACTTGTTTTAAAAATGGTTTTGTATTTTTAAAGCTCAACCTTTTTAAAATCAACTCTTGGTTTTGTATTGTTAAAGCTCAACCAACTCATTTCTTTAAAACCTTGGTACTAAGAGGAGAATTATTCCCGGTGAAACTTCTCTTATACCATTGGATCTTGTATTGTTAAAGTTTGGCCCATTTTAAAACTTGTTAAGTATTGTTAAAGCTTAACATTTTAAAAAAACTCGTTGAATATTATTAAAGCTCAACACCCAAAAAGATTTTGACCACTTGGCCCTTTTATTTTCCTTTTAAGGGGAACTACAAAAGCTCTGACTTCCCTATTACTTAAGAGGTATGTAGGCCTAAGATACGATGCCTTATCGAACTCACTTTTAAAAAAACCTTCTTTTCTCATGTCCTCACTCTATTTAAACAACAAATCACAAAAACATTTTCAAAATAACAACAAAAATAACAATATTTTCAAAGAGGTTCCTATGGAGTACCATAGATGTGAGGGGTGCTTAAAACCTTCCCATTGCATAACAAACCCCTACCTAAATCTCTGTTTATTTTATTAGTTTTGATTTTTAAAAACTTATGTGGGTTTTATTCGCTCTTTCTCTCATTTTCTTTTGAAATAATAAAGCATGGTGGCGACTCTGTTTAAAATATATGAGCTAAGTCTATTCAATGGATTTAGTCTCACAAATTTCACTGCTACACTAAATAACAACCTTACATGCAAAACAATGAAAACGTTCTCATTAAATACAACGAATGTTAGGTGTGCTAATACATTCCTCTTACATAATCAAATCCCGAACTCGAATTTGGATGCGACGAACATTTTCTTTCAATTTAGGGGTTTTATCGATATTTTCCCTTTCCTTTAAGAATAAATAAATTTCAATAAGGACTCCTATATAATTTTCACGGCACGACACTTAACAATCCAACAATTTCTCATTACAATGAAATCATTGGAACTCTCCTGTTTATCAAACAATGTCCTACTAGAGGGTTATTCTTTCTTAAAGATTCCTTTGTATAATTGACTAGATTTTGTGATGTAGATTTTGAAGATCCATATCACGTCAATATTTCTTCCTAAGTAAGTCTCATATCTAATGGCACACAAAGAAGAAACTAACTCTATCGTGTTCCTCTTCTATATTAGAATATCTTTATGTTTTTTTAAGCCACTTATGAGATTAAATACCATATTTTTACCTCCTACAATACCTTCAAGTATCTAGCTCTAAACAACATATTCTCTACTATAACAACCTTAATATTGTTCATATTATAACCAACTCGGTCTTCCATGATATGACCGAACACTTGGAGAGTGATTGTCATATTTTTAGAGAAAAACATCATGCATGTACATTCAAGTTATTATCAATTTTCTCAACTAAAAAAATAACTAGTCAATTTCTTCACCAAGCATATACTGCCTCAACCAATCCATGTACTTTTATCCAACTTGAGGAAGATAAACATTTATCATCCTCCAATGTTTGGGGGTATATTACACAATATCAAAGACACTTAGTTCGTTAACACTTATGAAAGTTGTTGAGTTCATTATCGTTATAATTATTATGTCTCGAAGTAAGTAGTTATGAGTTGGTTATAGTGAATCTATAAACTACATGATTTCCTCATGGTTAGGTATTTTGGAGCACACATTTCATTATAAAGAAAATTGATCTTTATTCATATTACTAAACAATTTTATTAATAAAGTTGACAACACAATCATATATCACAATTTCGTCCTCCTGGACCACCATACAGAAAAGCTTGCCTATACTGATCTCCTTCATAACCACGATACCATAAGTCATAACAGTTTGAATTCGTATCCGTATACCGCTTCATATATTTTGGGTTGATGTCATTTTCATTATATTCTGAATCAATAATCTTTAGCAATCCCATTAAACCCGAGTTTCTGAATCTTTCTTTTGGAAATCTCCCACTACCCATGGGGGGACTATCCTTATTAGGTGGGGCATAAGTTTGGCCTCCAAATCTTATTAAAGAGGCTCCTTTACTTAAGTGAGTGAATAATTCTTTTGGCCAATATCCAGCATATATTGATTCTTTTTGAATAATTAACCACCAATGACCTGTAGTTCGATCCTATATATATTTAAGCAAATAACATGTAATTCAATAAGTAACTAAGTGATGATATTAACCAATCATTTTAATATTAACTAAAAAATAATAACTCATAATAAATTATAAATATTTTAATTCATCTATTTAACTAAGACTCTTTTCAATTAATATAATTATCACTTTTTATATAAAAATTTCAATCGAAATTTAAAATTAATTATATTATATATATATATTAAAATAAAATACTATTTAAAAATACATTGTAACTTTTGTGGTAATGACTTGTAAAAACATATTATAATATATTTAAATACATTCAAAATCAAAATTTTACCTGTTTGATTTTGAAAAGACCAATTTCTTTTGCTGCTGATCCAATTGAACTAGTAGGATGTAAAACAGAACCAAGTGCATACTCTTTGTTATGGTTGACTTGCACAAAACCCGGACAATTAACATTGTAACATCCAATTTTTTTGTAACTATCAGCCTGAATGTTTATATAAAAGTGAGCTTGATAAAAATCAAATTATGTGTTTTTTCATCACATAAATTATTTAATGTATTACATAACATTCTTACCGTCCAATGACTAGTTAGTCGAAGTTGGCTGTCTCCATATAAACTTGGATGAACCTTGTACAACAAATACTATATGTGAGTAGTATATTACAAAAGAGAATTTCCTGGTATAACATTTACATAGATTAATTAATAGACACAAAAAATATGAAATCATCAATACATCTGTGAAAAATGGCTTTGAGAAATAAATTATGTTTCTTTCTAAAACACACACGGACTCTCTCTCAAATAAAATATAATTTAACAATCTTAAAAGAAAACATAAAATTAATATAAACAATTTACCCCGACTCCGACTTGTATGCTATTAAGTTCCGTTGGGGGTCCATTTTCTATCCATATTGAAGATATGCTGTATTGATTTGTTTGAAGCGATAGATTATATGCGCCAATGCCTACGGATGCTCCGTGAAATATCATATTTTGGGTTGTATCAAGAGTAACTCTCTACATAATACAAAAACATACAATAATATTATTATTTATTTTTATTTTGTTTATATTGGTATTATCTTATAATAAGTATAAAAAAAGTAGTCATGTTGATTTGAAATTTAATTATATTTTAAATTCAATATTTAAAATAATAAATAATAAATAATACTAAAATGCTTATATATAAAAATCTACAACAATATTTTACCGATGAAATAATCTAGCATTTTAAATTTACATAACTTTAAATTATATATTAAATTATGATCTATTACATCAAAGTAGGACTATTAAGTTTCACGCACTACAACACGCTGGGGCTTTAAAAGCGCTTTTTATGGGCTTTTAAAGCGCTTAAAAGCGCTGTGAAAGCCAGCGCTGGCGTAGGTAACAAAAGCGCTTCAGAAAGCGCTCTGGTAGGCCCCCCTATAAGAGCGCTTTTCTGGAAAAAGCGCTCTGGTAGGCCCGCCTATAAGAGCGCTTTCCTGGAAAAAGCGCTCTGGTAGACCCCCCCTTTAAGAGCGCTTTTTCCAGCAAAGCGCTCTGATAGTCCCCCCTATGAGAGCGCTTTTTCTGGAAAAAACGCTCTGATAGCCCCCCCTATAAGAGCGCCTTTCTAAAAGCGCTTTCGTATGTTGCGTTTTTTTTTTTTTTTTTTTTGCTTTTTTATTAATCTTTGGCAGCGCTTTTACTAAGAAGCGCTTCAGTAGGTGGACCTTTAAGAGCGCTTTTTAAAAGCGCTGTCGTTGCTAAATGAGGTATTTTAATGTGCAGCCTGTAATTTAATCCTCCCAGTCGACCTGTAATATTTTCGACCTGTAATATGTTTTCAACCTGTAATATTTTTGACCTGTAATATATTTTCGACGATATAATTTCAGCCATCAGTAAGACAATATATATACTAATATAATACCATTATGATATCCAAAATTATATATATACATCATTACAACATCAATAATATTATAGTTCAAATCGACACAAATCCTACATGAAAAATTGCTTAATATCAAATTGACACAAATCCTCTTTGATTTCTTCCAACTTAAGTCTCGGGTACCCAGCAGCACGGAATTCGTCAAGGTACTACAAAACAAAAACATAATATGAATGATATATTTAGTTAAATGTAATAAATTATATGAAATTATCTTAAGTTATAAATTCATACCGTGAGCGGAATCTCTAATTGATTCGCCTGAAGGATTTCTTTCATAAACCTCAAAACAAAGTATCCGCAATCGTAACTGTTTCGCTGTTGCGGACACTACATAGAAAAACAAATAAGATTTTATAGTTGTCTTGTTTTATCAAGTAGCATAAATATTATAAGCAAAATTGTGAAAAATAATGTACCTGCACTTGGATCCAAGTAATGTTATTTGACTTAGTCCGGGATACCTGTGCGTCCCGTTGACTTCGGAACACTTGTAATGATCTAATTAACAAATATATAAAAGCATATGTTTAGATCAATCCCACAAGTAAGTAAATATATAAATATACACGAATATTTAGAACGATCCCACTTACAAATCAACGATGTCCTTCATAGCCGGATAATTGGTCCATTCACCATTTACCGAATTCAGATAATACACGACTTCTCTTATAGGGTTGATAGCAAGCAGCAACCAGTGTGCTCAATAAATTAAAACAATAGGTTATATGAAAATTTTGCTATACTCAAAAGAAACAGAGATTAGATGAACCAAGAATGAGAAACTAACCCTACTGGCCGGGTATTATACGCCCAAAGATGCAGACTTTCTGTATTGCCGGTGGACATGAATCTATCGACTAAGCGCTGTCTAACTGATTCCGGTTCCGAAGCAATTGTCATTCCGCTGCAATGGGCGGAAGACACGAAACGGAATCTGTTAGACAATGCAGTCCCGCGCCACACTCTGTCATACAACAACCTTAAATAAAAACATAATAAACATTAGATTATTTTCATTGAAATGTGTAAATAAATTATATTGTGGGACTAATTAAATAATATATCGGATGAGTGAATATTACCGGATGTATGAGTGCATATTACCGACGCCTAGTTGTTCATGCCTAAAAATCTCTTCCAAGTCATCAATTGTAATATGTGACTTGAATTCAATACCGAAGACACTTTCATCCATATTGATTTCACGTAAAGCACCATCCTTCAAATCGGACATATCAACCATTGTTGCGAGCATCGACCGGTATCGAGGCACAAAAGCACCGCCTTTTTTTGCCGCTAGCTTCGGAGGACCAGTGAGTGGTACGCTACGAACTTGCTGCGTCACTTGTTATGACTCCCGAGCGGATGCCTAAAAATCATATAAGTTAGGTAAAATATAAAATCATGCAGATTTAGATTCAGATTATATATTAACACTTTAAATGTACCTCTTTTAGTGATGCAACAGACTCCTCCTCCTGTAAAATCCCTTTACCCTTAATTGCGGGTTTTATAGGAGCAGTCTAAAATTAAAATGTAAAAAATAATTAATAAACGGTTTAGAATTGACATTCGAAAACTAAATGATTCATAATCGTTTTCAATATACCTCATCACTAATGGTAATGAGCTCCGAGGGCCATGCAACAAATGATCCTATTGCATCTCGCAGCAATGTCGTCTCTGAGACCATGTCAGGTACCGGTAGCATCGCATCATGATCTAATACAACATCCACTGATACTTTCAGGTGTCCATCCGGGAGCGGTCTATGGTGAAGTAAATCTCCCAAAGTGTTGTGCACTTTTCCCTTGCCAACTAGTCGATAATTCGGTGACGATAAGTATAGTTGGCAAGATGAAATGCCCTAAACCAATAGTAAATATAAAGTCATTATCATTAATAAAATAGAACAATTTGTAAGGAAAAAAATTTTATAATTACCTCGGGAAATTTCCTTTGACAGTTGATACTAGCCTTATCACTAGTTTCTTTCACCGATGAAGTGTTGCACTTTTCTCTCATATACATATCTTTATCTCTTTGCAATTCAGAGACTTGTGCTTGCAATTCCTGCAACTTTTGCAACACTTCTTCATTGGTAAGATTTGATCTTCTCCTAGGACTCTTGTAAAAAGAGGTTGGAGTCACACCATGACCCTTACCCCTCACCCGACCGGGATACTCAGGAGCATCTAGTGCTCTACTAAGTACGCTCCCCTCACCGGTGGATACCGATTGCGACAAGGTCTCCTGTAATTCATTTACATTTCAATAATTATTAGTGGAGATAAAAAATCATTTATATATTAAAAAACATTTGATTTAATTAAAAACACAGTATTATACTTACACATTCAGTATAAACTCTCTGAACATCGGGATCGACAGCTTGATTCTTGCCCACACGAGCTTCCTTCCACAACACATGTACAGGAAGTGAAGTTTCCTCACTTTTAGTCTCCTCTAACTATGCATTGACACAAATGATAAAATCGTCAAATAAAACATGCACATTTAGACAATTAATTAAAACGCATTTCTATTTACTTACAATTTTATCCTCTAAGCGTGCATATCCCAAACGCCCTTTTTTGTATGGATACGCGGGTTTGGATGCTCTCGCACTATTCGTGGCACTTCTTTTCCGAAAATCTTCATCTCTTTGCTTTACAAACTCAGCCCAATCTTTTTCATCAATGAAGATCTCATACTTTTTTGGCCGTCCCGGTGCCTCTTCAAGAAAGTTTCCATCTTTATCCTTAAGATAGGTGTTTGTCAAAAAAGCTTTCCACCCTCTATATCTTTTGCCGGCCAAACTAAGTATGTAGCGTCTACGATCATCTGGTATCTCAAAAGTCCTCTGCAAAAAAACACACGCATAGTGTGTTAGTATAAGTAATTTAAACAATTTATCGTCAAGATAATAACAACAATTACCCATATATGATATATACCTGAAGCTCGTCCCAAATCGCTTTTTTTTCGCATCCAACTCTAAACTTTTCAGATTCCATTTAGCTACGGAGACCGGAATATGCATACGAACAAGTGTACCAATATAACTTGTCAACTTTGCAGAATTAGGACCAATTGCTTGATTTTCAGAATTCCATTCCAATCGGTATACTAATCCTTGGTCTCTATGTCGAATGATTCCCTTCATAATGCTGATGCCTCGTGCAACTTCTTTTGCTTCAGTATCAGGTGGAGCATTTGTATCCGGAGCATCTCTATCTTGAGCATCTCTTTCTTGTGAGTTTCCTTGTGAGTTTTCAGGTGGAGCATCTCTATCCGTAGCCATTGAACCTGTATCAAACAAACTAAAGCACATTAGTACACTATTAATAAGCTAACAATCTATACAAGTAAATCGGAAACGAAATCGGTACAAATCAAAATAAGCGTAAAAAAATAAAGTTGTCGGAATTGAACGAAATTTACATGGCTATGGTAAAACGTCCCCACGGACTCAAAAATAAAGTCGGTTTTCCGAAATTCAGACCCTAAGCCCGACTTTTGATTACGGGCAGAAGCAAAACCGATAAAAAAACAGTCCCGAAATGTAAAGATAAGTGCATGAGCAGCTCCGAAATCGTCAAAATAGTATAGTTACATGTAAAGAAGTCAACAAACGGATACATGGTTCAAAAGTTATGTACAAAACGAGAATATGCACCAAAATTGAATAAGTACTATACTATTGAATAAAACAATCGGTACAAATTGAATAAAGCAAATTAGTCGGAATATGTATACTATTACCTTTATCACTAACGTCTCTTTCTTTTCTTGATAGGATTGTGTTCTACGCGTCTCTTAACAACACGGACGGTTGGATTGATCCAAATACCCTCATTATGATCATTTCTAGTACAAGATTCATTCTCATTTTGATCGTTTCTTGTACAAGATTCAATGCCAACACCAATATCACCTTGATCTTCAATGTTTTCATCAACTATTTTGTTAGATAAAAGCACTATAGACCATTTCGTACTTGTCGGATCATTGACATAGAACACTTGTTTAGCTTGAGAGGCTAGAATGAAAGGCTCATCTTTGTACCCTATCCTATTGAGATCCACTTGCAAAAATCCTGACTTATCCATTCGTATGCCACTATTATTTTCAACCCACTTGCAACCAAATACAAGAATCTGAAACTTCGCGTAATCAAACACCAAAATGCGCTCGATAACCCCAAAATATGACAAATTTGCAAATTTCGGATTTAAGTCATTCGCACTTGATATGTGCATTGCTTCAGCTACCAAGGTAACACCACTATTTTGCATAGTACTTTTATCATCCTGTTCTTTGGTATAAAATGTGTATCCATTAATTGCGTATGCGCTATAAGAAAGCACAATTACACTTGGACCATAGGCTAAACATCTCAACCTTTCTGTCACTGAAGCAGGATGTGAACGATAATTTGAATAAATATGATCCCTAAACCACGGTATGAAACTTCGATTGTGCTCTCGTACTATCCAGTTCTCATTTCTATTTGGATTTAAATCTCGGAGAACAACCTTGTGCATTTCAACATACGGCTCAACCTCAATCTCATTGTGCAGAACATACAAGTGCGCTTGATCCCGTTCGACCATTGATACTGTCACAACTTTATTTCCAATTAGCCTTTTTCCTTCTTTTTTTCGACAATATGAGATTTGGGGAGTCCAATTGATTGAACATTTGACAGATATTCAGTACAAAACTCAACCGCTTCTTCAACAACGTATCGTTCGGCAATACAACCCTCCGGTCGACTTCTGTTTTCACGTACCCTTTTAATATTTTCATATAACGTTCAGCAGGGTACATCCATCTCATATAAGCTGGTCCGCATAATTGTGTCTCTTTCACAAGATGAACGACTAGATGAACCATTATGTCAAAAAACGAGGGAGGAAAATACATTTCAAGATCACATAAAGTAACAACTATCTCTTTTTGCAATGTTGGTAAGATCGCGGGATCGACCACCTTACTGCAAATAGACCTGAAGAAGAAACACAGCTTAGTTATTGTGCTTCTTACTTTTTCTGGCAGAATAGAACATATACCTATTGGTAAAAAATGTTCCATTATAACATGGCAATCATGCGTCTTCAAACTCTTTAACTTGAGGTCTTTCATGGACACAAGTCTTCTAATATCTGAAGAGTAGCCTTCTGGAACTTTAACTTCACTGAGGAACTTACACAATGTTTTCTTCTCCTTTCTAGATAGAGTGTAAACAGCAGGTGGCAGATATGTTCGTCTTCCTTTCGTCACGGGTCCTAATTCAGTTCTCATTCCCATGTTTACCATGTCCTTCCTTATGTTAAGGCCATCCTTAGACTTTCCTTGTATATTGAGTAACATACCTATGACGCTGTCAAATACATTTTTTTCAATATGCATAACATCCAGGAAATGTCTTACGTACAACGACTTCCAATATGGAAGTTCAAAAAAAATTGACTTCTTCTTCCACCCACCCTTGACAAGTGAATGTGCAAAAGGCTTGCCAAACTGAGTGCTCATATCTTTCACCTTTTCAAAAATTTGATCACCTGACAAAAAAGGCGGGGCTATACCATGTTCGGCCTTTCCATTGAATGCTTTTCTCCACCCACAGTAGTGATGATTAGAATTTAAGAATCTACGATGGCCGAGAAAGACATTCTTCTGACAAAGCTCCAATCGTGTCGTATCGGTTTCGTCTTCACAAACAGGACACGACTTTTGACCTTTATTGCTGTACCCGGATAGATTTCCGTATGCTGGAAAATCATTAATTGTTCCAAACAACATCGCCCTCAAGTTGAAACTTTCCTTCCTATACCCATCGTAAACCTCCACACCGTTCTCCCACAAAAACTTTAAATCTTCGATTAAGGGTGCCAAGTATACGTCTATGTCATTCCCTGGTTGTTTAGGCCCAGAAATTAGCATAGATAACATCATGTACTTACGCTTCATACATAGCCACGGAGGTAGGTTATAAATCATAAGAATCACAGGCCATGTGCTATGCGAGATACTTTGAATACCATGCGGGTTCATCCCATCAGTAGACAATGACAACCGAAGGTTTCTTGCTTCTTTTCCAAATTCAAGATAATCAGTATCAACTTTCATCCATTGTGGTGAGTCTGCCGGATGTCGCAACTTTCCATCAATAATTCTTTCATCTGCATGCCAATTCAAGTGTCTTGAATCGGTCTCACTACGATACATGCGTCTAAATTTCGGAATTATAGGAAAATACCATAAGACTTTAGCAGGAGACAACTTTTTCTTATATCGAGGGGCACCACATTTAGGACACTCATTCAACGCTGCATACTCGTTTCGAAACAAAACGCAGTCGTTTGGACATGCATGTATCTTATCATAGATCATGCCAATAGAGGACAACATCTTTTTGGCTTCATACGTTCGATTGGGAAGAACATTATCCTTTGGTAGCATATCTTTCATAAGGGCTAATAACTCTGTGAAACTTTTATCCGACCATCCATTGTCCGCCTTTAAGTTGTACAACTTTAACACCGCAGACAATCTTGTGAATTTTGAACAACCATCATACAACGGTTTCTCTGCATCGCTTACCAACCTCTCATACATTTTGGGACAATCCGCAAGATCTTCTTCAAGCGCTTCTGCAATCTCTTCGACTCGATCGCAATCGTATGTGTCTGTGCAATCGTCGTTTGAAGCATACTTCCTATTACAACTCGACTCAGCATTCCCGTTACTTTTCTCACCATGCATTGTCCAACATGTATAACTTTTATCAATTCCAAACCGTAGTAAATGGGATGCTGTAATACGGTGAACTGACTTTTTATCAATCGAAATGTCGCGGTAAGCAAGAGTCGCCACCGACTTTTATTTTATCCAAACAAATTCAGAAAGGCAAAAAGAAACAGAAAAAAACCTTTTAAAGAAATCTGAGTTCGGGGGGTAATTTATGCAAAGGGAAGGTGTAAGGCACCCTTTGCATCCATGGTTTGCCATGGGCTCTTAATTGCTTTGCTTGCTCGTTTTCAGAAAATGTAGATGAAAGAGGAAAAATGGACTTTAGCTCGTAAATGAGCGTAGCCAGTTTTTGAAGAATTTTGAGAAAGAATATAGAAAATAGAGCATGGCAAGGCAATTAGGGGCAATTACCTTAAACTCAGATGATAGGTCTCTTTTTAGCCTTTCAGAAGGAAAGGGTCAATCCTTGCCATAAGTGGGCAGGAAGCCTTTCGTTTGGAGGTTGAAGGGTCGTCGAGATATCATTCGCCCAAAGACTGACCCATGCCATAGAGAGGCAGGTAGTCTAAGGGGAAGGATCAGAATAGCCTTTCGTAGGCAGCCAGAAGATACCTCAGCCTTTTTCGTAGGCAACTTCCGAGGGTCGAGGTCATGTTAGTGTATCGAAGGCAGCATCATTAGGGACCATGACCTTTAATCGAGGCAACATGGCTGAGGTATCCTCGTATTCGAGGGACTGGCTATTCTGCAAAAACACAAGGCAACAAGGCAACAGGCAACAAGGCAACAGAGAGGGTTACCCCAAAAGCGTGCGTGTATGCACCAATCACGTGATTATATTCAATTATATTATCTTGTAAATTAGTGAGGCTAATTCAATTTAATGGTTGTCACTCCCTATTTTACTAACCACGCAGATAATATAAGGCAAGAACAACAATAATATGGGGGAGGGGACAATGAAACCAGCGGAGGAGAGGGGAATTGTAACCAGCGGATCCCTTAATAGGGTTTGACATAAGTAATAATTAAACAGAAAGAATAAAAGATTAGAGTTTAGGGTTACCAAACTCGTAGCTTTGGCAATCAACGAACCCTGAAAAGGCAAACAAACCAAAAATAAGGTGAGTGCATTATCAGTTCGGAGGCAAACAGAATTAACCCTAAAAATAAAGAATAAAGAAATTTAAAATAAATAAAGCAAATGGACACTTAGCTTCGAATTTGATCTGACATGGTTGGCGGACGAAGGATGCCTTGAGACTAACCCTGAAAAGGCAAAAAGGCAAGGCATAGAAAGGAGTGAGTGTATGCACAGTTCAGAAAATATAAGGGCAAACCCTAAAATCAAAAGGAAATAAGATAGACTTTAAGATAAATTAAGTACTTAACTTTGAGTCTTGATCGGGCGCATAGTCGGAAGGCACTTAAAAAGTCGACCCTGAAAAAAAGGCATGGAAAAGAAAATACGTCAGTGTATTGGAATGTTCATTGTAAACCCTGATTAGGGCATGAATTTAAATAAGAAAATATAAACGATTTAATTAATTATTGGTCTCGCGACCTAATTAATTAAATCGAGATAAGAAAATTAAATCGAGTATAAAGATAATTTTTAAGAATTTTTTGGGGTAAAAATAAAATATATATGAATTTTGAATAAATATAAATAATTAAATATAATTTAAATAAAAGAAAATAAATAAAACATATGATTTTAAATATTATATAAATAAAATAAATATAATGTAATAATAAATATTGATTACAAAATAAAAAAAAATGAATAAGACAAGAATTAAATAAAATAAATAAATTATTAATATTACTTATAAAAGTTTTGAAAATAAAAACATATAATATTTCTTATATATAATAGAAAAGAAAAGATATAGAATATAATATATATTATAAATAAACAAATAGGCTATATAATTAAAAATAAAAAAAAATTGCAAAAAAACTTAGCTTACGATCAGGTGTGGCTCACACGCGTGGAGCATGGTGCGCCTGCGGCTTGCCTGGCATTGGATTGGAAGAGATCCTGATCCGAGGGCCCAGATCGAGAGGGAGCATGATAAGGCGTGTTTCTTATCACACGTGATCCATCTGAATCCAACACAAAAACGCGCGCGAAGTCGTTTTGAAACAACCAATCAGATGACGCCACAAAGTCATCTCCTTCATTGAGAAACCTGCAACTGATCTTTTACAGCGCTCTTTTTCATGAAGCGCTATAAAAACACAAATTCACACCACCTGAAAAATAACGAATCGGTGCAAACGCATATAGATTTTTTTCACGAGGGCATGGTTACGATCGTCCAGACCATGCGAATTCAACCATGGGAATCTTGAACCCTGATTTCTCCTGTGGCCAAAACCCCCAAATTGGGGCAAGAACCCTAATAATGGCATAGTATTCGAAACAGCATAACAACACACCAAATTATCCAGAAACGATAAACACACCAAGATAAACCAGATTATGCACTCAATTTATGTTTATGCCTCATGAATTAATGCAAACGAATCAAAAAAGGTTTCGACATACCTTGGCTTATGGGAGATAATTCTGGAGTTGTTGGTGTCGAGCAAGGATCCAAACACTTTCAATGAACCTCAGGGAACGCGTATGAACGATTGGAAGGCCTTGAATTGGCTTTAATCTCAGAATTGAACTTTGAAATTTTCTTTGACTTTTGCACTCGGGTTTGTTCTTTGGAGGCAGAAAACTTCTAACCCTTGCCATCTGATATTGCTATGTATATATAGGAGAGTAGAATAGGTTAACTTTTGTGAAGAAAATCTCATTGAATCAATTTTTGCAAATTGTGAAAATTTGATTGAAAATATGTTATGAAATCTTTCTATAATTGCCCAAAATTTAATTCAATTATTCCATTCATCAAGTGCACGAAATTTGATTGAATATTGGAGTAAATATAAATTGGATTTGATTCAAAACAAATTTTCTTTAAAATCTTTTGATTTTCCTTAATTTTAATGAATTTTAAATGAGTAAAAATTCTTATAAAATTATTTAAAATCAAATAAATTCGTGGCAAATGATTTATGGGCCCTTAATATTATAAGGAACAAGTTTGGATCTTAAAAATATAGGCCCATTAGCAAGATTTTCAAAATTCTTTCACATTTTTCCCTCCAAAATAGCCCAACTTTGACAAGGTCTATCTCTCTCAATTTTTGAGGTATGGAAGTGTTCTAGGACATTTTGGAAACCTTAGAGAGTCCTCTAACCAGTGTCTTTGGTCTCATATCATAATTCTTCTCCATTCTCATTTTATGTCCTTTTGAAGGAAGTGTCTTCTTGTTGACTTTTAAAAAGGACCTATAATGTAGGAAGCCATATCTCTTGAACCATTGACCTATGAGTTCTGATTCTTGGACCATTGGATAGAGGAATGAATTCCCTTTAAAATGAGTTTTGGTGGGAATTTTTCTGATGAAGTATGAATATTTGGTGAATTTTCGAAGTTTGGTTGACTTTTTCAGTTCATGCCCAAAATAGTAACTTTTGGCTTTTGACTTTTCTGATCTTTCCTTGTATCATCATGATCAACCCTTGATCAAATGATGATTTTAGGGTTATGAGTATGTTGCTGACAAAATATCTTGAATTCTGACTGTGTATTGACTTGAGATGACTATTTTGCCCTTGAGAGTCAACTGTTGACCTAGTCAAGGTTCGAGGGACTCAATTTTCTCTGATTGGCTTGAAACTTTGCATGGAGATTCTTTGGGATGTTTGTGACCCTATGGAACCACCTTGAGCCATTGATTCAGTGATTTTCCTTTGAACAAACCAAACCCTAGTTTCTGAGCCTTGTTTAGGAGAGTGTGTCTTGAAGCTTTATGTATTGATTTGAAACTTGAATAGGAGAAATAATGTGGGCAAATTTTGGGGTATGACAGCTGCCCCTGTTCAATTATCTTAAACCTGAAGATGTAGAGTGGTTTGTATGCCATTCGGTATCTAAAGGTGGAAGATGATTGAACACTAGAATACCAAGAAATTTGCCCTAGCTGAAATAGGGACTTTTGTCGGAGATGGGCTTAAAGATGCCATCTGACTTGATAAGCTTGAGAGTTAGAATGTGTCATATGTTAGACTGTTTGCATCCGCGGATGTCTGGAAAACCGTGCGTTAGGCTGAAGACAAGTCGTACGTTAGACTAATCCTGATTGCATCCTCAGATGTCTGGAAAACCGTGCGTTAGGCTGAAGACAAGTCGTACGTTAGACTAATCCTGATTGTATCCTCAGATGTCTGGAAAACCGTGCGTCAGGTTGATGGATAAGCCGTACGTTAGACTACCCAATTTGCATCCGTAGATGTCTGGAAGACCGTGCGTTAGATCGAAGAATAAATCGTGCGTTAGACTATTCTCAATTGCATCCTCAGATGTCTGGAAAACCGTGCGTTAGGTTGATGGATAAGCCGTACGTTAGACTACCCAAATTGCATCTGTAGATGTCTGGAATGCCATGCGTTAGGTCGATGGATGAGTCGTGCGTTAGACTTATCCAAATTGCATCCGTAGATGTCTGGAATGCCATGCGTCAGGCGTTTGCTTTGAATAAGATTCGAATCTTTGTAATGTACCTGTCAAACATTGTTAGTTTTTTATGTAATGCCATGATGCATGAGCTATGTGATTCTCAAAATAAATGAGGAATGCGTATATGATGTATGAATATGTTTTATGATGCGTGTTTATGATTTACGATGGATGATTATGACTTTGTGTGACTAGAATCGTTTGATTGAGAAGATAAATCTCTACGTCATTGAGAGCTTGATGCTTTGATCTCTTCTTGGGAATGCTGAGCTGGGGATTTATGATTTTTGCTTGGGGATGATCAGTAACTTGATGTATCCTGACTGAGGATGAGAGATATTAATAAACTACGTTTGGAGAAGAGCAAAGTGTTTGGAGAAATGGCAGTGTCGAAGATGTAACTCTGTGTTGGGGAGCTATGTCTCTTGTTGAGAGGATTTGAAGATATCTTCTTAATGATTACTCTGTGGGGATATGATCTTATGAAATCGGAATTACCTTGGACATTGTCTCTTCGCCTTTCCTACCTAATGAACTAATAGATACTTTTGCGAAAAAAGAAAAGATAAATGATAATCATGTTCATATGCATATGTTCATTCGATATTATCATTGGACGTTTGCGTATTCGAAAAGAAACAAATGGAAACTCGGAAAAGAGAAAGGAACTTGTATTAAGAAAGCCATGAGTAGGCAAAAGTAAAACATATTGTGTGTTTTTTTTTGGAAAAAGTACAGAATAATAAGAAAAGTAGCTATGTGTAAACAATCCTATTGAGTTTCAACTTTGCTATTGCTATTATGTCCTCGAGCGTCTCATCCCTTGCTTGTTGGAGGAAGATGATTGGATTGATCAGAGCCTTTTGAACTTGATGTTGTAGATATATCTGACTGATGAGTGACGTGAACGAGCCAGTAGTCGTACGCTTAATCCTTAACTTTTGCCTAGACCGCCTTTTCAGGTTTTCAGTCTAGCAGGATACCCTTTTTTGCCCAAGTTGCCCTCTCGGGTTTTCAACTTGACGGGTGTACATATTTTGTATATATCCCTAATTTTTGCCCAAACCCTTTTGGTTTGTCGGGATGCCCTTACTTTTGCCTAGGTACGTCGACCTAGCGGGTCGTATTTATGCGTAGTATTTTTTGACTATGTCAGTGTTCACAGGCTGTGGAAAGTCTTCCCCATCCATAGTAGTGAGTATCATGGCTCCTCCAGAGAAAATTTTCTTAATTACAAATGGTCCCTCATAGGTGGGAGTCCACTTGCCCCTAAGGTCACCTTGTGGTAGGATAATCCTTTTTATGACTAAGTCACCAGCCTGATAAACTTGTTGTTTGATTCTTTTATTGAATGCCTTGATCATACGTTTCTGGTACAATTGTCCGTGACAAACAGCCGCAAGCCTCTTCTCGTCAATCAGGTTTATTTGATCTAGTCGAGTCTGAATCCATTCGTCTTCGTTTAGCTCTGCCTCTTTCATGATCCTTAAGGATGGAATTTGAAATTCAATCGGTAACACAGCTTCCATACCGTAGACTAATGAGAACGGGGTTGCCCCAGTTGATGTACGTGCGGAGGTACGGTAACCATGGAGAGCAAATGGTAACATTTCGTGCCAATCTTTGTAAGTCACAGTCATCTTCTGTACAATCTTCTTGATATTCTTGTTGGCAGCCTCCACAGCGCCATTCATCTTTGGCCTATAGGGAGATGAGTTGTGATGCTTGATATTGAACTGCGTGCAGAGCTCAGTAATCATCTTGTTATTCAAATTGGTACCATTATCAGTGATAATCCTCTCGGGGATGCCATACCGACAGATGAGGTTATGTTTAATGAATCGAGCCACCACATTCTTGGTCACGGAAGCAAAGGAAGCAGCCTCTACCCATTTGGTGAAATAGTCAATGGCTACTAGGATGAAACGGTGCCCATTGGAAGCGGTAGGTTTAATTTCTCCGATCATATCAATGCCCCACATTGCAAAAGGCCAGGGAGCAGTTAGAACGTTTAGGGGAATAGGAGGCACATGTACTTTGTCGGCATATATCTAACACTTGTGGCAAGTTCTTGAATGTTGGTGACAGTCAGTTTCCATAGTGGACCAATAGTAACCCGCTCTCAGAATCTTTTTAGCCATAGTATGTCCACTAGAATGGGTTCCAAAGGTACCATCGTGCATGTCTTCCATGATTTCTTCAGCTTCCTTCTTATTCACACAACGAAGCAAAGTTGAATCATGATTGCGTTTGTATAAGGTCCCATTGCTCAGAAAAAACTTGGATGCGAATCTTCTTAAGAACTTTCTGTCATTGATAGATGCCCCTTCAGGATATTCTTGAGTCTCGAGGTATCTTTTGACTTCGTGAAACCATGGTTTTTCTTCAACCTCATTAGTAACTATCTCGTAGCAGTGTGCCGGTTCATCATATCTTTCAATAATAACTATAGGAGCCTCATTGTCCCATCTGACTTTGAACATGGATGACATAGTAGCTAGCGCGTCTGCTAGTTGATTCTCTTCTCGGGGAATATGTTCAAAAGTAATCTCTTCGAAGTGTGGAATTAAAGATATCACCAAATCTTTATAAGGCATGAGATTAGGGTGCTTCGTGTCCCACTCTCCTTTGATCTGACTGATTACTAGGGCTGAATCCCCATATACTTCCAAAAACTTGATTCTTAGGTCGATAGCAGCTCTGAGTCCCAAGATACACGCTTCATACTCAGCCATGTTGTTGGTACAATCGAAACATAGCCTTGCTGTGAACGGGGTGTGTCCACCTGTGGGAGAGATAATTACAGCACCGATACCATTACCAAGTGCATTCGAAGCTCCATCGAAAACCATGGTCCATCGGGATCCTGGTTCAGGTCCTTCATCCGGGCCAGGTTGTTCATAATCGGTAACAAGCATAACATCTTCATCTGGAAATTCAAAGTTCATAGATTGATAGTCGTCTACAGCTTGTTGAGCCAAATGATCTGCAACTACACTTCCTTTGATTGCTTTCTGTGTTGTATATTGGATGTCGTATTCTGTTAGTATCATTTGCCATCTTGCTATTCGTCCAGAGAGAGCGGGTTTTTCGAACACATATTTGATAGGATCCATTCTAGAAATCAATAAAGTAGTATGGTTCAACATATACTGTCTCAGTCGGCGAGCAGCCCAAGCCAAAGCACAGCAAGTTTTCTCGAGCAGTGAGTATCTTGTTTCACAGTCGGTAAACTTTTTGCTAAGGTAGTATATTGCATGCTCTTTTCGACCAGACTCGTCATGTTGCCCCAGTACGCACCCCATCGAATTCTCTAATACTGTTAAGTACATAATTAAAGGTCTTCCTTCAACAGGTGGCATCATGATCGGAGGTTCTTGCAGGTACTTCTTTACTTTGTCGAAGGCTTCTTGACATTGGTCATTCCATTCTACTACTTGATCTTTCCTCAGTAACTTGAAGATTGGCTCACAAGTAGCAGTCAGATGGGAGATAAATCTAGCAATGTAATTTAGGCGTCCCAAGAATCCTCTAACCTCTTTCTCGTTTCGTGGCGCAGGCATTTCTTGTATAGCTTTCACCTTTGCAGGATCGACTTCAATACCTTTACTACTAACTACAAAACCCAGCAGCTTACCAGATCTTACACCAAAGGTACATTTGTTCGGATTCAGTCTCAGCTTGTACTTCTTCAACCTATCAAACAACTTCTGTAGATAGACCAGATGTTCTTCTTCAGTATTGGACTTTGCGATCATATCGTCAACATAGACCTCTATTTCTTTATGGATCATGTCATGGAATAAGGCTACCATCGCACGTTGGTATGTGGCCCCAGCGTTCTTCAACCCAAATGGCATGACCTTGTAACAGAAGGTGCCCCAAGGCGTAGTGAAGGTTGTCTTTTCCATATCTTCAGGTGCCATCTTGATCTGATTGTAACCTGAGAAACCATCCATGAAAGAAAACACTTTGCATTGCGCAGTACTATCAACCAGAATATCGATATGTGGTAGTGGGAAATCATCTTTAGGACTTGCTCGATTCAAATCTCTGTAGTCTACACACATTCTGACCTTTCCATCCTTCTTGGGTACGGGTACGATGTTGGCAATCCATGGTGGATAGCTTACTACTTTCAGGAATCCGACATTGAATTGTTTCTCGACCTCATCTTTGATTTTCTGAGCCATGTCAGGTCTGCTTCTTCGGAGCTTCTGTTTAACCGGAGGGCTGTTTTCTTTGATAGGTAGATGATGAAACACAATATCAGTATCGAGCCCAGGCATATCTTCGTAGGACCAAGCAAAGATCTCAACATTGTCTCGTAACATCTGAATTAACCTTTGTTTGATAGTATTCTCTAAATCAGCCCCTATCTTGATCTCTTTCTTTTCTTCGTCAGTACCTATGTTCACAACCTCAATTGGCTCTTCGTGCGGCTGTATAGTCTTCTCTTCTTGCTCTAGTAGTCTGGCAAGTTCTCTGGGCACTTCGCAACCTTCCTCACCTTCATCCTCAGCTTGATAGATCGGATTTTCAAAGTCATATTTATCAATAGCAGAATCGTTATCAACAGGATCCAGAGTGGATATGGATCTGCAGTGTATTATGTGGGTGTGTGTGAGAACGCATAGCTATAAAAGTAAAAAGATAAAAACAAACACACAATTTGAATACGAAACGTCCAATGCTTTATTGAATGAAAATATGCTTATGAAATGACAAGCCCTTACAAATGGACCAATGTGTCTCGGGCAGGACACATGGCTTTTAGAGTTTATTGTTTATTGAAGTACAGAATTTTAAATTTTGGAATTTGAAAAGGAAAGCAGGAAAATAAACTAAGAACGGCGATTACTCCTGATTATAGGAGATAGAAACAATGTCTTCAGTCTTCCAGTTGTCCAGCCCTTTGTCTGAAGTAGGGAAGATCCATTTGTCCAGGTTGTGATTATCTTCGTCTTCTTCAATAGCATTAACTCCCTTGCTGACGAAGTGATGCTTCATTTCTTCTGAGCGAGGAGATTGTCCTTCCTTTTGATCTTTAGCAGTGCAGCCTAAACCCCATTTGTTGGACTTGTATGGAATATCAGGTAATTGCCCCCAGATGGTGCAGCCACCCTCTTCTACCACAGCCCTAGCGTCTTTCAGGGAAGCCATTGTAGGAATAACCCCAGTAACTTTAGGAGGAGTGTAAACATGTTTAGTCTCGGGAAGCACTTGAGGGACCCATTCGTGTGCTATGCGGGGAGATTCAAACGCTTCTCCAGTGAATTCAAGATACTTGGTCTCATCTACGAAGCTCACCACATATTCATCTTCACCATACACAGTGACAATTTTGCCTTTCATTGGGTATCTCAATTTCTGATGGAGAGTTGAAGTCACAGCATTTGCTTTATGTATCCAGGGACGTCCAAGCAGACAGGAATAGGCGGGACGAATATCCATCACATAAAACACGGTATTGAAAGTTTGGGAGCCTACTCTGATCGGGAGCTCAACTTCGCCATACACAGTACTCATTGTGCCATCGTAAGCCTTTACTATCACATTACTAGATTTCAGCTCGATTCCATCAACTTTGAGTTTGTCCAACACTACTTTGGGTAGCACATTTAGAGATGAGCCATCATCAACCAGTACGTGAGCCAGGGTAGTACCACCACATTCAATGGATATATGCAGCGCCTTATTATGATTCTTCCCACTAGGACTCAGATCAGCATCAGAGAACCCTAGGTAGTTATCAGTTGTCAGATTTGCAATACAATTCTCGAGTTGAGTAACAGAAATCTCTTGTGGCACATGGGCAGCCTCTAGAAACTTCATCATAGCTTTGGCATGGGTCTTGGAACAACTCAAGAGTGACAACATGGAGATTTTAGAAGGAGTATGCCCCATTTGTTCCACAATATCATAATCACTCTTGCGGATAATCTTCAGGAATTCATTTGTTTCTTCAGGTGGTGGATTTTCAGTGACAGGCTCAGGTTCAGGTAACAGTCCTTTACCACGATCATTAGCATTCGGGGTGATAGTAACAGCAGGTGAAGCAGTGTTCGGAGAGATCTCTGGAGAAAATACCCTTCCACTTCTTGTCACTTTACTAGTTCCAGCAATATTAACCACATCAGGATTGGCATCTTCATAAACCTTATCAGATTCCAGTTCTTGCTTAACTCCTTGAACATAGACCTCGGCACCATAATTCCAAGGGACAGCTTTATCAGAAAAATATGGCATCGGGCCAGGTTGAGTGATAACGATCGGAGCCACACGGGGTTCAGCAGAAATCTTGAAAGGAGCCTTGGTAGGGATCTTCAACGGGACTTTGGAAATGACAGATACATCTTCGAACTTCAAACCACGGGAGAAACCTTCGCACAACTCTTCAATGGAAGGAGTCTTCTCAAACCTAATGGTGCCACGATCCATCCAGCCTTGGATACCTCTTTTCAGATTCTCACAACCCTCGGGTATGAGTTCACAGTAATAACAGCCAGGGTCGCAACCTGGAAATAAACCAGATTGCAACAGCTTTCTCTTGATGTCAGGGAGTGGAGTTGACAGATCTCTTACGTCATAGACATGGATTGTGTCCATGATAGCATTAACAGTATTGTCATGCTTTGGCATAGGAGCAGTGATGACATTGGGAGTTTTTGGGGCGTCGAACTCGATCTCGCCAGCTTCTATCATGTCTTGGACTTTGTTTTTCAAGGCCCAACAGTTATCTGTATGATGTCCGGTAGCATTAGAATGGTAGGCGCAGGTAGCCTTGGAATCATAAACTGGACTAGCGGTGTTGACAAACTTCGGAGGATCCTTCAGGGTGACCAGCTCAGCTTTTAGTAGATGTTGCAAGGCTTGAGATAAAGGCATGTTGATCAGGGTGAATCGTCTCCTTGGTCTATCAGTTTTGCGTTGATACTCTTGTCTGGGAGATTGTTGAGATGTTGGAGTAGAGATGAGGACGGCACCAACAGACTGATTCTGATCGTTCTTATCACGGCCCCTCTGACTATGAATAGCATTAGACTCATTTCTTCCATGATATGACTTCTTTGCAGCACTAGAGGATGCGCCCACTTGAATCTTCCCACTTCGGATACCACTCTCAACACGTTCTTCAGTCAAGATAAGATCAGTAAACCCAGACGAAGAACTACCCAGTAAGTGACTATAGAATGGTCCAGTTAGCGTGCCCATGAACATATCCACCAACTCCCTATCAGTCAAAGAAGGTCGGACCCTTCCAGCTAGATCTCTCCATTTCTGCGCATATTCCTTGAAACTCTCCTTAGGTCCCATAGACATGCTTTGCAGTTGCATGCGAGTTGGTGCAAGATCGGAATTGTATTGATATTGCTTGTAGAAAGCAACCACCAGGTCTTCCCAATTACGGATATTGGCACCCTCCAGCTGATAGTACCACTCCAGTTGAGTCCCAGACAAACTTTCTTGGAAGAAATGGATCCACAGCCTCTTATCTCCAGTATGAGGTTGGATCTTCCTCACATACGACCTCAAGTGCATCTTTGGACAAGAGATTCCATCATACTTAGCAAAGACGGGAGTCTTGAACTTGGGAGGAATGACGACTCCAGGAATGAGTCCTAGCTCTTCAAAATCCAGCCCAGGCACTTTCTGAACCTCCACGCTTCTCAGACACTCTTCCAGTAGCCTATACTTCTCATCAGATTCATCTTCGTCATGGTAATAGTTCTCTTCATCGTCATATTGACCCTCAGAGTCCTCATTACTTCCAGCATTGTTCTTGACACTGATGTTCTCATCTTCTTCGTCTTCTTCGTCTTTGGGAATATTAGCTTCGTCAGCCTTCTTAGGACGACCCTTGAACCTTCTTCCCATGTTGATCACCCCTTTGGGTTTCTTGGTCTTCTTATCCTTCTCAGTCAGAAGGGTGTAATACGGTGAACTGACTTTTTATAATCGAAATGTCGCGGTAAGCAAGAGTCGCCACCGACTTTTATTTTATCCAAACAAATTCGGAAAGGCTAAAAGAAACAGAAAAAAACCTTTTTAAAGAAATCCAAGTTCGGGGGGTAATTTATGCAAAGGGAAGGTGTAAGGCACCCTTTGCATCCATGGTTTTCCATGGGCTCTTAATTACTTTGCTTGCTCGTTTGTTTTTAGAAAAAGGTAGATGAAAGAAACAGTGGACTTTAGCTCGTAAATGAGCGTAGCCAGTTTTCGAAGAATTGTGAGAAAGAATATTAAAGATGAGCATTGCAAGGCAATTAGGGGCAATTACCTTAAACTTAGATGATAGGTCTCTTTTTAGCCTTTCAGAATGAAAGGGTCTATCCTTGCCATAAGAGGGCAGGAAGCCTTTCGTTTGGAGGTTGAAGGGTCGTCGAAGCATCCTTTGCCATAAGACTGTCCCATGCCATAGAAGGGCAGGAAGTCTAAGGCAAGGATCAGAATAAGCCATTTTCGTTAGGCAACCAGAAGATACCTCAGCCTTTTTCCGTAGGCAACTTCCGAGGGTCGAGGTCATATTTGTGTATCGAAGGCAGCATCATTTAGGGTCATATGACCTTTAATATTCGAGGCAGCACGGCTGAGGTATCTTCAAATTCGAGGGACATGGCTTATTCTGCAAAAACACAAAGGCAACAAGGCAACAGGCAACAGGCAACAAGGCAACAGAGAGGTTACCCCAAAAGGGTGCGTGTGTGCAACATTCACGTGGTTATATTCAGATAATATTTATCTTGTAATTAGTGATTCTAAATTCAATTCATGGTTGTCACTCCCTATGTTACTAACCACGCAAATATAGCAAAAATACGGGGGCGGGAAATTGTAACCAGCGGATCCCTTAATCAGGGTTTGACACAAGTAATAATAAAACAAGAAAATAGGGTTTAGGGTTACCAACACTCGTAGCTTTAGAGTCGACAAACCCTGAAAATTGAAAAAGAAAAGGAAGAATAAACAGAAAAAAGGTGAGTGTATGGCTAATTCAGTGAAATTAGGGTTAACCTTACAAATATAACAATAAAATAAAAAAGGGTAAAAGAAACTTAGCTTCGATTAATGAAGGTTGAGAATTGAAGGTAGCCTGAAGCATTGACTCTGACCATCTGATAATTGAATAGAGAAATAAGAGGGAGTGAGTGTAGAGGGATCTCATTGACAGGGGTAATCAAGCCCTAATTAGAATAAAAGGCAAAAAAGAAAATATTAAATAATATGAAATTTAGAACTTAGCTTCGTTCTTTGACGTGGCGCGCAGTCGGAGTGTATTTGAAAAGTCGACCCTGAAAAGGCACAAGGAAACAAATGTTCAGTGTAGGGCATGATCTTCGTAAACCCTGATTAGGGTACAAGTTAACCCTGATTAATAGAATAAATAATCGATTTAATTAATTATTGGTTTTTTAACCTAACTAATTAAATCGATGGAAAAACTAGTTTCGATTAAATTTCTCACCCTAACGTATATTTAATAATTAATAAAAATACTAACTTAATTAAAGTTAAATTAAACACTTATTTATTCTAATTTAAAATAAAATTTTAAATTTCATTAAGTGAAAAAAAGTTTTATTATTAAGTAAAGAAAAATTTTTTAAAAAAAAAAGAAAAGAATTTAGTTAAAAACTAAACTAAATAATAAAGAAAAAGAAAAGGATAAAGAGAAAAAAAACAACTTAGCTGGCGTAGGATCTAGTGCTGTGCAGTCCTGGGAGTCCATGGTGGATCTTCATCTTGGGGTGCGTTAGATCTTGTAGTGTCAGGATCCGACGGCTGGTAACCGAAGGTACACTATATGCGTGTAGGGGCGGAGTACTGGATCAAACACGTTGAACTGGTAAAAATAAATCAATGTCGCCTGTAAGGATCGATCCCATGTCTTCAGCGTCAACAGCCTTTATACCTCGCCAGTTGTGCTATCATCATAAATTGTTAACAATACACATGCCAATCATAATATATAAAAGTAAAACGAGTAAAATTTTAAAAAGGAATTTGCGCGCCCCAAGGACTCGTCTCCTTCGTTGGGTTTTTTTTCTGAAAACTTACAGACTTATACCCATGGTTTTGTTCGCCGTAGCCATAGCACCTGCATATCATAAAACTCTCGAACAAGGGTCAAAATGCAAGTCGAGACCATGGATAATCTCACCTTTTCCTTGTGATTCCAACCATGCCTGTAACTTGGTCCAATTCGACCTATATCAGAAATCCCTAAAGCAAAACCTCAAAACCTAACAATGGCATAACTCCATTCTTGCGGCCAATCACAAATTAAACCATCCAGAAAGTTTCAATTCATCATTCTAAGCACAAAAACACAATCGAAACATGTTTATGATATGCAAATTTCCGTAATCAAGAATCAAAAAAAATTACAAACCGTAGCCTCCTATGAGGTCGATCCACGAAGCTTTGGCCGAGGGTGATAACTTGATTAGCTTCAGAAGGACTCCGGGAATATGTTAGGATCCCCAAATCTTCTTAAATTCACCTCCAATTCCAAAACCGTATGGCTCTTTTTCTTTGATTTTTTTGGAGCTTCAACACGATTTCCAGGGCTGCCAATGCTTGCCCCAAAACCAACCCTTGTTTCTGAATACATTTGGGCATTTATAGAGATGCATTAGGTTAATAATTTTGGGCAAGATTTTCTTCACTCAATCTTTGCGATTTTTGATTGGATTTTTGAATATATGCTTCCCAAACTTGGTCAATTTTCAATATTTTTTCAATCTTCTTTTTTATGGATTTTAATCAAATATATGATTTATAATATGATTAAAAAAAACAACTAAATCAAATCTTTTCATGTTTCTTTAATTATTTGATTTAAATCAAATTCTTAATGAATAAAAATTTAATAAAAATAAAATAATTATCAAAATTTCGTGGTCAAGGAGTTTGGAACTTCTAGATGGCTTGGGGAGCAAGATTGGATCACAAAAGCTTAGGCTCATTTGCAAAAAATTCAAGTTCCTTCACATTTTCCAAAATAGTCCAACTTTGACAAGGTCTATCTCTCTCATTTTTTGAGGTATGGAAGTGTTGTAAGACTTTTTGGAAACCTTGGAGAGTCCTCTAACCAGTGTCTTTGGTCCCATATCAAAATCATTTTCCAAGATCCTTGTGTGTCCTTTTGAAAAAAGTGACTTTTTGTTGACTTTTGAAAAGGACCTATAATGTTTTGGTCCATATCTCTCAAATGAAGCATTTTTAGACTTGGCATGTGAGAGACAATATTGTAGAGAATCAAATTTCCTTCAAAATGAGCTTTGGATGGAAAATTTCCGATGTTCCATGTGAGAGTTATGGCTGGTCAAAGTTCAGTTGACTTTTCCTGTACAAAACCCTAATTTAGAAACTTTTTGATTTGTTGATTTTTGATCTTTCCTTGATGAACCATGAGCAATTCTTGATCAAATGGTGAATGATACTTCAATATGAGAATCTTGACAAAAAAATCAGGAGTTTTGACTTTACTTTGGCCATAGTTGACTTTTTAGGTCACCTAGTCGACTGTTGACCTTTTGAACTTTTGAATGACCAGAACTTGGAGATAGGCCTTGATACTTGTCATAGAGGTAATGTAAGATGTTTTTAGCCATGTGAGATGCCTTGGAGCCATTGATTCACTGATTTTCCCTTGAATAAATCAAACCCTAGTTTTAGAGCCTTGTAATGTTTCTTGGAGCTTTGTACCTTGATTTGAATTTGTGCAAGAGAAGAAGTATGGGCAAATTTTGGGGTATGACAAAGGGCTTTCAGCTCTTCTTGCCCCTTGGACAAGGCCAGGATCAAAGCTTGGAATTCAGCATTTTGAACTTGGAGATTCTTCACAGATTGTTCGAGATCCATTTTCTCACTGAAATAAACAGCGGAATGATGAGGTATTTGTTTTTATGAAAACTTGTAATGTGATGTTTATGAATGAATGATTATGCATATGCAATGTTTTCAAGGACTTTGAAATTTAAATTTGTTTAAACAAGAAAGAAAGAACAAATTCATTAATAATGATAATAGTAATTAACTTATACTTTAGTTATGGTTCTTTGCCACTTTTAGGCTTACAAAAGAAAACAAATAAATAAAACAAACTAGAGATAATAAATAGTAATAAGATAAAGCTTCTTCAAATCTCCCATGGACGCTTCCTCTTTGATCCGATGAAGTTGTTGATACTTTGCTCCGCCTGAAGTAGTCTCGTGAGTTCTAAAACTTGTTTCTCTTTGGCACGGAATTGAGCCTCAAAAGTATCCCTTTCCTCTTTTAATTGAACCCAAGACTTTTGTAACTCTTCCAAGTCAGTAGGCATGTCTGGATGGAGAATAACCAACGGAACCTTTTCTTCACATTCTGGTTCAACTATCACAGGTCTAACATAAGGATATGGCATGATGAAACGTTGAGCGCGAGTGCGCACCCATCGAAGATAAGGCTCTGACGGAAGGGAGTTCTTTTGCCCCCAACTCTTGCTATCCACTCTATACACTTTGTTCCAAGCGCGTATGAACTCTCGGCGTTGGTTTCGAACATCTTCTTCGTAGTTGAACACAACCCCTTCAATAATCAAGTGATGAGGACCATCTCTGCGAGCATAACCAAACTGTCGTAAGGCTAGTGAAGGGTTGTAGGTAATCCCCCCTCTAATGCCAAGGAGTGGCACATTAGGGAATTTCCCACAATGATCAATAATGGTGACATACTCTTGAGACATGACGTGCCAACGGATATCTGAATGAGAAAGTGACATGATTCTTCGAGACCATTGCATCTTTTGATCGTTTCTTACCACTGAACGCGGAAGGTGCGAAATAAACCACCTAGCTAGCATGGGTGTGCAACACATAAGAGTCCCTCGTTTCTTCATGATACGGGAGTGAAGAGAGTGTAGAATATCTCCCAGTAGTGTAGGTACTGGGTTGTGGGTTAAAAAGATCTTGATTGCGTGCACATCAATGAATTGATCAGGATTAGGAAACAAAACCAAGCTATATATCAATAAAGCCAAAACGTCTTCAAAAGCATGGTAACTCATGGCTTTCAGAAATTGTCGAGCTTTCCCAAATAAGAATTTGGCCGAGAGACCTTCGACCCCATTCTTGGTGTCCCAGTTAGAAGCAATGTCTGATCTTTTTAGGTGTAGCGCAGCAGCAATAGTCTCAAGTTTTGGAGTGCTCTCCAAACTAGTAAAGGGTAAATGTTCAGAGATAGGTATACCAAGTAAATCCGAGAACTCCTCCAAGGTAGGTACCAACTGATAATCTGGAAAAGTAAAGCAATGGTGCTCGGGATCGAAGAATTGGCATAAGACTCTCATCATATCTTCTTCAAATTGGGAGGTGACCAGTCGGAGTAGATAACCATGTCTTTCAGCAAACTTAGAATCTCCGGGAACTTCTAAGGCAAGCTCTTTAAGCTCAGAAGGTATCCCCACGAAGTTGAGTCGTACATAATCCCTAGTAGCAAAAGCCATGTCCTACAAAACAGTACAAATATAAATTTCTTGGTCCTTGAAATTGTTAGTGGATATGATATGCCATGATGTCATGATGTCATGATGCCAAGTAGATAACAAACACAAGCTAGTCACACAATTGCCTTAAGGGTAGGCTTGCATGAGGTTCATAGGTATATACCCTTCTTCCTTTCGTTTAGTTGGTTCATCCTGTCCTAGAAAGTAACCAGGTTCTATGGTGCTCATATCCCTGATCTTTCTCGTGGGCATTGTCGCAACATAGCACTCAATCGGCCAGCCAAAAGCATCCCTTGAGTCCAATCTCAATGCAGAAAATAAAATTTTAGTCGCAGAGCAACAAAATTTCAATTGAACTTAAGTTAAAAATCTGTATTTTGGCAGTCCCCGGCAACGGCGCCAAAAACTTGATCGGAAAAATAGCAAGTGTACTATTTTTGCCTCTGTAGTAATAATAGGGGAAATTCCCCGAATGTCGATCTCAAGGACTGCGTAAGAAATACAGATTCGTAAAATATAATTCAATTGAACAAAAACTAATGTTTTGGTTTTGGGGAATTTAATCCTTGCAAAGAAAAATAATGAGAAAAATAAAGTGAGTTTTATTATCAAATATATGAGATGCTAGGGTGAGTGGTTGATTTGGCATGTAACACTTTCAGAATTAAGATCTCTTCAACAAGTTCATAACATTCAGTTACCACATCTTTAGGGTGTTTCCTCCTAAGTCCTTAGTGAGGAAACCTTTGGTCTTCCAACCTAAATCCTAAGTCCTTAGGAACCTAAATTGAAACCAAGCTTTTATATAATCAAGATTATGTGGTAATTATAGGGTATCCCTAGTCCTAGGTGATATCTACTATAATCAAATTATGCACAAACCCTAACAACTACAGTCCTGTATTTGTTAGCTATAGATTAATCCTTATTTGACCGATAAAGAAAACAAGAAGAACATTGCATAATTTAACTGAATAATATAAACCAATGTATTGACGAAATCACAAATTCATCGTTATTACAAAAACCAAATCAGGACCACCCCCCTAGCATTGGGGGGTTTAGCCTCTCATAATATTCAAGAAAGACATAGTAAAGAATTTAGACATTACAAAGATAATTGGGAACTTTGATCTTCAATGGTGTCCACCGTTGAATCTCTCCGTCTCCGAAATCCTTGATGAAGCTATCTTCTCTCTTCTGTGATTTTCTATCGTATGATGCAAAAGTCCCAAAATAATTCTCTCAAACTCAACTAAATAGTCTAGGTACAAATCTCAGGCAAATGAAATGTCTAAAGTACCCTCAAGGTGGAGATTTAGTGAAAAAGCCCTAAAATTGGAAGTTTTCACGCTCACAGCAGCACTGGCCGTGCTTGGACGCACGGGCGCCCGTGCTGCTCTTTATTTTTATTTTTGCTCCCAGCCATCCTGTCACGGGCCGTGCGTGGAAGCACGGGCGGCCGTGCGTGGTCCCTGGATTTTGTATGGAGAGTGCCATTCTCCTGACACGGGCCGTGCGTGGAAGCACGGGCGGCCGTGTTAGACCCCAGAACCTTGAATTTTCATCTTTCTCTTGCCTCTCCTTCCTTCATAGTTGCTTTGACACTTAAGATGACTTGTTCAAACCTGAAATTCGTACACAACTAACCAAACGGCATAAAAAACATCTAGATAACTTAAATTAAAACATAATGCAAAGTAAACATAAAAACAATCAAACATGAAATACTTAAACAAAAACAATAAAACATTGATCAAAGTGTTACCGAATCAACAAATTTAGACCGAATCCATGATAGAAATTAGGTAGAAATGGTGACCGATCACATATTCAAATATCAAAGCTCAACGATGTCTTTAGAATCAAAATCAAATAATATCAATACAAAATATGACTTAATTCCACTTCAAAACATGAGATCAATTCCAACCACCTTTGAATCAATTAACTTAGAAACTGGGAAGCCACTACACCAACCTATTAACGCATACTTAAGTTCACTGCAAACATGTCTACACAACGAACTCGGGCAGCCATGAACATGAACCAAAACCAAAACTGAAAGAGAAGCACAATATCATTCAAACCCAATCTAATACAATATATGGATTATCAAACACTTAGCAAAAAGAATCACCAATAGTTATACTCAAACCCGACACATAACTATGCTAATGTGAGTATTTCGAGCCATACAAAACATGAGAATTGAAGGCGTGCTCTAAAGTAAGGTTAGAAATACAACTGCCAAGTTCTTTATGTTATAGTAGTTAGCTTTACCGGAATTCTAATGAAAGAAAAGAGGGTTGAATTGGGTATCTTTAATCAAACAAAAACGTGGGATTTTGGTAACAGCAAAATTTACTTTAGAATAATAAAAGAAGAATTGTGGGTAAGGGATGTTTTACGAAGCACTGATACAGCAGAACCAAATACAATTATTTTCTATCCCAACACTCCAATAGAGCCACACAGTCACCATTCATAATTCATACAAGACTCAACCTTAGAGTTATCCAACAACCATTTCTACTTCGTAACAAAATACTAGGAGCTAAGTAGGGAAAATATATGCATTCCAAAACTCCTAAATAGTCTAAACCACAGAGTAGGTAAATTGAATGTATCTCAGAGAAAGAACCTTTACCTGTATGTGTCTCTCGAATAATCTGAACAAAAGCCCAGAGTTGAACAAGCGACGAGCAGTGCCGTTGAGAAGAAGACGATGAGAACAAGCAAAGAGCAGAAGACGATGAGAAGAAGACGATTGAGAACGGAGAATGGTGGCTCACGATTTTATGAGATGGTGAGTTTTCTGAGTTGAAATGGTGGGCAACGATGGAAACGATTTGAGTTCGATTTTCAGATGAAACGATTTTCTGAGCTTTCTGAGTTCACAGATTTTCAGATTTCTGTGGGCAGCAATGAAGAAATTAGGGATTTGGAAACGATGAAGCGCGTTTAGTATAATTTGTTTTTAAAAATTTTAATTTTAAAAAGGGTATGACAGCGCTTTTGAAAAGCGCTTTCGTAACTAAGGCTATACCAGCGCTTTTTAGGATAAAAGCGCTCTTGTACCCCACCCCCTATAGCAGCGCTTTTGAAAGCGCTTTCATAAGCCCCCTATAAGAGCGCTTTCGTACCCCCCCACTATAAGAGCGCTTTTTGAAAGCGCTTTCGTACCCCAGCCTATAAGAGCGCTTTTTGAAAGCGCTTTTGTAACCCCCCACCTTTAAGAGCGCTTTTTTAGCGTGTTTTTTTATTTTGTTTTTAGCGCAACCTATACCAGCGCTTTTTACTAAAAGCGCTTTAGTAGGGGTGCTGCTAAAAGACAAATTTGGTATAGTGACGTAAAATGTATTTATTGCAAACAATTACTTACATGATAGCCAAGAGAGCCTTTTGAATACGGCTGAAAATCATCCATTTGTAATCTTGAGGATGCATTAATAATAATTTGATCTATTTTTCTTCGGTTGTAAATAGGCACTTTTCCCGATGAGCAACCGTCCACATTTTTACCATAAGATGATTTAATTTGCATGGTGTTATTTGCAAAGGTTGGGTAAAGCTACATAAATTGAAAAGAAAAAAAAAAGGTTCATTCAACATTATAACATAATTGAAAATGAAATTATTTACAAAATGAATAATTGAATTAATCTTGAATGAATATTTTAGATTCAAAATTTAAAATAACAAACATTAAATATTATATTATTTAGTTATCTACAGTCAGGGGTGGGAATAGGCTGGGCCGAGCTAGGCTTTGCCAAGCCTGAGCCTGGCCTGCTATAATATTCAAAGCCTAAGCCTGGCCTGTAGCCTATCATAGGCTTATTTTTTTGGCCTGGGCCTGGCCTTTTTAAAGGCCTGATTGGCCTATTAGCCTACTTAAAAGCCTATTTCATTTGAACATTTGTAAATAAGTCATTCAACTCGTCTTTATATAGACTAACAAATTAAAAGATCAATGAGATTAAATGTTTGTTTGCATTAGTTTATTTGAGTTTACCAAGTAGCATAAATTTTGTGATATTATTTGTTTGAGAGAACTCATCGAAACAACTTATGACATTGTTCATAAGATTTTTTTCATCTTATTTTCATAATTTCTTCAAGATAACTAAAATTTATTTTTATATTTTTAATTCAAAGTAAAAAATATAATATAATAATAATAAAATTATTCATATCTATTTAAATAGGCCGACCTTTTAGGCTTAAAAGGCTTTTTATGTGGCCTGTGGCCTAGCCTTTTTAGCTAAATAGGCTTATTAAAAATGCAGAAAATAAAATTTTAGTCGCAGAGCAACAAAATTTCAATTGAACTTAAGTTAAAAATCTGTATTTTGGCAGTCCCCGGCAACGGCGCCAAAAACTTGATCGGAAAAATAGCAAGTGTACTATTTTTGCCTCTGTAGTAATAATAGGGGAAATTCCCCGAATGTCGATCTCAAGGACTGCGTAAGAAATACAGATTCGTAAAATATAATTCAATTGAACAAAAACTAATGTTTTGGTTTTGGGGAATTTAATCCTTGCAAAGAAAAATAATGAGAAAAATAAAGTGAGTTTTATTATCAAATATATGAGATGCTAGGGTGAGTGGTTGATTTGGCATGTAACACTTTCAGAATTAAGATCTCTTCAACAAGTTCATAACATTCAGTTACCACATCTTTAGGGTGTTTCCTCCTAAGTCCTTAGTGAGGAAACCTTTGGTCTTCCAACCTAAATCCTAAGTCCTTAGGAACCTAAATTGAAACCAAGCTTTTATATAATCAAGATTATGTGGTAATTATAGGGTATCCCTAGTCCTAGGTGATATCTACTATAATCAAATTATGCACAAACCCTAACAACTACAGTCCTGTATTTGTTAGCTATAGATTAATCCTTATTTGACCGATAAAGAAAACAAGAAGAACATTGCATAATTTAACTGAATAATATAAACCAATGTATTGACGAAATCACAAATTCATCGTTATTACAAAAACCAAATCAGGACCACCCCCCTAGCATTGGGGGGTTTAGCCTCTCATAATATTCAAGAAAGACATAGTAAAGAATTTAGACATTACAAAGATAATTGGGAACTTTGATCTTCAATGGTGTCCACCGTTGAATCTCTCCGTCTCCGAAATCCTTGATGAAGCTATCTTCTCTCTTCTGTGATTTTCTATCGTATGATGCAAAAGTCCCAAAATAATTCTCTCAAACTCAACTAAATAGTCTAGGTACAAATCTCAGGCAAATGAAATGTCTAAAGTACCCTCAAGGTGGAGATTTAGTGAAAAAGCCCTAAAATTGGAAGTTTTCACGCTCACAGCAGCACTGGCCGTGCTTGGACGCACGGGCGCCCGTGCTGCTCTTTATTTTTATTTTTGCTCCCATCCATCCTGTCACGGGCCGTGCGTGGAAGCACGGGCGGCCGTGCGTGGTCCCTGGATTTTGTATGGAGAGTGCCATTCTCCTGACACGGGCCGTGCGTGGAAGCACGGGCGGCCGTGTTAGACCCCAGAACCTTGAATTTTCATCTTTCTCTTGCCTCTCCTTCCTTCATAGTTGCTTTGACACTTAAGATGACTTGTTCAAACCTGAAATTCGTACACAACTAACCAAACGGCATAAAAAACATCTAGATAACTTAAATTAAAACATAATGCAAAGTAAACATAAAAACAATCAAACATGAAATACTTAAACAAAAACAATAAAACATTGATCAAAGTGTTACCGAATCAACAAATTTAGACCGAATCCATGATAGAAATTAGGTAGAAATGGTGACCGATCACATATTCAAATATCAAAGCTCAACGATGTCTTTAGAATCAAAATCAAATAATATCAATACAAAATATGACTTAATTCCACTTCAAAACATGAGATCAATTCCAACCACCTTTGAATCAATTAACTTAGAAACTGGGAAGCCACTACACCAACCTATTAACGCATACTTAAGTTCACTGCAAACATGTCTACACAACGAACTCGGGCAGCCATGAACATGAACCAAAACCAAAACTGAAAGAGAAGCACAATATCATTCAAACCCAATCTAATACAATATATGGATTATCAAACACTTAGCAAAAAGAATCACCAATAGTTATACTCAAACCCGACACATAACTATGCTAATGTGAGTATTTCGAGCCATACAAAACATGAGAATTGAAGGCGTGCTCTAAAGTAAGGTTAGAAATACAACTGCCAAGTTCTTTATGTTATAGTAGTTAGCTTTACCGGAATTCTAATGAAAGAAAAGAGGGTTGAATTGGGTATCTTTAATCAAACAAAAACGTGGGATTTTGGTAACAGCAAAATTTACTTTAGAATAATAAAAGAAGAATTGTGGGTAAGGGATGTTTTACGAAGCACTGATACAGCAGAACCAAATACAATTATTTTCTATCCCAACACTCCAATAGAGCCACACAGTCACCATTCATAATTCATACAAGACTCAACCTTAGAGTTATCCAACAACCATTTCTACTTCGTAACAAAATACTAGGAGCTAAGTAGGGAAAATATATGCATTCCAAAACTCCTAAATAGTCTAAACCACAGAGTAGGTAAATTGAATGTATCTCAGAGAAAGAACCTTTACCTGTATGTGTCTCTCGAATAATCTGAACAAAAGCCCAGAGTTGAACAAGCGACGAGCAGTGCCGTTGAGAAGAAGACGATGAGAACAAGCAAAGAGCAGAAGACGATGAGAAGAAGACGATTGAGAACGGAGAATGGTGGCTCACGATTTTATGAGATGGTGAGTTTTCTGAGTTGAAATGGTGGGCAACGATGGAAACGATTTGAGTTCGATTTTCAGATGAAACGATTTTCTGAGCTTTCTGAGTTCACAGATTTTCAGATTTCTGTGGGCAGCAATGAAGAAATTAGGGATTTGGAAACGATGAAGCGCGTTTAGTATAATTTGTTTTTAAAAATTTTAATTTTAAAAAGGGTATGACAGCGCTTTTGAAAAGCGCTTTCGTAACTAAGGCTATACCAGCGCTTTTTAGGATAAAAGCGCTCTTGTACCCCACCCCCTATAGCAGCGCTTTTGAAAGCGCTTTCATAAGCCCCCTATAAGAGCGCTTTCGTACCCCCCCCACTATAAGAGCGCTTTTTGAAAGCGCTTTCGTACCCCAGCCTATAAGAGCGCTTTTTGAAAGCGCTTTTGTAACCCCCCACCTTTAAGAGCGCTTTTTTAGCGTGTTTTTTTATTTTGTTTTTAGCGCAACCTATACCAGCGCTTTTTACTAAAAGCGCTTTAGTAGGGGTGCTGCTAAAAGACAAATTTGGTATAGTGACGTAAAATGTATTTATTGCAAACAATTACTTACATGATAGCCAAGAGAGCCTTTTGAATACGGCTGAAAATCATCCATTTGTAATCTTGAGGATGCATTAATAATAATTTGATCTATTTTTCTTCGGTTGTAAATAGGCACTTTTCCCGATGAGCAACCGTCCACATTTTTACCATAAGATGATTTAATTTGCATGGTGTTATTTGCAAAGGTTGGGTAAAGCTACATAAATTGAAAAGAAAAAAAAAAGGTTCATTCAACATTATAACATAATTGAAAATGAAATTATTTACAAAATGAATAATTGAATTAATCTTGAATGAATATTTTAGATTCAAAATTTAAAATAACAAACATTAAATATTATATTATTTAGTTATCTACAGTCAGGGGTGGGAATAGGCTGGGCCGAGCTAGGCTTTGCCAAGCCTGAGCCTGGCCTGCTATAATATTCAAAGCCTAAGCCTGGCCTGTAGCCTATCATAGGCTTATTTTTTTGGCCTGGGCCTGGCCTTTTTAAAGGCCTGATTGGCCTATTAGCCTACTTAAAAGCCTATTTCATTTGAACATTTGTAAATAAGTCATTCAACTCGTCTTTATATAGACTAACAAATTAAAAGATCAATGAGATTAAATGTTTGTTTGCATTAGTTTATTTGAGTTTACCAAGTAGCATAAATTTTGTGATATTATTTGTTTGAGAGAACTCATCGAAACAACTTATGACATTGTTCATAAGATTTTTTTCACCTTATTTTCATAATTTCTTCAAGATAACTAAAATTTATTTTTATATTTTTAATTCAAAGTAAAAAATATAATATAATAATAATAAAATTATTCATATCTATTTAAATAGGCCGACCTTTTAGGCTTAAAAGGCTTTTTATGTGGCCTGTGGCCTAGCCTTTTTAGCTAAATAGGCTTATTAAAAATGCAGAAAATAAAATTTTAGTCGCAGAGCAACAAAATTTCAATTGAACTTAAGTTAAAAATCTGTATTTTGGCAGTCCCCGGCAACGGCGCCAAAAACTTGATCGGAAAAATAGCAAGTGTACTATTTTTGCCTCTGTAGTAATAATAGGGGAAATTCCCCGAATGTCGATCTCAAGGACTGCGTAAGAAATACAGATTCGTAAAATATAATTCAATTGAACAAAAACTAATGTTTTGGTTTTGGGGAATTTAATCCTTGCAAAGAAAAATAATGAGAAAAATAAAGTGAGTTTTATTATCAAATATATGAGATGCTAGGGTGAGTGGTTGATTTGGCATGTAACACTTTCAGAATTAAGATCTCTTCAACAAGTTCATAACATTCAGTTACCACATCTTTAGGGTGTTTCCTCCTAAGTCCTTAGTGAGGAAACCTTTGGTCTTCCAACCTAAATCCTAAGTCCTTAGGAACCTAAATTGAAACCAAGCTTTTATATAATCAAGATTATGTGGTAATTATAGGGTATCCCTAGTCCTAGGTGATATCTACTATAATCAAATTATGCACAAACCCTAACAACTACAGTCCTGTATTTGTTAGCTATAGATTAATCCTTATTTGACCGATAAAGAAAACAAGAAGAACATTGCATAATTTAACTGAATAATATAAACCAATGTATTGACGAAATCACAAATTCATCGTTATTACAAAAACCAAATCAGGACCACCCCCCTAGCATTGGGGGGTTTAGCCTCTCATAATATTCAAGAAAGACATAGTAAAGAATTTAGACATTACAAAGATAATTGGGAACTTTGATCTTCAATGGTGTCCACCGTTGAATCTCTCCGTCTCCGAAATCCTTGATGAAGCTATCTTCTCTCTTCTGTGATTTTCTATCGTATGATGCAAAAGTCCCAAAATAATTCTCTCAAACTCAACTAAATAGTCTAGGTACAAATCTCAGGCAAATGAAATGTCTAAAGTACCCTCAAGGTGGAGATTTAGTGAAAAAGCCCTAAAATTGGAAGTTTTCACGCTCACAGCAGCACTGGCCGTGCTTGGACGCACGGGCGCCCGTGCTGCTCTTTATTTTTATTTTTGCTCCCAGCCATCCTGTCACGGGCCGTGCGTGGAAGCACGGGCGGCCGTGCGTGGTCCCTGGATTTTGTATGGAGAGTGCCATTCTCCTGACACGGGCCGTGCGTGGAAGCACGGGCGGCCGTGTTAGACCCCAGAACCTTGAATTTTCATCTTTCTCTTGCCTCTCCTTCCTTCATAGTTGCTTTGACACTTAAGATGACTTGTTCAAACCTGAAATTCGTACACAACTAACCAAACGGCATAAAAAACATCTAGATAACTTAAATTAAAACATAATGCAAAGTAAACATAAAAACAATCAAACATGAAATACTTAAACAAAAACAATAAAACATTGATCAAAGTGTTACCGAATCAACAAATTTAGACCGAATCCATGATAGAAATTAGGTAGAAATGGTGACCGATCACATATTCAAATATCAAAGCTCAACGATGTCTTTAGAATCAAAATCAAATAATATCAATACAAAATATGACTTAATTCCACTTCAAAACATGAGATCAATTCCAACCACCTTTGAATCAATTAACTTAGAAACCGGGAAGCCACTACACCAACCTATTAACGCATACTTAAGTTCACTGCAAACATGTCTACACAACGAACTCGGGCAGCCATGAACATGAACCAAAACCAAAACTGAAAGAGAAGCACAATATCATTCAAACCCAATCTAATACAATATATGGATTATCAAACACTTAGCAAAAAGAATCACCAATAGTTATACTCAAACCCGACACATAACTATGCTAATGTGAGTATTTCGAGCCATACAAAACATGAGAATTGAAGGCGTGCTCTAAAGTAAGGTTAGAAATACAACTGCCAAGTTCTTTATGTTATAGTAGTTAGCTTTACCGGAATTCTAATGAAAGAAAAGAGGGTTGAATTGGGTATCTTTAATCAAACAAAAACGTGGGATTTTGGTAACAGCAAAATTTACTTTAGAATAATAAAAGAAGAATTGTGGGTAAGGGATGTTTTACGAAGCACTGATACAGCAGAACCAAATACAATTATTTTCTATCCCAACACTCCAATAGAGCCACACAGTCACCATTCATAATTCATACAAGACTCAACCTTAGAGTTATCCAACAACCATTTCTACTTCGTAACAAAATACTAGGAGCTAAGTAGGGAAAATATATGCATTCCAAAACTCCTAAATAGTCTAAACCACAGAGTAGGTAAATTGAATGTATCTCAGAGAAAGAACCTTTACCTGTATGTGTCTCTCGAATAATCTGAACAAAAGCCCAGAGTTGAACAAGCGACGAGCAGTGCCGTTGAGAAGAAGACGATGAGAACAAGCAAAGAGCAGAAGACGATGAGAAGAAGACGATTGAGAACGGAGAATGGTGGCTCACGATTTTATGAGATGGTGAGTTTTCTGAGTTGAAATGGTGGGCAACGATGGAAACGATTTGAGTTCGATTTTCAGATGAAACGATTTTCTGAGCTTTCTGAGTTCACAGATTTTCAGATTTCTGTGGGCAGCAATGAAGAAATTAGGGATTTGGAAACGATGAAGCGCGTTTAGTATAATTTGTTTTTAAAAATTTTAATTTTAAAAAGGGTATGACAGCGCTTTTGAAAAGCGCTTTCGTAACTAAGGCTATACCAGCGCTTTTTAGGATAAAAGCGCTCTTGTACCCCACCCCCTATAGCAGCGCTTTTGAAAGCGCTTTCATAAGCCCCCTATAAGAGCGCTTTCGTACCCCCCCACTATAAGAGCGCTTTTTGAAAGCGCTTTCGTACCCCAGCCTATAAGAGCGCTTTTTGAAAGCGCTTTTGTAACCCCCCACCTTTAAGAGCGCTTTTTTAGCGTGTTTTTTTATTTTGTTTTTAGCGCAACCTATACCAGCGCTTTTTACTAAAAGCGCTTTAGTAGGGGTGCTGCTAAAAGACAAATTTGGTATAGTGACGTAAAATGTATTTATTGCAAACAATTACTTACATGATAGCCAAGAGAGCCTTTTGAATACGGCTGAAAATCATCCATTTGTAATCTTGAGGATGCATTAATAATAATTTGATCTATTTTTCTTCGGTTGTAAATAGGCACTTTTCCCGATGAGCAACCGTCCACATTTTTACCATAAGATGATTTAATTTGCATGGTGTTATTTGCAAAGGTTGGGTAAAGCTACATAAATTGAAAAGAAAAAAAAAAGGTTCATTCAACATTATAACATAATTGAAAATGAAATTATTTACAAAATGAATAATTGAATTAATCTTGAATGAATATTTTAGATTCAAAATTTAAAATAACAAACATTAAATATTATATTATTTAGTTATCTACAGTCAGGGGTGGGAATAGGCTGGGCCGAGCTAGGCTTTGCCAAGCCTGAGCCTGGCCTGCTATAATATTCAAAGCCTAAGCCTGGCCTGTAGCCTATCATAGGCTTATTTTTTTGGCCTGGGCCTGGCCTTTTTAAAGGTCTGATTGGCCTATTAGCCTACTTAAAAGCCTATTTCATTTGAACATTTGTAAATAAGTCATTCAACTCGTCTTTATATAGACTAACAAATTAAAAGATCAATGAGATTAAATGTTTGTTTGCATTAGTTTATTTGAGTTTACCAAGTAGCATAAATTTTGTGATATTATTTGTTTGAGAGAACTCATCGAAACAACTTATGACATTGTTCATAAGATTTTTTTCATCTTATTTTCAAAATTTCTTCAAGATAACTAAAATTTATTTTTATATTTTTAATTCAAAGTAAAAAATATAATATAATAATAATAAAATTATTCATATCTATTTAAATAGGCCGACCTTTTAGGCTTAAAAGGCTTTTTATGTGGCCTGTGGCCTAGCCTTTTTAGCTAAATAGGCTTATTAAAAATGCAGAAAATAAAATTTTAGTCGCAGAGCAACAAAATTTCAATTGAACTTAAGTTAAAAATCTGTATTTTGGCAGTCCCCGGCAACGGCGCCAAAAACTCGATCGGAAAAATAGCAAGTGTACTATTTTTGCCTCTGTAGTAATAATAGGGGAAATTCCCCGAATGTCGATCTCAAGGACTGCGTAAGAAATACAGATTCGTAAAATATAATTCAATTGAACAAAAACTAATGTTTTGGTTTTGGGGAATTTAATCCTTGCAAAGAAAAATAATGAGAAAAATAAAGTGAGTTTTATTATCAAATATATGAGATGCTAGGGTGAGTGGTTTATTTGGCATGTAACACTTTCAGAATTAAGATCTCTTCAACAAGTTCATAACATTCAGTTACCACATCTTTAGGGTGTTTCCTCCTAAGTCCTTAGTGAGGAAACCTTTGGTCTTCCAACCTAAATCCTAAGTCCTTAGGAACCTAAATTGAAACCAAGCTTTTATATAATCAAGATTATGTGGTAATTATAGGGTATCCCTAGTCCTAGGTGATATCTACTATAATCAAATTATGCACAAACCCTAACAACTACAGTCCTGTATTTGTTAGCTATAGATTAATCCTTATTTGACCGATAAAGAAAACAAGAAGAACATTGCATAATTTAACTGAATAATATAAACCAATGTATTGACGAAATCACAAATTCATCGTTATTACAAAAACCAAATCAGGACCACCCCCCTAGCATTGGGGGGTTTAGCCTCTCATAATATTCAAGAAAGACATAGTAAAGAATTTAGACATTACAAAGATAATTGGGAACTTTGATCTTCAATGGTGTCCACCGTTGAATCTCTCCGTCTCCGAAATCCTTGATGAAGCTATCTTCTCTCTTCTGTGATTTTCTATCGTATGATGCAAAAGTCCCAAAATAATTCTCTCAAACTCAACTAAATAGTCTAGGTACAAATCTCAGGCAAATGAAATGTCTAAAGTACCCTCAAGGTGGAGATTTAGTGAAAAAGCCCTAAAATTGGAAGTTTTCACGCTCACAGCAGCACTGGCCGTGCTTGGACGCACGGGCGCCCGTGCTGCTCTTTATTTTTATTTTTGCTCCCAGCCATCCTGTCACGGGCCGTGCGTGGAAGCACGGGCGGCCGTGCGTGGTCCCTGGATTTTGTATGGAGAGTGCCATTCTCCTGACACGGTGTCGCACGCTCGCGAAAAAATGAACAGAGTCGCCACCAATATATTTATCCCATAAGGGAAAGGGATATCAGATAACCTAACAAAGGAAGGAACAGGGTCTTGCGACCAGAGAATCAAGGTACGGGAGTCGGTTACGCAAGGGGAAGGTATTAGCACCCCTCGCGCCCATCGTACTCGATGGTATCCACCTATGTTTGTTTCTATCTAAAGGGTGTATAACGATGTCTATGTCTAAATGCGAATGAATGCAGAATGTAGGGAAAAGAAAGAATTGTACTCGCACGGGCCCTACCCCGCTGCCTACGTATCCTTTTCAGGAATCAGAGTTACCGTAGCTCGGCTCACGATTTTCTGTTTGTTTTTGTGTGTTTTTTAGTTGGGCGGAGTTAACGCTCGCGCTCTTGCATAAGGGGACAGCCTAGGATGCAATGGAGCGGAGATAACGGTGCCCTTAGGTGCCAACGAGGCAAAAGAAAAAGAAATGATTGGTTGGTGTCTTTTAGGATAGATGAGTGGTGAACAGTTCCCAATACCGGGCCACTCACCCCTTTCTCTACTTTGCTTTAGTCTGAACCATTGTTAGATGTTTCAAAGTGTTTTTGGTTGTGTATTTTTTAAGGGGAATTTACTTCACGATTCGAATCACATAAAATGTATAATGATCGAGAAGCAGATTAGGGAATGAATCCCACTCACTTCCATCCCATTATGTAATGTTTGAGAAACAGATTAGAGAATGAATCTCACTCATTTCTCTCCCATTAATTAATGTTTGAGAAACAGATTAGGGAATGAATCCCACTCATTTCCCTCCCATTAAGTTGTGACCGAGAAACAGATTAGGGAATGAATCCCACTCGTTTCTATGCCACTAAGTGATTGAGAAATAGATTAGGGAATGAATCCCACTCATTTCTCTATCACTTGCTTAATGTGATTCGCATCTTCCTTTTATTAATGTTTTAAAGAGTTGAAAAGAAAAAGAATGCAATAGGGAACTAATCCTAAATTCTAATCTAAGTTGTCTACACAAGTCTAAATCCTAATGTTAACATGGGATAGATTCTAAAAGAAGTATTAAAATGGTATCACAAAATAGGCCTAAGATAAGGCCAAAAACAAGTAACCAAAGTCACACAACAATTATACACAAATAGCATGAAAATAATACAAAGGCATGAGAGAAGCAATTCAAGTGTTAGTACAAAAATTAACTCGAAAATACTACTATTTTTGTAAATCTTTGATGAGGTTTTTTATGTCAACAATTACCTAAAAATCTAACAAATTCTAATGGTAGTTATCTATTCTTTTCTCAAAAAACTAACAAAGAAAATTGATTTTTATATGTCATTTTCACTCCCTAAAATCTAACAAAAGTAAGTGATTTTTATCATGTTTTTATTATCTAAAAAAACTAGAAAGAAAATACTAAAAGGAAAATTAAATCTAATTACAAAACATGGAAGCAGGGGGGTTTAAGTCTGAAAATGAAGGTGTAGCCAGTAAACTGGCGCAGGCCCAAGGTTGGCCCGAGAGGGTGGTTTTTTGTAGTGTTTGCATAATTTTGTTTGTCAAAAAAGATGTTGATAGCCTGGGCCCGATGGGGGTGTAATCTAAATTCGGCCCATAGCATTTGTGTTGATCCACTAGGATTTTATTTCAAAGCTCAGACTTTATGTAAATTTCAATTAAATCAGACCTTAAGCAAATTAATGTCAATTAACTATTAACTATATTAAAATTAAATAAAAAAGAAAGGGGAAATTAGGGTAATGTAATGTGACGGTTCAGATTCATCAAGTTCCTCCTCGTTCACACTCTCCTTTCTCGTTCTCTCTCTCCGGCGAGTCTCCCGCCGTCCTCGCCGCCCTAATCTCCCTCAACCAACGCCATCTAAACACAAACCTAACCTAAATCCACGTTATGAACTTAATTCCTTCATCAAATTACACTAAAACTCCTTCAATTGACCGGATCGGGGAATTCAATTATCAAGCCCTAAGTTCTAGTCATCACGGATTCAAGCAAAATTAGCATCGATTCAAGCAAGATACCATTCATGAACATCCAAACAAGCTATAACGTGCATGACTCAGCAAGAAAAACGTGTAAGGAACCTGATTTGGGGCCTGAATCTCTGTTACGGTGGCGGAGATTCCCGACAACCGTGAAACTTAGGTAACGCTCTTCATCTTTTTCTTCTATTCGCTTCCGATTCTTCTTCTTCTTCTTTTTTTTCTGAAATTTTGTAATTCTCGGTCGTTGTGTTGATTTTGAGTGTGAATTAGAGAGAACGAGAACACGAGAGCGACGTCACTGAGAGCGTAGTTGTTGCGATTTGTTTGCGTGAGATTAGAGTAGAGCGTTGAGAATCAGTGAGGCTTGAAGGATTGAGAGTTGCGGAGAGATGGAAGCAGGGGATTGATGATTGAAGGTGTGATGGAGGTTTTGCTCGACTGAAGGAGTTTCAGAGGTTGAAACTCCAACAATGGTGATGATGAGCTTTGGTGAAGGTGAGTGAGAGAGAGAAGGAATCGAGAAGGGGATGAAGGTGATGATGAGTGAGGGTGAAATGGCGTGTTTAGTGAAAGTTGCAGAGAGAGTTAAAGGGAGAAGATGAAGAAGATGGTGATGGAGTGAAGAGAGATTGAAGAATTGTGGAGGGAAGGTCATTTACATAGGATTGGTGAAGGATTCAGTTAGAGATTGGGAGATTGGAGCCCTTGGATTCAAATTCGGTTAGAAATATTGGTGGGTGAGATTAGAGGTTAGTTAGGTTCTGTTAGGATAGTTAGAGGTTAAGTGTTGAGCTGGCAACTTCGGTTAGGATTAGTTATGGGAAGTTAGTTTTCTGTTGAGAGTTGGTGGGGTAACTGTTAGCTGAATGGGACAAGTTAGTTAGATTGGGAGAAGGTTAATAACTGTTTGGGTTAGAATTTGTGTTGAAGTTAGTTATAGGGAGGCTACAGGTTTGTTAATTCAGTTATGTTAGTTATTTCTGTTGTTAGTTGCAGTGAATGTAAGGACCGACTCCAAGGCCTGAGTGTTGCATTCTGATATGTCTTTTGAACTGCCCTTTGAATTGGTTTTTGTTGTAGTTGTGTTTTCTTTTGAATGTATGATGTAACTTGAATATGGTATAGCTTATACTGATGCTGAACTGGAACTGAACTCAGGTTTTGGCTTCTTTTCTTTGCACTTGTTTTGCTGATTTATGTTGATTGTTTTGTGGAATGATCTCTGAACTAGTTCAGTATGGTATATTAGTTTAGTGTAGCATGGCGGTTCGAATTCTAAGTGGTTTTGTGGTTTATTGTTTTGGGAATTAAAAAGGTATGTGGTTAATATGTGTATGGCAGCGGGTTTGAATGGTAATTGTGTCGGGACTGTTTTCTTTTTGTATTGAACTAATGTATGTTAATACTTAATGGATGTGCTTGGTGCTGGAAGTCTTGTAATGGTATTTATGCATTGGATTGAATGGCCTTTTAAATTGATTATAGGTGTGGCTAATTTTTCTGCTGCGAAGATGTTCATCATGCTATCCGTGTGCCAATTATTTGGATTGAATGCTGGACTGGATGTGGATAAATGTGAATGTTTCTTGTTTTATTGAAGGCTGGTTTATTTATGATAATGCAGGTCTGGTACAACTGTACAGGAATTGGTGTCTCAAGTGAACATAGCTTACAGTTTGGCTTGAAACATGGTATGGAGGCAAGCTACATGAAAGATCACATAGTTGAGGTTCATGGCGCAAGAAGCAACTGGATTGTTACTCGACTGAAGGCTGAAAATAGGATAGGTTCAAGGGTAGGGAGATGACTTTGGTCAACAGAATGTTGTTTGTAATTTTCATCATGGCAATGTAATGTAACAGTAGGATTTTGTAATGAAGTTTTGTACAGAGTATGTTTTTTTTGTAATGGATATGGTTTTGATGTAATGAATGGTTTTGAATTTTGTAGTGAATTTGATATGATGTGATGAAGTAATGAAATTTTCTTCCCTCTTTAAATAGCCTTTGAATATGTTCTTCCCTCCTTTTTGTTCAAAATTCAAGAATTCTCTTTTGATCTCCAAAACCTTGAATAGATACCAACAAGTATGATATGATGGCACCGAATTTGTTCAAAATGAACTTGAGACAAAAAGGTCAAGATGTCATAGTTGACTTTGACCCAAGGTCAAAATTCTTAGCAAATTGCTTCCACAAGGCTTGCATTAAGATGAAACTTGGAACTTCCCTTTGCTTCTCAAATATAAACACAAATCCTCTAACCACAATCCGCCATTGACTAAATCCACTTGAAATCTCCATACTTCAATCCACATCCTTAAATTAAATCTCAGAGTGGATGACTCATACCACAAGTGATAACTTTTGACCACTTTAATGAATATAATCCAAATGCTGAGCAAAACTCTCTGATGATCATAAGGCCCACGCCTCAAGACTTATCTGATAATTCTAAGCATACAAAGAGTACTTTAATCCATGAACACTGAACACCTCTGATGAACAAATTTGCATAGTGTAGAGACCCTGGACATTGGGAAACCCTAGATCCCATGCTTTAGATGTTTATTTGATGAATGAATGCAAGGCCATGCAAATGCCCTAATGGAGGTATGTACATGAGATTATGAAATTCATAAGCCTAAGCCAGATAAAATTGAAAGGGTAGGACAAATTTGGGGTATGACAGCTGCCCCTATTTAATCATCTTAAACCTGAAGGTGAGATTGGCGTTAGCCTTTCGAACATTCGGGGTAGAAGAAGATTAAATACCAAGACCAGAAATTTGTCCTGAAAAGATGGTGGAAGTGTTATTCTATATTTTTTTCAAAATTGTTTCGATATCTGCTGGGGAAAGAGATTTTTTGTTTTTTCTGATGGAAGAATTTACAGTGGGTAATGGGTTTGAATGGAGATAGCTTATAACGTGGTAGCGGTGCCGACCCGGGGTTTTCAAAGAGAATGGTTGTATGAAACAATGATCGAAAGAAAAAGACCTCGTGCGATTTACGACTCAACGTCAGGACTGAAAGGAACAAGATCTCGTGGCGATCTATGACTCAACATCGAAAGAAGATCTCGTGGCGATCGACTCGTCAACAGAAGAAAGGGAATAAGATCTCGTGGCGATCTGATGACTCAACATCGAAAGAAGATCTCGTGGCGATCAACTCGTCAACAGAAGAAAAGGGAATAAGATCTCGTGGCGATCTTATGACTCAACATCGAAAGAAGATCTCGTGGCGATCAACTCGTCAACAGAAGAAAAGGGAATAAGATCTCGTGGCGATCTTATGACTCAACATCGAAAGAAGATCTCGTGGCGATCAACTCGTCAACAGAAGAAAAGGGAATAAGATCTCGTGGCGATCTTATGACTCAACATCGAAAGAAGATCTCGTGGCGATCAACTCGTCAACAGAAGAAAAGGGAATAAGATCTCGTGGCGATCTTATGACTCAACATCGAAAGAAGATCTCGTGGCGATCAACTCGTCAACAGAAGAAAGGGAATAAGATCTCGTGGCGATCTTATGACTCAACATCGAAAGAAAACCTCGTGCGATTTTCCACACTTTGGAAAGGAATAAGACCTCGTGGCGATCTTATGACTCAACATCGAAAGAAAATCTCGTGCGATTTTCCACACTTTGGAAAGGAATAAGATCTCGTGGCGATCTATGACTCAACATCGAAAGAAAATCTCGTGCGATTTTCCACACTTTGGAAAGGAATAAGACCTCGTGGCGATCTAAGACTCAACATTGACTCGACATCGAGGGACAAAAGAAGACATTGTGTCAGATACTCATCAGAGATTGAAGATACCTCGCATCGGCACCGAGGTTGGAAAAGATTTGAAATGTGGTAGCAGATATCAATCGGAATTTGTAAGGACAACCTTTTTTGTGAGGATGTGTCGTCGTCTTGATTGAGTGTTGATTTGTATTATCTGGCTTATGCTTTGTATGCATGTTTGAATTTTTCTATGGCGTAATGCTCCATTTTGATGGATATGCTACGCTTTTGAGGATGCACTGTTATATGCAATGAATACTATATGCAGGATGCCAAATAAAGGCATTATTGAAGTAAACACCAGGGAGAATCCCCTTAGTGTTAAGGACCATGCGGAGGTGCCAATAGGTATTGGACTTTGATTTGTAAGATGCACCTTGAAGAATAGCTTGTGACTTCTCACCATGTGCCACCGCTTGGAGGATTTTCAACTTGAAGAGATTCCCTCGATTCACCATGTTGGGGATGAGAGATCCAAATAAGGAGCCTTGATTAGGGAAGTAGGACGACTCCTAGGAGAAATAAACTCCTATGCTTGAGGAATGGAACAAACTCTCGGGAGAAATAAACTCCATGCTTGGGGAGATACCAGGGTTCCAGGAGAAATAAACTCCTATGATTAGGGAGAGGACAATAAAACTCAGAATTGTGCCCCAAGCTTTGTGACTTATGGAGGAATTTGCCCCCAGTGGATCCTTGGAGAGATTTGTCAAATCTCGACGTAACTGCCCCAGATTGGTTGAATTTGAGAGATTCCTCGACGTGATTGCCCCAGATTGGTCAAAGCTTGGAGAGATTTATCGGCATGATTGTCCCAGATATGCTGAATTTGAGAGGTCAAACCTCGATTCAATTGCCCCTGATTAGGTACATCTTACTAGAATCCTCAAGCTTCCATTGTTTTGAAGTCAAACAAACATGGAAACAACTTTACCACGCTCAACGGAGTCTTCAAATTCTTCCTCTCAAGGTAATCAAGGAAAGCATTAACTGTTCATGCCCAACGGAGTTCTTTGGATAACTTGCCCCTTGATGGTCAACATTTGAGATGATTAGCTTTTCTTCCTCGGAGTTCTCAAGTCTCTTGTGCTTTGACATGATCAAGTTGCTCACTGATTCTCATCCTGACATTTCTTTGATGTTTAAGCAGATGTTTGTATGCAAAAGAATGTTAATTCTAGGAATGATAATTCTAATGCAAAGCGTATGTTAGTCTTGAAGTTTAAAGAACTTTTTATGAAATGAGGTTGCGACCTCTCGTGAATGGGTCACTAGTTGACACAACCTCGAATTTTCGCACATGAAAGATAAAGCAGGAATACGATACCAACATGGATATGAGTCTCGCTTCATTAGGAGTCAGTTAAACGATATCTCATCGGAGTGTGCTTTCAAAATAAACCCTACTTCAATTAGGACTTTTAAGGGTTGTAATGTGGTCGGGTTCACGGTTTTCAGAAACAAAGGATTTTTAGGCTCAAAATTATTTGTTCCCACCCCCTCCGTGATGTTCTCCATTCCTAGGTTCAGTTAACTAGACACGAGTGTTCATCCCTCACAAGGAATTTGGGATGGTTGAGGAATCCATGAGGTTTTTTGGACATGGCAGTCACTTCATCTTGCATTTTTGGTGTCTGATCACACGACTTTGTTCTTTTGATAAGGATTTTTATTTTGTAATCCTTGTTTTTCGCTTCTACTTTCCCTAACTTTTGCCTGGACATATTCTCTTGAATTTTATTTTGGAGTCCAGCGGGATGCCCTAACCTTTTTGCCTAAGTCACTTGTTTTCGTGTTGTTGACTTAGCGGGCTCTTTTTTTTTTTATTCACCTTCTTTTTTTTTTTGAACAAGTCGTGTGATCTTGAATCTTTGATTTGCGGGAGGTGATTGTGACTGCCTCGTTCTTTGATTGATGAGGGATAACCATCGTTGTGTCGTCATCTCTTGACCTCTTGATAGGATAAGGATAACCATTGAGGTTTTGACATTCCTCAACCTTTTGAAGGATATCCATTGTTGTACCCTTAGATTCATACCCTTTTGGTGAGTTCTGAACACTCGATCAAGTTAAATGAACACTACCCTGCCCCAAGGTTAAAATAAGGGTTTTTATGATTAGAAAAGAAACTCCTTCTCCAAGGCTCAAAGGGGTTAACGAGGGTCTATCTCCCTTATATCTCCGGTGTTTGGGGATTTGAAACAATGCCTGTACATCCTCAGTAGGGTTTTTATTCAAAAACACATGATTAGAGATTTTTCATTTTTATCTTTCATCATTCTCCCTCAGCTTTTTGCATAAGCAAGCAATTAGCAAAGTTGGTATCGTAATGCCAAAAACATTTTATGAGTGATAACGAATGGATTACTTCAAGACAAACATAAACAATGTATTATGATTTTCATTCAGAAATTAACAAGTTTTTACATGCTATTGATGCTTAAACACACAAATGAAAAATTACAATGAGAATGCAGTAAGAAACTAAATGGGTGTCGTTGTTGAGGAGACTTGACTCCGTCTGGACTTGTTGAGCTTGAATACTTTCTGCAGTTCCTTCCAAACACTTCAGATTACTTCAAAAGAGAACTCCAACAAAGTCACCCATGAGTTGTAAACTTTTGCCTTGCTTTAGGGATTCGAGCAATGCGAGTGATGCAATGCTCAAGATAAGAGTATGTCTTGCTTATCCCTCGTGCGGGAGCCCCAAGCATAGATGTTGAAGAAGTATTCGCCTTCATAAATGGGAAGAATCTTGCATGATCATCAAACTCAAGAGAGCTATTAATTGAAATTCCAACAAACAAGGAAACGAATGGGCACAAGGCAGTAGAATCACATCAATTTATTTCTCATATTCTTCTTGTCTCTGTTGACTAGCAAGGCCACTGAGAAGGAGATCCTGAGGAAAGGCAAATGATATATGAAGTAGAACCTTGAAAATGAGAGGCATTGTGAAGAACACTCTTGATTATTACACGGAAGAAGATTCTGACGAAGTCACCCAAGAATCTGTAATGCTTTTAGGGATTCGAGCAATGCGAATGATGCAATGCTCAAGATAAGAGTACGTCTTGCTTATCCCTCGTGCGGGAGCCCCAAGCATAGATGTTGGAGAAGTATTCACCATCAAACATGGAGAAACCTTGCATTGCCATCCAACTTAGAAAAGCTATCTGGTGTGAAGAAAGATCAAAACACCAACTGGAACACCAACCCTCAGGGACACAACTGAGCACGAGAACCTTGAGAATGAGAAGTGTTATGTAGAACATTCTTGATTACCACACAGAAGAAGATTCTGACCAAGTCACCCAAGAATTTGTAATGCTTTAGGGATTCGAGCAATGCAGATGATGCAATGCTCAAGATAAGAGTACGTCTTGCTTATCCCTCGTGCGGGAGCCCCAAGCATATTCATTGAAGAAGTATTTGCTATCAAACATGGAGGAACCTTGCGTGGTCACCAAACTTAGAGAAGCTATTTGTTGCAAAGAGAACTCAAACACCAACTGAAACACCAACCTCCACGGATACAACTGAGCATAAGAACCTTGAGAATGAGAGGTGCTTCTACAGGAAATTCTTGATTACCTCTTGGAAAGAAGATTCTGACAAAGTTGTTCGAGAATTTGTGGTGCTTTCATTATTACCATACCAACGAGTTCAGACAAGGAAGTAGCCTTCTACAAAACAGGAAATACTGAAAATGAGAATACGGAAATGAAATGATGATTGCCATAGTTGAGGAGACTTGACTCCTTCTGGGCTTATTGCTTTTTTTTTTTTTTTTTTTTTTTTTTTTGGAGATTTTCTGAAATTCGGGCGCTTACTCGGGCAAGAGAAATCCATTCACACACGTGTTTCCTCCTTGAAGGGTTATATACCTCTCGTCAATCAATTTTTGTACTTTGGCTTTGAAAGCGTTGCAATCTTCAGTGGAGTGCCCTATTGATCCAGCGTGATACCCACATTGCACATTCGGGTCATATCCAGGTGGAAATGGACGTGGCGGAGGCTTCAGAGATTTGGGAACCACCAATGAGCTATGAACCAGATACGGCAGAAGTTTACTGTATGTCATAGGAATTTGGTCCAGAGGAGCATTTCTTCGTCCCAAATTACTTCTAGGTGGATACTGATTCAGATGGCCTTGTTGATGTGGAACATATTGCTTTTGGGGCGAATACTGAACCAGGTGTGGTTGGATCACGTGGGGTTGTTGATGATTCAAATACTCAATCTGCTCAGGTGTTTTCCCCTTTTGATTTGGTTGTGAAACAATCGGAGATTGATAAAGTGGAAGATCTGGAATCCGGGATGGTGCATTGTGCTTCTGATTTGAAGTAGATCCGGCATAGGAGTATGGATCAACATTTCCTTCCACCACATACGGAACCTTATTGCCTTGAACAATCATACCTTCGGGGGTGAACAAAATCACTTTTGAGTCAATGAGATCTTGAACTTGATGTTTCATCGCCCTACAATTCTCAACATCATGGCCAGGTGCCCCAGAATGGAACTCGCATCGAGCATTGGCATCAAAATTGGGGGGAAGCTTTTCAGGCGTAGCCAAATCTCGTAGCTCAATCAACTGAAGTTCCAACAGGAGAGGAAGTAACTGAGCATAAGGTATCGGGATTGGATTGATAAGCCTCTGAGGTATCTTAGGCTTTTTCCCACACGTTTGACCTCCTTGATTCATTCTTGGGACATGAACAGATTGACGTGGAGGTAACGACACTTGAAATTGAGGGAGAGCTCCCTGAGGCATCCCATGAGTGAAAAGAGATCCTATTGGGGAGAAGGAATCAACAACTTCTGTTGCAGCAACAGGAACAACATCACCTTCCTTCCTTAATACCGTCTTCAGAACTTCCATGACCAAGCTCAATTGAGTCTTCAACTGACTATTTTCCTCCTTTAGTGCATCCTGATTATGGACCAAGTCTTGCATCTCCAACATAAGATGACCCATTTGTTCCCTCATCTCATCCATTTCCTCACGGAGTTGTTCCATAGTTGATCTTGGAGTTGTGGCGGTGAGAAGTCAAATCTGTTGTTGATCTTGAAATCTGAATAGAAATGGTCCCATAAGTCTTTGAAAGAACCATGAAATGCATGATAGTATGAATGCATGTTTCATTTATGAGAGATCCTAAAGTCTTTTCACACACTTTCATTCTTCTTTTTGGAATTAAAGCTTCTCTTTTTTTTTTTGTATAGAATATCTTTTCTTTTCTTTTTTGCTTTTCTATTTCCTTTTCTTTTACATATCTTTTCTTTTCTTTTCTTTTCTCTTTTTGTTTTGGAAATAGACTTTAGGATCTTTCATAAATGGAGTGGACAAAGCAATGATGTTATGCAATGCAAAAGCATGGGATCCACGGTCCATATAATCTTAGTAACCACTGTACAATCCTCTGAATAACTGATACAGGTCAAATGTCACAGGATCAAAGGTCCGACACCTCTTTGAATACCAGGAAAACCAATAGTCACCAACAGAACAGAATAGTCACCAACGGTACCTGTCATGTATATCCCACCCCACTCACAGGTGAATCTAGGTCAAGGTAGGTCAATGGCTTCCAGCGTTATCAGTTCTCCTGAAACACCATCATTGTCGCAAATACATGCCAACAACGGTATCTCATTTGAACCTCGACTGGTCGTGGGTCTCATGATCGCAATCAACAGAACCTGACATTCTGTTGGCGTCATGACTATCCACTCTATCCTAGGTATCCTATGTGTCACTCTGGCCTGGGTATTGGGCCTTTTACCTCATAAAACATCCCACCCAACCTGCAAAACAGAACAGAAGACCCCAAGGAACACAGAATATAATCCATATGCATGATGTGCAAACAGAAATAAACATGATATGCAAGCAGAAAAGTAAACATGCAAACATATATACAAGGTATAGACATAAAAACAAATAAACACCCAGTAAATAAACAAACAAACGCAGGCTAGGATCGACTCACTAAGGATGGACCAGCAACAGGTCTAGCAACATCCCCAGCAGAGTCGCCAGCTGTCGCACGCTCGCGAAAAAATGAACAGAGTCGCCACCAATATATTTATCCCATAAGGGAAAGGGATATCAGATAACCTAACAAAGGAAGGAACAGGGTCTTGCGACCAGAGAATCAAGGTACGGGAGTCGGTTACGCAAGGGGAAGGTATTAGCACCCCTCGCGCCCATCGTACTCGATGGTATCCACCTATGTTTGTTTCTATCTAAAGGGTGTATAACGATGTCTATGTCTAAATGCGAATGAATGCAGAATGTAGGGAAAAGAAAGAATTGTACTCGCACGGGCCCTACCCCGCTGCCTACGTATCCTTTTCAGGAATCAGAGTTACCGTAGCTCGGCTCACGATTTTCTGTTTGTTTTTGTGTGTTTTTTAGTTGGGCGGAGTTAACGCTCGCGCTCTTGCATAAGGGGACAGCCTAGGATGCAATGGAGCGGAGATAACGGTGCCCTTAGGTGCCAACGAGGCAAAAGAAAAAGAAATGATTGGTTGGTGTCTTTTAGGATAGATGAGTGGTGAACAGTTCCCAATACCGGGCCACTCACCCCTTTCTCTACTTTGCTTTAGTCTGAACCATTGTTAGATGTTTCAAAGTGTTTTTGGTTGTGTATTTTTTAAGGGGAATTTACTTCACGATTCGAATCACATAAAATGTATAATGATCGAGAAGCAGATTAGGGAATGAATCCCACTCACTTCCATCCCATTATGTAATGTTTGAGAAACAGATTAGAGAATGAATCTCACTCATTTCTCTCCCATTAATTAATGTTTGAGAAACAGATTAGGGAATGAATCCCACTCATTTCCCTCCCATTAAGTAGTGACCGAGAAACAGATTAGGGAATGAATCCCACTCGTTTCTATGCCACTAAGTGATTGAGAAATAGATTAGGGAATGAATCCCACTCATTTCTCTATCACTTGCTTAATGTGATTCGCATCTTCCTTTTATTAATGTTTTAAAGAGTTGAAAAGAAAAAGAATGCAATAGGGAACTAATCCTAAATTCTAATCTAAGTTGTCTACACAAGTCTAAATCCTAATGTTAACATGGGATAGATTCTAAAAGAAGTATTAAAATGGTATCACAAAATAGGCCTAAGATAAGGCCAAAAACAAGTAACCAAAGTCACACAACAATTATACACAAATAGCATGAAAATAATACAAAGGCATGAGAGAAGCAATTCAAGTGTTAGTACAAAAATTAACTCGAAAATACTACTATTTTTGTAAATCTTTGATGAGGTTTTTTATGTCAACAATTACCTAAAAATCTAACAAATTCTAATGGTAGTTATCTATTCTTTTCTCAAAAAACTAACAAAGAAAATTGATTTTTATATGTCATTTTCACTCCCTAAAATCTAACAAAAGTAAGTGATTTTTATCATGTTTTTATTATCTAAAAAAACTAGAAAGAAAATACTAAAAGGAAAATTAAATCTAATTACAAAACATGGAAGCAGGGGGGTTTAAGTCTGAAAATGAAGGTGTAGCCAGTAAACTGGCGCAGGCCCAAGGTTGGCCCGAGAGGGTGGTTTTTTGTAGTGTTTGCATAATTTTGTTTGTCAAAAAAGATGTTGATAGCCTGGGCCCGATGGGGGTGTAATCTAAATTCGGCCCATAGCATTTGTGTTGATCCACTAGGATTTTATTTCAAAGCTCAGACTTTATGTAAATTTCAATTAAATCAGACCTTAAGCAAATTAATGTCAATTAACTATTAACTATATTAAAATTAAATAAAAAAGAAAGGGGAAATTAGGGTAATGTAATGTGACGGTTCAGATTCATCAAGTTCCTCCTCGTTCACACTCTCCTTTCTCGTTCTCTCTCTCCGGCGAGTCTCCCGCCGTCCTCGCCGCCCTAATCTCCCTCAACCAACGCCATCTAAACACAAACCTAACCTAAATCCACGTTATGAACTTAATTCCTTCATCAAATTACACTGAAACTCCTTCAATTGACCGGATCGGGGAATTCAATTATCAAGCCCTAAGTTCTAGTCATCACGGATTCAAGCAAAATTAGCATCGATTCAAGCAAGATACCATTCATGAACATCCAAACAAGCTATAACGTGCATGACTCAGCAAGAAAAACGTGTAAGGAACCTGATTTGGGGCCTGAATCTCTGTTACGGTGGCGGAGATTCCCGACAACCGTGAAACTTAGGTAACGCTCTTCATCTTTTTCTTCTATTCGCTTCCGATTCTTCTTCTTCTTCTTTTTTTTCTGAAATTTTGTAATTCTCGGTCGTTGTGTTGATTTTGAGTGTGAATTAGAGAGAACGAGAACACGAGAGCGACGTCACTGAGAGCGTAGTTGTTGCGATTTGTTTGCGTGAGATTAGAGTAGAGCGTTGAGAATCAGTGAGGCTTGAAGGATTGAGAGTTGCGGAGAGATGGAAGCAGGGGATTGATGATTGAAGGTGTGATGGAGGTTTTGCTCGACTGAAGGAGTTTCAGAGGTTGAAACTCCAACAATGGTGATGATGAGCTTTGGTGAAGGTGAGTGAGAGAGAGAAGGAATCGAGAAGGGGATGAAGGTGATGATGAGTGAGGGTGAAATGGCGTGTTTAGTGAAAGTTGCAGAGAGAGAGTTAAAGGGAGAAGATGAAGAAGATGGTGATGGAGTGAAGAGAGATTGAAGAATTGTGGAGGGAAGGTCATTTACATAGGATTGGTGAAGGATTCAGTTAGAGATTGGGAGATTGGAGCCCTTGGATTCAAATTCGGTTAGAAATATTGGAGGGTGAGATTAGAGGTTAGTTAGGTTCTGTTAGGACAGTTAGAGGTTAAGTGTTGAGCTGGCAACTTCGGTTAGGATTAGTTATGGGAAGTTAGTTTTCTGTTGAGAGTTGGTGGGGTAACTGTTAGCTGAATGGGACAAGTTAGTTAGATTGGGAGAAGGTTAATAACTGTTTGGGTTAGAATTTGTGTTGAAGTTAGTTATAGGGAGGCTACAGGTTTGTTAATTCAGTTATGTTAGTTATTTCTGTTGTTAGTTGCAGTGAATGTAAGGACCGACTCCAAGGCCTGAGTGTTGCATTCTGATATGTCTTTTGAACTGCCCTTTGAATTGGTTTTTGTTGTAGTTGTGTTTTCTTTTGAATGTATGATGTAACTTGAATATGGTATAGCTTATACTGATGCTGAACTGGAACTGAACTCAGGTTTTGGCTTCTTTTCTTTGCACTTGTTTTGCTGATTTATGTTGATTGTTTTGTGGAATGATCTCTGAACTAGTTCAGTATGGTATATTAGTTTAGTGTAGCATGGCGGTTCGAATTCTAAGTGGTTTTGTGGTTTATTGTTTTGGGAATTAAAAAGGTATGTGGTTAATATGTGTATGGCAGCGGGTTTGAATGGTAATTGTGTCGGGACTGTTTTCTTTTTGTATTGAACTAATGTATGTTAATACTTAATGGATGTGCTTGGTGCTGGAAGTCTTGTAATGGTATTTATGCATTGGATTGAATGGCCTTTTAAATTGATTATAGGTGTGGCTAATTTTTCTGCTGCGAAGATGTTCATCATGCTATCCGTGTGCCAATTATTTGGATTGAATGCTGGACTGGATGTGGATAAATGTGAATGTTTCTTGTTTTATTGAAGGCTGGTTTATTTATGATAATGCAGGTCTGGTACAACTGTACAGGAATTGGTGTCTCAAGTGAACATAGCTTACAGTTTGGCTTGAAACATGGTATGAAGGCAAGCTACATGAAAGATCACATAGTTGAGGTTCATGGCGCAAGAAGCAACTGGATTGTTACTCGACTGAAGGCTGAAAATAGGATAGGTTCAAGGGTAGGGAGATGACTTTGGTCAACAGAATGTTGTTTGTAATTTTCATCATGGCAATGTAATGTAACAGTAGGATTTTGTAATGAAGTTTTGTACAGAGTATGTTTTTTTTGTAATGGATATGGTTTTGATGTAATGAATGGTTTTGAATTTTGTAGTGAATTTGATATGATGTGATGAAGTAATGAAATTTTCTTCCCTCTTTAAATAGCCTTTGAATATGTTCTTCCCTCCTTTTTGTTCAAAATTCAAGAATTCTCTTTTGATCTCCAAAACCTTGAATAGATACCAACAAGTATGATATGATGGCACCGAATTTGTTCAAAATGAACTTGAGACAAAAAGGTCAAGATGTCATAGTTGACTTTGACCCAAGGTCAAAATTCTTAGCAAATTGCTTCCACAAGGCTTGCATTAAGATGAAACTTGGAACTTCCCTTTGCTTCTCAAATATAAACACAAATCCTCTAACCACAATCCGCCATTGACTAAATCCACTTGAAATCTCCATACTTCAATCCACATCCTTAAATTAAATCTCAGAGTGGATGACTCATACCACAAGTGATAACTTTTGACCACTTTAATGAATATAATCCAAATGCTGAGCAAAACTCTCTGATGATCATAAGGCCCACGCCTCAAGACTTATCTGATAATTCTAAGCATACAAAGAGTACTTTAATCCATGAACACTGAACACCTCTGATGAATAAATTTGCATAGTGTAGAGACCCTGGACATTGGGAAACCCTAGATCCCATGCTTTAGATGTTTATTTGATGAATGAATGCAAGGCCATGCAAATGCCCTAATGGAGGTATGTACATGAGATTATGAAATTCATAAGCCTAAGCCAGATAAAATTGAAAGGGTAGGACAAATTTGGGGTATGACACACGGGCCGTGCGTGGAAGCACGGGCGGCCGTGTTAGACCCCAGAACCTTGAATTTTCATCTTTCTCTTGCCTCTCCTTCCTTCATAGTTGCTTTGACTCTTAAGATGACTTGTTCAAACCTGAAATTCGTACACAACTAACCAAACGGCATAAAAAACATCTAGATAACTTAAATTAAAACATAATGCAAAGTAAACATAAAAACAATCAAACATGAAATACTTAAACAAAAACAATAAAACATTGATCAAAGTGTTACCGAATCAACAAATTTAGACCGAATCCATGATAGAAATTAGGTAGAAATGGTGACCGATCACATATTCAAATATCAAAGCTCAACGATGTCTTTAGAATCAAAATCAAATAATATCAATACAAAATATGACTTAATTCCACTTCAAAACATGAGATCAATTCCAACCACCTTTGAATCAATTAACTTAGAAACCGGGAAGCCACTACACCAACCTATTAACGCATACTTAAGTTCACTGCAAACATGTCTACACAGCGAACTCGGGCAGCCATGAACATGAACCAAAACCAAAACTGAAAGAGAAGCACAATATCATTCAAACCCAATCTAATACAATATATGGATTATCAAACACTTAGCAAAAAGAATCACCAATAGTTATACTCAAACCCGACACATAACTATGCTAATGTGAGTATTTCGAGCCATACAAAACATGAGAATTGAAGGCGTGCTCTAAAGTAAGGTTAGAAATACAACTGCCAAGTTCTTTATGTTATAGTAGTTAGCTTTACCGGAATTCTAATGAAATAAAAGAGGGTTGAATTGGGTATCTTTAATCAAACAAAAACGTGGGATTTTGGTAACAGCAAAATTTACTTTAGAATAATAAAAGAAGAATTGTGGGTAAGGGATGTTTTACGAAGCACTGATACAGCAGAACCAAATACAATTATTTTCTATCCCAACACTCCAATAGAGCCACACAGTCACCATTCATAATTCATACAAGACTCAACCTTAGAGTTATCCAACAACCATTTCTACTTCGTAACAAAATACTAGGAGCTAAGTAGGGAAAATATATGCATTCCAAAACTCCTAAATAGTCTAAACCACAGAGTAGGTAAATTGAATGTATCTCAGAGAAAGAACCTTTACCTGTATGTGTCTCTCGAATAATCTGAACAAAAGCCCAGAGTTGAACAAGCGACGAGCAGTGCCGTTGAGAAGAAGACGATGAGAACAAGCAAAGAGCAGAAGACGATGAGAAGAAGACGATTGAGAACGGAGAATGGTGGCTCACGATTTTATGAGATGGTGAGTTTTCTGAGTTGAAATGGTGGGCAACGATGGAAACGATTTGAGTTCGATTTTCAGATGAAACGATTTTCTAAGCTTTCTGAGTTCACAGATTTTCAGATTTCTGTGGGCAGGAATGAAGAAAATAGGGATTTGGAAACGATGAAGCGCGTTTAGTATAATTTGTTTTTAAAAATTTTAATTTTAAAAAGGGTATGACAGCGCTTTTGAAAAGCGCTTTCGTAACTAAGGCTATACCAGCGCTTTTTAGGATAAAAGCGCTCTTGTACCCCACCCCCTATAGCAGCGCTTTTGAAAGCGCTTTCATAAGCCCCCTATAAGAGCGCTTTCGTACCCCCCCCACTATAAGAGCGCTTTTTGAAAGCGCTTTCGTACCCCAGCCTATAAGAGCGCTTTTTGAAAGCGCTTTTGTAACCCCCCACCTTTAAGAGCGCTTTTTTAGCGTGTTTTTTTATTTTGTTTTTAGCGCAACCTATACCAGCGCTTTTTACTAAAAGCGCTTTAGTAGGGGTGCTGCTAAAAGACAAATTTGGTATAGTGACGTAAAATGTATTTATTGCAAACAATTACTTACATGATAGCCAAGAGAGCCTTTTGAATACGGCTGAAAATCATCCATTTGTAATCTTGAGGATGCATTAATAATAATTTGATCTATTTTTCTTCGGTTGTAAATAGGCACTTTTCCCGATGAGCAACCGTCCACATTTTTACCATAAGATGATTTAATTTGCATGGTGTTATTTGCAAAGGTTGGGTAAAGCTACATAAATTGAAAAGAAAAAAAAAAGGTTCATTCAACATTATAACATAATTGAAAATGAAATTATTTACAAAATGAATAATTGAATTAATCTTGAATGAATATTTTAGATTCAAAATTTAAAATAACAAACATTAAATATTATATTATTTAGTTATCTACAGTCAGGGGTGGGAATAGGCTGGGCCGAGCTAGGCTTTGCCAAGCCTGAGCCTGGCCTGCTATAATATTCAAAGCCTAAGCCTGGCCTGTAGCCTATCATAGGCTTATTTTTTTGGCCTGGGCCTGGCCTTTTTAAAGGTCTGATTGGCCTATTAGCCTACTTAAAAGCCTATTTCATTTGAACATTTGTAAATAAGTCATTCAACTCGTCTTTATATAGACTAACAAATTAAAAGATCAATGAGATTAAATGTTTGTTTGCATTAGTTTATTTGAGTTTACCAAGTAGCATAAATTTTGTGATATTATTTGTTTGAGAGAACTCATCGAAACAACTTATGACATTGTTCATAAGATTTTTTTCATCTTATTTTCATAATTTCTTCAAGATAACTAAAATTTATTTTTATATTTTTAATTCAAAGTAAAAAATATAATATAATAATAATAAAATTATTCATATCTATTTAAATAGGCCGACCTTTTAGGCTTAAAAGGCTTTTTATGTGGCCTGTGGCCTAGCCTTTTTAGCTAAATAGGCTTATTAAAAATGCAGAAAATAAAATTTTAGTCGCAGAGCAACAAAATTTCAATTGAACTTAAGTTAAAAATCTGTATTTTGGCAGTCCCCGGCAACGGCGCCAAAAACTTGATCGGAAAAATAGCAAGTGTACTATTTTTTCCTCTGTAGTAATAATAGGGGAAATTCCCCGAATGTCGATCTCAAGGACTGCGTAAGAAATACAGATTCGTAAAATATAATTCAATTGAACAAAAACTAATGTTTTGGTTTTGGGGAATTTAATCCTTGCAAAGAAAAATAATGAGAAAAATAAAGTGAGTTTTATTATCAAATATATGAGATGCTAGGGTGAGTGGTTGATTTGGCATGTAACACTTTCAGAATTAAGATCTCTTCAACAAGTTCATAACATTCAGTTACCACATCTTTAAGGTGTTTCCTCCTAAGTCCTTAGTGAGGAAACCTTTGGTCTTCCAACCTAAATCCTAAGTCCTTAGGAACCTAAATTGAAACCAAGCTTTTATATAATCAAGATTATGTGGTAATTATAGGGTATCCCTAGTCCTAGGTGATATCTACTATAATCAAATTATGCACAAACCCTAACAACTACAGTCCTGTATTTGTTAGCTATAGATTAATCCTTATTTGACCGATAAAGAAAATAAGAAGAACATTGCATAATTTAACTGAATAATATAAACCAATGTATTGACGAAATCACAAATTCATCGTTATTACAAAAACCAAATCAGGACCACCCCCTAGCATTGGGGGGTTTAGCCTCTCATAATATTCAAGAAAGACATAGTAAAGAATTTAGACATTACAAAGATAATTGGGAACTTTGATCTTCAATGGTGTCCACCGTTGAATCTCTCCGTCTCCGAAATCCTTGATGAAGCTATCTTCTCTCTTCTGTGATTTTCTATCGTATGATGCAAAAGTCCCAAAATAATTCTCTCAAACTCAACTAAATAGTCTAGGTACAAATCTCAGGCAAATGAAATGTCTAAAGTACCCTCAAGGTGGAGATTTAGTGAAAAAGCCCTAAAATTGGAAGTTTTCACGCTCACAGCAGCACTGGCCGTGCTTGGACGCACGGGCGCCCGTGCTGCTCTTTATTTTTATTTTTGCTCCCAGCCATCCTGTCACGGGCCGTGCGTGGAAGCACGGGCGGCCGTGCGTGGTCCCTGGATTTTGTATTGAGAGTGCCATTCTCCTGACACGGGCCGTGCGTGGAAGCACGGGCGGCCGTGTTAGACCCCAGAACCTTGAATTTTCATCTTTCTCTTGCCTCTCCTTCCTTCATAGTTGCTTTGACACTTAAGATGACTTGTTCAAACCTGAAATTCGTACACAACTAACCAAACGGCATAAAAAACATCTAGATAACTTAAATTAAAACATAATGCAAAGTAAACATAAAAACAATCAAACATGAAATACTTAAACAAAAACAATAAAACATTGATCAAAGTGTTACCGAATCAACAAATTTAGACCGAATCCATGATAGAAATTAGGTAGAAATGGTGACCGATCACATATTCAAATATCAAAGCTCAACGATGTCTTTAGAATCAAAATCAAATAATATCAATACAAAATATGACTTAATTCCACTTCAAAACATGAGATCAATTCCAACCACCTTTGAATCAATTAACTTAGAAACCGGGAAGCCACTACACCAACCTATTAACGCATACTTAAGTTCACTGCAAACATGTCTACACAACGAACTCGGGCAGCCATGAACATGAACCAAAACCAAAACTGAAAGAGAAGCACAATATCATTCAAACCCAATCTAATACAATATATGGATTATCAAACACTTAGCAAAAAGAATCACCAATAGTTATACTCAAACCCGACACATAACTATGCTAATGTGAGTATTTCGAGCCATACAAAACATGAGAATTGAAGGCGTGCTCTAAAGTAAGGTTAGAAATACAACTGCCAAGTTCTTTATGTTATAGTAGTTAGCTTTACCGGAATTCTAATGAAAGAAAAGAGGGTTGAATTGGGTATCTTTAATCAAACAAAAACGTGGGATTTTGGTAACAGCAAAATTTACTTTAGAATAATAAAAGAAGAATTGTGGGTAAGGGATGTTTTACGAAGCACTGATACAGCAGAACCAAATACAATTATTTTCTATCCCAACACTCCAATAGAGCCACACAGTCACCATTCATAATTCATACAAGACTCAACCTTAGAGTTATCCAACAACCATTTCTACTTCGTAACAAAATACTAGGAGCTAAGTAGGGAAAATATATGCATTCCAAAACTCCTAAATAGTCTAAACCACAGAGTAGGTAAATTGAATGTATCTCAGAGAAAGAACCTTTACCTGTATGTGTCTCTCGAATAATCTGAACAAAAGCCCAGAGTTGAACAAGCGACGAGCAGTGCCGTTGAGAAGAAGACGATGAGAACAAGCAAAGAGCAGAAGACGATGAGAAGAAGACGATTGAGAACGGAGAATGGTGGCTCACGATTTTATGAGATGGTGAGTTTTCTGAGTTGAAATGGTGGGCAACGATGGAAACGATTTGAGTTCGATTTTCAGATGAAACGATTTTCTGAGCTTTCTGAGTTCACAGATTTTCAGATTTCTGTGGGCAGCAATGAAGAAATTAGGGATTTGGAAACGATGAAGCGCGTTTAGTATAATTTGTTTTTAAAAATTTTAATTTTAAAAAGGGTATGACAGCGCTTTTGAAAAGCGCTTTCGTAACTAAGGCTATACCAGCGCTTTTTAGGATAAAAGCGCTCTTGTACCCCACCCCCTATAGCAGCGCTTTTGAAAGCGCTTTCATAAGCCCCCTATAAGAGCGCTTTCGTACCCCCCCACTATAAGAGCGCTTTTTGAAAGCGCTTTCGTACCCCAGCCTATAAGAGCGCTTTTTGAAAGCGCTTTTGTAACCCCCCACCTTTAAGAGCGCTTTTTTAGCGTGTTTGTACAACGATTGATATTGTCGTTGTTGTTCATCATAGCGATCTTGTTGGAGCTGTTGCATTTGTTGGAATTGGAGCTGTTGTGTGTCGAAGTGTTGTTGTTGTAGGAGTTGCATATTCTCTAACATGGAAATGATGTTGGTTTGATCCGGCGGAGGCGGAGCCGTGTATCCCCAAGGGATATCCTCTTGTTGTGGAGGAACATATCTCCAATTTGCATCCGTATCTTGTGCAACATCTTCCATGTGGTGATCATCATCATTTGCATTGTCTTGATCAAGTCCTTCTTCTTCATTTCCTGCATTGTTTCCAAACTCCGTGGGATCATCATAATTGTAAATAACCTTCCCGGTTCCCTTTTGAATGAGATAGTAGGTTTTCCTAACTGGATTCCAATGGTATCCCATAAGAGTCAAGGTGGTTTGTGAGAATTCTTGAGATTGGTGTATGCTGATGTAGTGTAAGTGATCAAGCCGCATGCCGAAGTGATTGGCAATTGTTTGAATGATTGATCCATAACACAGGGCTGCAGTTTTCTGTTGGACCTCATGAAACTTAGCAGCTAGGAAGTAAGGCCAATGTATACGCGTTCTGTTGTGCAGCAGATACATGAGCACAACTTCATTCCTTTCAATTCTTGAGTACCCTCCTGCTCTTGGTCGAATGATTCTTGAGATGACCCAATTTAGGAGCCTAGGATCTCGCTTCAGGTGACCGGCTGTTATTGTTTCATTAGGTTTGTCAAAGACGGAAGAGTCTTTGAGGATAGACTTCATGTAGGCCACATGGTCATAGTTTCCCGGTACATCCCCGTCTTCCATACAGAATTCATCACCTACAATTTTGAGACCAAAGATACTAATCCAAGCCCGTTTGTCAACAACATGCGACCTAGAGCCCATTTTGAATCGGAAATTACAACCATCCCCTTTTGTAAATCCTGCATAGAAAGCCCTGACGGTATTTTCACAGTACGGAGTATCACATTGCACTAAGTGATGAATATTTTGATGTTCAATCAAAGCAGCGACATCGGGGATATGCATGTTTTTGACAAGATTTGGATCATAGGTATATTGCTTAACGATTTTTCTTTTCATCTGCCATTTCTCAAAATTTTCCCTACAATCAGGATGAACAAGAGCACTTACCGGTTGAGATGATGAACCAGAGGCAATTTCCTTTCCCTTTCTTGATTTTGGAGGCATGGTTGTTGAGTGGTAGAGTGAGAGAGATGGTCTTTGACACTCTTTGAACTTGAGGAATTAGGGTTGGCCGTACACAATGATGTGAGAATGAGTGGGAATGAACAGAGGAATGATTATGAATGAATGGGGATGGGTCGGGTCGACCAACAGACCCAAATTTGGGAATTTTTGAAGCAGTAGGTCGACCTAAATGAAGGCTGGGTCGACCTGACAGAAGCAGTTAGAAAAAGGATCAATTTAGGTCGACCTAAAGTATGGGTAGGTCGACGTAACTGAGCATTTTTGGTTTCTGCTGAAAGTTTTCTTCTGTAGGTCGACTCAGATGCAAGGTAGGTCGACCTAAGTTGCTTCAAATGTTTGAAATGCCTTAGGGATGTTACTATATGATGCATTTATGCTTAATTACTTGCTTGTATGCCCAAAACATGATATGTTATGAATGGAGATGATAGACACATATATGTAATTGAGATATATGGATAAACATACATGAAGTCACTATAAGCATGTTAATTGATAGCATATTATAGTATCAATAAATTTTTTGGAAGTGAACAATAAACATGTTACCGCTTTCTCAATGTGTAGGTGTTTTGTCATCATTGTGTGGCATCCTCTTGTCAGTGTGCCATACTCCTAGATTTGATGATGAATTGTCTTGATAGAATGTTTCATGACTTGATTGCTTGATTTTGCTAAAAAACTCATCTAGTATTGATTACTTGATGTTCTCCCGGATGCGGGACAGGGTCCCAAACATTATTCTGCTTAGAATAGGTTTAAATTTCCTTGCAATGCAATTTGCCAATTGCACATCAAGTAATGCGTCCTTTGTGTTTTTCGGGTTAACTTGTATTTGTGATGTATCTTATACATTAGTGGTGGCCAGGTCACCTACATTTCCTTTGCCAAGAATAGTTCTTCATAGATGACATACCAAAAGTGATATGTCTCCCTTTATGTGTCTTGCGCATCAGCTATCAAGGAACCACCACCTTTCGGCGATGTCAAGACACTTTTCCTGCAAAATTAATTTAGAATGGAAGGTCCCCAATCTTCATTGGGTCCTAGGTGGTGAGTACAGAAGTTGTTGCACTTAGGCAACCATTGAAATACTCCTTTAGGAACTAAAATCCTCCTAAATTTGCATTTTTCAATGGTATGACCCTTTTTGCAACAATAATGACAGGTAATATGATGAGAATATGCTGTTTTGTTAGTTGATACTTTTGGTACAAAAGTGTATTTACTATATAAAGGAGTATACGATCTTTTGAACTTATTTGGATCAACCGCAAAGGTCACTTTTGGTTGTAGAGCCTTGTCTAACTTGGCTTTTAGATCTCTTACTTCTTTTTGCCAAATGTGACATGTCTCACAACCAAACCATGATGTAGGATCTATTTCAACTTTATCCTTTTGAATGTCTAGCATAGATTGTTTTAAAGCTTCCATATCCTTTTCGGTTTTCTCAACTTTTTATTCAAGATATGAAAAGATTTTCTTATTTGAGGCCAAAAGTTTGAAAACTTTAATTGCATCTCTATGTAATTCTTCAAAAGCAAGTTTTAGTTGAGAATGAGATACCTTATCTACAAGTTCAGGTTTAAGATGACTTACAACTTTCTTTTTCTTGTGTTGATGAGCCATAAAACATAGGTTTGCTGATTCTTCTTCATCGCTTGATGAGCTTTCACTAGATGAGTCACTTTCCCATGCTATGTAGGCTCTCTTAGATTTGTTATGACCTTTGCTTTGGTTCTTCTCTTTTTCCTTCTTAAGGTATGGACAATCCGGTTTGTAGTGACCGGCTTTCCCACAATTAAAGCAAGGACCTTTGATTTTTCCTTTGTTGTTGTCATCTTGTTTGAACTTGTTTGATTGCTTTCTATAGTTGATCAAGCTTTTGTCAGAATGTTTTGCTCCATTTTTCTTTAGATATTTGTTGTATCTTCGCACAAACAGTCCCATTTCCTCATCATCGGAGTCTTCGTCATCACTTGTATCACTACCCTCTAGCTCTTGTCTTGAGGTCTTAGAACTTGAAGCCTTTAGAGCTATTGACTTCTTCTCTACCTCTTTCTCCATGTTCTTCTCTTTCTTTGCCCTTTTCTCATGCATGTCAAGGCATTTAAGGTGTTGTTCATGTTCCTCTAGTTTACCAAAGAGAGTGGTAATGTCTAAGGTGTTTAGATCATTTGCTTCCTTTATTGCTGTAACCTTGGGTTGCCATTCCCTGTTCAAGCATCTTAAGATTTTGTTAGTAGCAACTGCATTAGAAACAGGTCTATCAAGAGAATTTAACCGATTTTTTAGGTGAACGAATCTCTTCTGCATGTTTTCGATGGATTCACCATCTTCCATGTGGAACAGTTCGAACTCTTGAGTTAACGTATTGATCCTAGCTAGTTTGACATCATCCGTTCCCTCGTGGGCAACTTGCAATGTGTCCCACATAGCTTTAGCGGATCTACAATGGGAAACGCGATAGTATTCATCAACTCCTAGAGCTGAGATTAGAATGTTTCTCGCTTTCCAATCATACGCATATCTCTTTTCATCTTCAGCATCCCAAGTATTTTCTGGTTTTGGAACAACTGCACCAGCTGCATTTGTCATGGTGATCTGAAAGGGACCATTGACAATAGCTGTCCAGATGTTCCTATCAATTGCATTGATGTGGACACACATACAATCCTTCCAATAGCCATAGTTTTCACCGTTGAAAACTGGAGCTCTATTGTGAGCCCCTTTAGGTCCGGAAGCCATCTTTCCAATAAGTGTTTCACGTAGCACGGAATAAACCAGAGCTCTTGATACCACTTGTTAGACGCTGGCCTGAGGATCTAGAGGGCGGGGTGAATAGATCTCACAGAGTTTTTCGGAATTATTTCGAACTAAAGCGAAAGCGGTTCTGAATCGACTTGCATCTATTCCGGACCGTTATTGCAAGGGTCGTATATGTGACAAAACCACAAGATAATTGAGATTAACGATGAAGTGATATGTTATCGAATCAATACGTTTCACAACTGAAAATCAATTAACTTCTAAATTGACAAACTTTGGTTTGCAATGCAGTAATAATGGAATAAGCAAAAAGACAAACACTTGGTGATAATGTTCAAATTGATGATGATTCAAGATGTGGTGAATTGTGATGTTTATGCAGAACCTTAATTCACAATTTTAACACTTGAATCGTTAATCAATTTTGCAATTGTGGCCAAATATGAACAGAACGTAAATGAAAAGATAAAAGCGACAAGAACACGATATTTGTTCAGGCAGTTCGTCGATCGTCCTCGCTACGACTACGTCTGCCCCCAATTCCAAATTGAAAATGGGAAATCTTCCATTAATGTTGAAAGCAGTTTATACAAAGAAGAAAACAAAGCGATAAACAATAAACCGAATTTGTCGATCCTTTGAATCTTCTTCCCCCTTAATCTTAAGCCAGATCAAGGTGATCCAAGAGCTTCACTTGATCCCTTTTCTGCAGTGTCTTGAATTGCCTTGAACCCTTGTTCTTCAATCTTCACACTCAGATGGATCCTCGATGAAACCTCTTGATAAAAACCCCTAAGAAACACCTATCTTGGAGGACAAAACCCTCAGATTTTATTCACCAAAAACCCCACAAATCTTCACCCACTAGGAATCTTCAATTCCGTTCCATGGACGTTATCGAACTCGATCACTAACCCTCAACGCAAGAATGATTATGTGTAATTGTGTTGGAGATGACGAAGAACGAAGATGAGAAGACTTTGTGTATCTTTCAGTCGTTGGTGTTCTATTGCAATAATTGAACCTTGGACAATATATATGAGAGCTGGTATGATGGAGCAGAGTGAACACATGATTTGGGAAGTTTTTAGCAGAGGGGTCGACCTACCTTGGTGCTTAGGTCGACCTAACAGAGGTAAAAATGAGTCAAAGTGAAATTGTTGCCAGTTGGGTCGACCCATTTGTAGGTTAGGTCGACCTAGAATCAGTTAATTCAGCTTTTTGAAGATTTCTTCAGATTAGGTCGACCTGTGGATGTGAGTGGGTCGACCTAACAGTGATATGAGAAAAACTCTTCAGTTTAGGTCGACCTGGGAGTGTGGGTAGGTCGACCTACTTGTGGTATTTCTGAATCTTTCTTGTTTTCTTAGTTTTGAGTCAACCTAGATATATTGCAGGTCGACCTGATTTGTCTTGAATAGCCAACCTAGCATTTCCTTGAGTTCTTTTGCTTAAGCCTTGTTGTTTGTTTGCTTGTGGAGTTTGCCATGGATCAAAAACTTCTTTGTGAATGTGACCTTGTATTTACATTCTAGACATCTACGGATGCAAATTGGACCACCTTCACGTACATACACAAGAAAACTTGAAAATTTTCCCAAACCTTTTTCACACTCACCTTTGCCGTAGAAAGGAAACTTTTTTTCTAGTCTATACAGACAATCACCAAAAACTGTGTACACTCACCCATTGATTCAAACCTTTTTCCATCTACATATAGAACCTTGTATATACACTAACAGTTCAAGTATAAAATACAGCCACCGACACTCATTTATACAAACTTTTTTTCTTTGAAAATTATTCTTACACACAGTAACATATATTGAATTCACTCACTTTTTTTTAATTTACATTGTACATTCATGTAATTCATATACAATTGTTACCATTATTTTATATACTCCAAAAACTTTTTTTTTCACAAACGAAAATATTCACGGAAAAAGCCAAAACGAATTTCCAGCCATACCAATGTTCTTCCATATTCAAAACAACACCTATCATCAATGACCAAACAAATCCAAACTAAAAGCATGGCACAATAATATAATTTCTACATGTTTGTCATATAATTTCTACATGTTTTTTTTTTCTGAAATTTGTTCGTATCGATAGTTGCAGGAATTTTCAGGATGAATGGACCTCACCAATGGATTCGGGAGGCCCGAATTAGAGGACAATGGTCCCTCTTGTTTTCGTTTTTGGCTTTTTTGCAGGTCTGGAATTTTGATTTCGTCGGAGAAGATGAAGCTGCCGCGCGCAGACGGCGGCTCTAGGGGAAGCGTTTTCCTTCATAAATAGTTTCTGGCGAATGAATAACAAGACGTGCGTAATGGCCCAGCGGTAGCAGTCCACGTGAAAAGGCTTTGGTACGCAGGGGCGCCGGATCAAGACAAGGCCAGATCAAATGGTTCTGGAAACGCTCCCTACCATGCATCTCCAAACTCTTAACGCACAGGATTACAGTGCCCAGGTTTATTTATTTATGTTTTATGCTTTTGTTTTTTTTGTTGTTGTTGTTGTTTTGATTTTTTTCTTTTCTTTTTCTCATTTAATTTTTTTTCTTTTCCAAAAACATAAAATCTTTTTTAAAACAAATGGTTTTTTTTTAAGTTAATCAATTTAATAATTAATAGGATAATTATACTAAATAGTTTTAATAGAATAATTAAATCAATAGGTTTATTTAGGATAATAAATTAATTTAGGGTTTAATTTAATTAAATTTAATTTTAGGCTAATTTTGTGAAGGCGGGTAGGGGTTTTGAGTAGTGTAGAGGGAGAAGTTGGAAGCTTTAGGGAAGAGTTGTAATGGAGGTTTAGGTTTTTTGTGAGAGAGAGAGAGGTTGAAGAAGAAAGTTTATGAGTGAAATAAAAAATAGAATAAAAAGAAAATAGGGTATTATGACAGAATCTTGGCTCTGATTGGCTGATGAAAAGGTGGAATGGGTGGGGCCCGCTGGATCATTAAGACAGAATTTGAATTTTTTTTTTCGCACAGGCAACACGGCCGCCCGTGTTGCCACTCTGTTATCCTCTTAAAAAAAATTTTGTTCTCAGTGGGTGCAACACGGCCCGTGTTACCCAACACGGCCGGCCGTGTTGCTCCACTGTTTTCCATCAATTTTTTTTTCAATTTTATGGATTGGGCAACACGGCCCGTGTTACAGAACACGGCCGCCCGTGTTGCTCCCCTGTTTTTTTTTTCACAAAATTGTTCTTTCCACTTGTTCCTTCATTTTCCTGTCCTTGAATCCACCCCTGGAACTTGCTTAACCTGAACACAAAAACCACACAACGAACAACAAAAACAAACAGAACGAAAGCGATTAAATTAGGAAAAAGTCGTGGGTTGCCTCCCACGAAGCGCTTCGTTTAACGTCGCCTGGCTCGACGGTCGTTCATCTTATCCTGTGAGACGAACACTATCAATCAGCCCACTTTCTTGTCCTTGATAGTAAGGCTTCACCCGCTGTCCATTCACCTTAAAGGTATCCCCGTTGGTTTGATTTTTTAATTCTATTGCTCCATAAGGGAATACTTTATGAACCAGAAATGGTCCTGACCACCGCGACTTTAACTTTCCAGGGAATAGTTTCAACCGGGAATTAAACAGCAATACCAATTGACCTTCCTGCAGTTCCTTTTTCTAATTCCTCTGATCATGCCATTTTTTTGTTTGTTCCTTGTATATTTTGGCATTTTCGTATGCTTGATTACGAAACTCTTCCAACTCATGAAGTTGAGTCGTTCGAGCTTCACCGGCTTTCAGAAAATCACAGTTTAGAAATTTGGTGGCCCAAAACGCTTTGTGCTCGAGTTCGAGCGGTAGGTGACATGCCTTCCCATATACCAATTGATACGGAGACATACCTATTGGTGTCTAGTATGCTGTTCTGTACGCCCATAGAGCATCGTCTAACTTGACTGACCAATCTTTTCGGGAGGCACTAACAGTTTTTTCCAGAATTTGTTTTATTTTCCTGTTAGAAACCTCGACTTGCCCACTTGTTTGAGGGTGATATGGGGTGGATATCTTGTGTTTCACATTGTATTTTCTCAACAAATTCTCCATCAATTTATTTAAGAAATGAGTACCTTCATCACTGATTAGTGCTCGGGGTACTCCAAACCTAGAGAAAATGTTGTGTTTGAGGAAATTTACTACCACTTTCGCATCATTGGTGGGCAAGGCCACTGCTTCTACCCACTTTGATACATAGTCGGCTGCCACCAAGATATAGTTCTTCCCGAAGGACGGTGGAAAAGGTCCCATAAAATCAATCCCCCATAAGTCGAACAGTTCTACTTCCAGCATAGCATTCTGAGGCATCTGATTTCGCTTTGAGATGTTACCTGTTCTTTGACATCTGTCACATTCTCTAACAACATGGTGCGCATCCTTGAATAAAGTCGGCCAGTATAACCCAGATTGTAAGACTTTAGCAGCAGTTCTATCTCCACTAAAGTGTCCCCCATAGTCTGAGTCATGGCATGCTTTTAGCACATCCCTTTGTTCCTCCTCTAGTACGCATCGTCTGACCAACCCATATATCCCTTTCTTGTATAGGAAGGGGTCATCCCATAAGTAGAACCTGCAATCATGCTGAAACTTTTTCTTGTGGTTAGAATCAAAGTCTTCTGGAATTACCCCACCTACCAGATAATTTGCATAATCGGCAAACCAAGGGCACCAATAACAGCAAGGATATGCTCATCTGCGAATTCATCCTTTATTGGGCGTTTTTCCTCTGTTTCCTCGATAGGTGACATTCGAGAAAGATGGTCTGCGACTGTGTTTTCACACCCTTTTTTATCACGAATCTCCACATCAAACTCCTGAAGGAGTAAGATCCATCTCAGAAGCCTTGGCTTAGAGTCCTGTTTGGCAAAAAGATACTTCAAAGCAGCATGGTCAGTGTAAACAATAACTTTGGAACCCAACAGATATTTCCTGAATTTATCAAAGGCATAAACAACAGCTAGCAACTCTTTTTCAGTTGTTGCGTAATTTATCTGTGCAGGGTTTAAAACATGACTAGCATAGTAAATAACATGTAACAATTTGTCCCTACGCTGTCCTAGAACCGCCCCTACTGGAATGTCACTTGCATCACACATGATCTCGAAAGGAAGAGACCAATCTGGGGCCACAACAATTGGTGCCGAAACTAATTTTTTCTTAATTGTTTCAAATGCTATGGCACACTCATTATCAAAATTAAAGACCCTGTCCTTAACCAACAGAGTAGTTAAGGGTTTAGCTAATTTAGAAAAATCTCTTATGAACCGGCGGTAGAAACCCGCATGCCCTAAGAAACATCGAATACCTTTCTCATTCATTGGTGGCGGTAGCTTTGATATGACTTCTATTTTTGCTTGGTCAACTTCTATTCCTTTGTGGGAAATTTTGTGACCCAACACTATACCTTCACGCACCATGAAATGACACTTCTCCCAGTTGAGGATCAAGTTGGTCTGTTGACATCTTTCTAACACAAGAGCAAGATTAGTTAAACAATTATCAAAAGACTTACCAAAAACCGAGAAGTCGTCCATGAATACTTCCATATGCTTTTCAAGCATATCATCAAAGATGGCTTGCATGCACCTTTGAAAAGTAGCTGGAGCATTACATAACCCGAATGGCATCCTTCTATAGGCAAAGATACCAAACGGGCAAGTGAAGGCCGTCTTTTCTTGATCTTCTGGTGCGACCGCTATTTGATTATACCCCGAATACCCATCGAGGAAGCAATAGTAATCATGACCCGCTAACTTTTCTAGCATTTGGTCTATGAAAGGTAACGGGAAGTGGTCCTTTCTTGTCGCCAGATTTAGCCTTCTGTAGTCAATGCAAACTCTCCACCCTGTTACTGTCCTTGTAGGGATTAACTCATTTTTCTCATTTTTTATTACTGTAGTTCCTCCCTTTTTCGGCACTACATGTACAGGACTCACCCAAGCACTATCAGATATAGGGTAGATCATCCCCGCATCTAATAGTTTCACCACTTCTTTTCTGACGACTTCCTTCATTGCTGGATTTAACCTCCGTTGAGGTTGGACTACCGGTTTGTGATCATCCTCCATGAGAATTTTGTGCATGCAAACCGTAGGACTAATACCTTTCAAATCGTCAATCGACCATCCCATGGACCCTTTGTGCTTTTTCAGAACTTCAACAAGTTTGTTCTCTTGGATAACTTCAAGGTGTGAACTTATGATAGCCGGGCATTTGCTTTCTGTGTCTAGGAAGACATATTTGAGGTTTTCCGGTAGTTGTTTCAATTCAGCCCCCTTCTTTGGTTCATCTTTCTTTTCCTCTACTAACGGTTGCCTTAAATCCTCCCATCGATTTTGTCGAGAACTTTTAAAGAAAGGTTTTGCTTCCATCATATTCAACACTTCTATCTCTTTTTCGTCAACCTCATCAGTTTCGTTAAAAATTGATAAGCTCGACACTGTTTCTAAAGGTAGTTTTTGTGACTTCAAAGCATTCTCATTGTTAACAATTCGATCAATTACCTCAATATGTTGACTAGTAGCAACATCATCCTTGTATTTCATGGTATTTTGCACATCAATTTTTAACTCTTCATCGTACACCTTCAAGGTCATCGTTCCTTCTTCTATGTCTATCAAACATCTCCCGGTCTCTAAGAATGGTCTCCCCAAAATGATCGGAATTTCTTCATCTTCTGGCATCTCTAAAATTACAAAATCCACTGGGAACACAAACTTGTCAATTTTTACGAGCACATCCTCTAATATACCGTACGGTCTTTTTACGGAATGATCTGCAAATTGGAGTGTCATTCTTGTATCTTGAACTTTACCAATTCCCAATCTCTTATAGATAGATAGCGGCATAAGGCTCACACTTGCTCCTAAATCAATAAGAGCTTTTTTAAATGATCTATCCCCAATGGTACAAGGAATAGTTACGGAGCCTCGGTCCTTCTTTTTCACCGGAATCTTCATACCCTGCAAAATAGCACTACAAGTTTCAGTTAGAATAATTGGGTCACGATCAGTGGTCCTTTTCTTGGAGATGATGTCTTTCATGAACTTGGCATATGTCAGCATTTGTTCTAATGCCTCCAGGAATGGTATGTTCAACTCAAGTTTCTTGAACATTTCCAAGAATTTTTCAAAAATTTTCTCATGCTGCCCCTTCTTCTTATTCCTTGTTGGAAAAGGTAATTTAATTGCCGGTTTTTGTTCACTAGTCTTCCCTTTAGTTGTTGGCTCTAACACACCTACGTCTTCTGCTTCTACCTCATTCTCTTTTATTTCTACATCCACTTCAAGCAATGGTTCTTCTTCTTCAGCACTTTCCTCCACAACTTCTTTCGCTTTACCACTTCTTGTTACTATAGCACTCACATTATTATGGTCTTTGGGATTCGTAACTGTGGCACTAGGTAGAGCACCTGGTTGCTGAGGACTTGCCAATTGTTGTGCTATTTGACTCATCTGAATTTCAAGATTTTTAATTGATGCTCCAGTATTCCGAAAATTACTTCTTGTTTCTTCTTGAAATTAAGAGCTTTGAGCAGCCATTTTTTCAATGGCGATCTCCCAATCTGCTTTTCTTGGCCCTGGTTGTTGGAATTGTTGTTGAGGTTGCTGATACGGCTGTTGATATGGTTGTTGTTGTGGTGGCCGATATTGCTGTTGTTGTTGTGGAAGACTTTGATAAGGAGTAGCCCCTTGTTTTGGAACGTTCCCTTGTTGATCTTTCCAGGAGAAATTCGGATTATTCTTCCACCCTGGATTGTAAGTATTAGAGTAAGGGTTGTTCTGTTTCAAAAAGTTGATTTCTTCCACCTGTTGGGCTGTTACCACACAATGCACGGCAAAGTGAGGTCCTCCACATATTTCACAATTCACTGCTTGAATCGGTTGAACCGGCTGAACTTGAGCCACCGTTTGTTTTTCAAGAGCCATTTGTTTTATTCTACGCTCAACTTCAGCTGCGATCTTCTCTTCCATCTTAACAACTTGATTCGTCAACTTCAAATCAACTAGCCCTTCTGGTTGATTTACACTACGGTCATACAGCTCTAAGTGTTCGTTTGCTGCAATAGCATCAATGATCTTCTTTATCTCAGTGGCTGTTTTAAAATTCGTTGAACCACCAGCAGCTGTGTCAATTAGTTGTTTAGTCTTAAGCTTAAGACCATTCACAAAATTCTGCATTTGTTCGGTTGCATCCATGTTATGAGTAGGACATGCAACCAACAACCGCTTGAATCTCTTATATGCATCTCCAAGTGATTCTCCTTCCTTCTGCTTGAAATTTACTATATCATATCTTTTGCGGATATACACAGAAGCTGGAAAATATTCATTCAGAAATGTTGTCTCCATTTGTTGCCAAGTTGTGATACTTCCAGCAGGTAAAGAGTAAAACCACTCTTCAGCATCGTCTGACAATGTGAATGGAAACATCACCAATTTCTTGGCCTCTTCAGAATGCCCCTCTATCTTTAATGACGTTGTCATAGTAAGAAACCTTTGTAAGTGCTTATTTGCATCTTCATTGATTCTTCTAGAGAACGGTTTCTTTTCTAGTTGTCTTATTGTTGCCGGGTGTAGCTGAAAATGGACAACATTGACCGGTTGGTTGACAATTGTCATCCGGCCAAGAGGTGCATTTGCTCTTCCATAATCACCTAAAAGCCTTTCCACAGGAGGTGGGTCTTCGGCCATAGTTTCAGGTTCAGAATCTGAATGCTCCGAATGTATTGAATTAGTCTTCTCTGTTTCGGGATCTGAAACTATCAGCGGTTCTTCTTTTGCTTCCAGTTCTCTTTGTTTAGCTTCTCGGCGTCTTGCTCGAAATAATCTTTCTGGTTCTGCGTCAAAAAGAAGTTCAGCTGAGGCCTTACCTCGCATACAAAGATTAGATGAATATTAGTAGGAGCAATTCAAATAACAGAAAATAAAATTTTGGTTGCAGAGCAACAAAAATTCAATTGAATTATTATTTAACTTATATTTGGCAGTCCCCGGCAACGGCGCCAAAAACTTGATCGGAAAAATAACAAGTGTACTATTTTTACGAAGTAGTAATAAAAGGTTAAAAACCAAGTATCGATCTCGAGGACTGCGTTGGAATATAAGTTTTATAATTATTCAATTAAATAAAAAGTCAACTGGTATTTTTGATTGAGTTATAATTTCTAAATTTAAAATAAAAATAGCAGAAAGTAAATTTAAGCCTTTTTCACTAATATGAGTAAATGCCAAGGCAAGGTGTGTAATTTGCTCTGTAATAACCCTGAATCCTTATTTGAGATCTTTTCAACAAGTTCATGAGATTCAATTACTAACTCTTTAGAGTGTTTGCCCCTAAATCCTTATTGGGCAAACCTTTGGTTTTTCATCTATAAACCTAAGTCCTTAGAAATAACAGATAAAACCAAGCTTGTTTTCTATCAAGAGTTCTTAGTGACCATAGGGTATCCCTAGTCCTAGGTGATATCTACTATGGTTCAATTTAATACAAACCTTAACAATTGCGAGCCGGCGAATTGTTAATCATAGAACAATCTTTATTTGTCCGATAAAGAAGGCATTAAAAACAGTATAAAACTGAATTGAATAACATAAACATGAAGTTGATCAAATCAGAATATCAAAGTCATTACAAACCAAATCAGGGACACCCCCTAGCATTGGGGGGTTTAGCTACTCATATTGTTCAAAAGAAATTTAAAAGTATCAAAGTTAAACATTACAGATAATTGGGGAATTTGTGATCTTCAATTGCTCTTGCTCATGAATGATCTCTCTTCTCCAATAATCTCATACGTTGCTCTGCTTCAGATTCAATTCCTTTGGTTCTGTCAAAAGATACCCCTTCTCTTCTCAATCCTTCACTATATAATGCAAACCCTTCTTTTTAAGTCGGAAAGTACCAAAACGCCCTTCTGGATCACTTTTTGAGTGAACGTCATAAAAACAAGAAAATCTGCGCAACAAGCCAACACGGGTCGTGTTGGGCAACACGGGTGCCCGTGTTGGTCCTCTGGATCCCTTAAAATCAAACTTGCACTCAGCAGTAGCAACACGGGTCGTGTTAGGCAACACGGGTGCCCGTGTTGCACCACTGCTTTTCCACTTTTTCTACTTCCTTGCATGCCCAGCAACACGGGTCGTGTTACTCAACACGGGCGCCCGTGTTGCACCACTGATTTCATTCTTTCTTCTTTATCTTGCTCTTTACCTCCGACATTTCTTGCACTGGATCGCGTGAAGAATCTCCTAGATCTGAAATACCATTAAACAACCAAACCAACGCATAAAATGGGAAAATAAACTCGAAAACTAACAAACGGAAACTTGCAAAAACAAACAAAATTACTTAAACAGATTAAAAAGACTATACTATGACATTAAGCAATGCAAAATACCTGGATTATCATCAGGAAAGTGACAAAGACATAATGAGAATCGTGACCGATCACCAGGCCTAATATATGTCAAAGTGTTGGATTTCTAAGTAGATTCATGGTCAAACCATAAGCATTTCATCTCATTGCAATGAAGAAGATGATAAGATACATAAAGGGTACGATTAATCATGGTGTGATGATCCCAAGACAAAAGAAGACCAACATAGATGCAGAGGCATATGGCTACACTGATTCAAATTTCAATAGAGATCAAGACGAGAAGAAGAGTATTGCAGGCTACATATTCATGATCGAAGGCGCTCCTAAGTTGGAGGATGTTTCTTTTAACAGACTCTTTGTGCAAGAAAGTTCAAACTTGGAAATTCCTTTCTCTTTGGAAGAGATTAAAGCCGTAATTTAGGATTCCGCTGGCAACAAGAGTCTGGGGCTAGAAGGATACAATTTGTTTTTCTTCAAAGCTTCAGGGAACATTATCAAAGACAATTTATTTTATTGCATTAGAAAATTATTTTTTACAAGTTTTCCTTCTAAGGCTTTTACTGTTACTTTTACTTTTACCTTCTAAGGATACAATTTGTTTATCGTCTTATCTGTCTGATTAGGAGCGTGTATAGGATAATTACGTTGATTTTAGCTGATAGATTAAAGAAGGTTATCAGAGGAATTTCCCTATACGAAACATCATTTATTTCAGGTTGAAATATGTTGGACAATGTTCTTATGATTAACGAGTTGGTCGATTATGTCAAAAGGCACAACATAAGTCTCTTTCTCTTCAAAGTTGATTTCGAGAAAGCTTTTGATTCCATATTCTGGAGTTATCTCACTTTTATTATCAAGAAGATGAATTTTGGTAGTACTTGGTTAAAATGGATTCATACATGCGTTTGTTCCGGTTCTTTTTCCATTATAGTAAGCAGAAGCCTTACGGTTGATTTTCTAGCAGAGAGGAGATTGCGGCATGGGGACCCTTTATCCCTTTTATTGTTCATAATTTCATTGGAAGCTCTCATGGGATTATTGAAACTATGTATTTATCAAAATAAATTTCATTCCTTCAAGCTTTCTGACAAACTACAATTTGACATTCTCTAATATGTAGACAATACAATTATTTTAGGGGATCAAAATTTGGAAAATATCTGGACAATCAAATATATCCTTCATGGATTTCAGCTAACCTTCGGTTTAAGCGTCAACTTCAACAATGGAAAAATCATTGGCATAAAATTGTACTTTTCTTTTCTGAATGCAGCTTCCAATTTTCTATCTTGCTCCACTGCTCATATGCCTTTCCATTTCTTAGGTATTCCGATTGGTGCAAATCCCCAAAGAAAAACCACTTGGGAGCCGATTATTTCAAAGCTTCTTAGAAGGATCAATTCTTGGAATGGAAATTTCATTTCCTATGGTGGCCGTATTTTGAATATGTTTTTGCTCTTCTACTTCTCTTTTTATAGAGCTCCAAAGGTAGTTATCAACGAATTGATAAAGATTCAACACACTTTTCTTTGGAAAGGGGGAGAACATAAACGTATAATCAATTGTGTGGCTTAGTCATCGTTATGTAATTCAATAGATAAAAGAGGTTTTGGAATCTTACATTGTGAATTGTCTAATAGAGCGTTTCTAAGCGAATGGGCTTGGAAGATTTTAAATAATCGAAACTCTTTTTGGTATTCAATTCTTTCATTCAAGTACGAAGACATCAAATCTCAGTTTCTTGATCCTCATTGGTTATCAAGTAATATAAATGCTTCATTATGATGGAAGGATCTCAAGGTAGCAATGGACAACATTGAATAGATCGATGGTTGGTTCTACAAATCAGTTTCTTGCAAACTTGGAAATGGGCTCAAAATAGATTTTTGGAGAAATTCTTACTTAGTCTAGATCCTCTTCAATATGTGTTTCCAAACTTATTTTATGAAGTTTTGGTGTCCATATCGTGAGCTAAGGTGGCCTCTTTGTGCGATTGGTTAGATGGAACTTGGTTTTGGAATTTAAATTTTCACATTAACTCTCTTCCAGAATTGGAAAATGATGAATTGAGTAACATCTCTTGTATTTTAATTGCTCTTCCTCGAGGTTCATGACTCTATTATTTGGCGGTAAAATTATCTTACACTAAAATGCATCATCTTTCTTTCCACGTGCTTACCATTTCATATTCGCTTTCTCTTGTGCTGAAGAACATCTGGAAAGCCAAGACTCCTAGAAATGTTCATTTTTTGTGTGGAGACTTCTTCTGAATATGATTCATGTTCGTTATGATCTTACAAGACGCGGAATCATCATCAGTTCCCATGATACGATTTTCCTTTTTTATTTCAACATGAAGAAAATTATGCTCATCTTTTTATTTTCTGTCTGTTTTCTGCTCGTGTTTGGACTCGGGTTCTGGCCTGGTTGGATGTTGAAGGTTTCTCGATTTCTTCCCCAATTCTAAATTTTTTTTATTAATTTTGAAATTATACTTAGAGGAAGAATCTGAAAGGATTTTAGAATGCTTTTTTTGGTTTTCGGTTTTCAAGAATTTAAGATTAGCTAGGAATGCTATTCTTTTTAAAGGTGATTTTTTCAATTAAAGAAGCTAATTTTTTCGGTTAAACTTCGCTCTTGGAATTGATTTGGGGCCGGTTATAATTGTCATATTCATTCTAGCTGGTTAGATTAGCTTGACAGCCCTCTTTTATGTATTAGATCAGTGGTTTTAGGCTAATGTTTTTTTAGGCTGTTTGTTCCTTTCTCTCTAAGTTATTTGTTCCCTTCTCTCATTTATATTGAGTTGAATATCTCTTATACTTATTTTAATATATTCTTTTGCTTATTGGGAAAAAAAATACAAAATTATTGTCCTTGTTTCTTGTTTCCACAAAATAGTATGGCAAAACATCTTTTGTTTTGCAAGGATAAGTCCTTTCTTTGAATAAGTGTTTATATTAAATTCGTGTTTTCACCAACAATAAAATAAATTCAATCAAAGTTAGGTACATTTTCTAGTTAATAACTTCATAATATAGTGTGGATGTAATTTAAATACTTTTTATGTTTAAGTGTTGTTTCTATCAATTACTCTCTTTGTCCTAAATTATAATTATAAGTTATTTTATCCAAAATATTTGTTCTAAATTATAAATTATTTTATAATTCCAATATAACATTAATGTCTTTTTTTCTAATATACTCTATATTACTTATTATTTTCATTCTCCGATTCTTTTTATTTATTTTTCTATGTAATTAATTAAGGATAATTTTATAAAATAATATTTAATTTTTCTTTCTCATACAAAAGTGATTACACTTTTTAATTTGTCTGACACACTCAAAATTTGGGACGGAGGAGGAAGTAGAAGCGTGATATCAGGGAGATAAGCTAAAATTAAAAAGTAGTGCAAATTTGATTGAGAAACCAACACTGATATTTATTTTTCCATGTCCTCTCTAGCACAATTCATTGAAAGGTGGTATCATAGTTTTAAAAATCAGACGAAACTGGTCGGTCGAACTGAAAATTAAAAGGATCGCCAATCTGATCTGATTGTTAGCAAAATCACCTAGTCAACTATATATCAGACTACATAATATTACATTTTTAGTAGCTACAAAATCATTCCCATCACCTAGATCACAGGAGTCTCAAACTATATATCAGACTATATAATATCTTTTTTCTTGTCTTCTTACATGGAAGACTTCAGCCAAAATATTCAAAACATGGAAGACTTAGATTCAATTTACATATTTGTCATACCTCAAATTTTTCCACCCCGTTTAAAGAAAAAAAAGCATATAAACTTAAAAATGGATTTATAAAATTCTTTGGTTTATTTACATTTTGGATTTTAATTTCTTTGGTTTATTTACACTAACATTTTGAATTTTATATTCATTTATTTTATCTATTTTAAATTATATATAATAGTTTATTTAAAATTTTTTGTATTTCTTAAATAGAAAATACTTGCTTACATTTCGTATACTTTTAATTGACTTTTTATTTTGAATAAATAATATAACACAATTGATAAAGGAGTAAAGTTTGTGAACACAACGTTACGGGTTCTAATTCCACAAGTGACATTTGGTAATATAATTTTCCAAACCCTTGTCTTTCTGTTCTTTTTGGCCAAGGACTAAAACTCATATTAAACGAGGTCAAACCCTTTTTATAATATTTTTTTTAAATTAACAATTTTCCAAAATTTTCACTTTTTTTTTTAAAACCTAAAGGCTAAATGGGTCCCCTTAAATACAAGAGAGGTAAAGGGTGCCTACACCTTTCCGTTTCCTAATTTACCTACTTACCCAAAAATCTCATTTTTTTTAAGGTTTTCCACTTGCAGGGCCGTCTTGAATAACATGGAGGCCCTATTCTAATAAAATTATGTTCGTAAATTTTGAGATTCTGTTCTAATAAAATTATGTCTATAGTAAAAAAAATCAAAAAAATTATTTCTAAATTAATATTTATTTAAATTTTAAATAACACTAAATCTAAATATTATTCCTTTTTATTTTAATTTTCTTAATAAAATACAATTTATAAAAAAAATTATAATGTCCTTTTCTAAATAAAATTAATTATATTTTTAAATTATATTATATAGAAAAAAAGGTGGTATAATTTTAAACATGGAGAATCTTTCATATCTCAATAATATTACAATATCTTTCATGAAATATTACAATATTTATTAATTTATGTAATCAAATTTATTTACACAACATATTTAACTTGTATTATTTCTTGCTGTCAAGATGATAATTAGTAGTCTTTTAACTTATACAGTGCATAGAGTAAAATTCAATCACTTTTATACTACTCAATTCCTTAGTTTTCTTTTTTGAAAATAATAAATAACAACAAAATATAGGCCCTATTAATAGTGAGGCCCTCTGCAAAAGCATTGCTTGCACTGCCTTTTCACCGGCCCTGCCCACTTGTCTAAAACAAATAGTGGGTGACGACTCGTTTAAACATAAATTTTAAAATAGGTTACTACAATATTACCAAAAGAAGACCGTCACAAATTATCTAATTTTGTAAATTGATGAAAATCCAATCATTGACCTCTCAGAAAGTAGTCAACAAGATCTCATCTCAAAGATTGGCAAGACATGTGAAGAGTGAGGATTCTTTCAAGTAATCAATCATGGAGTTCCATCTGCTGTTATTATAAATGTTGTAAATGAGGCCAAGAAATTTTTTAACCTAAGCTTGGAGGAGGAGAAGAAGAAAGTGAAAAGAGATGAAGTAAATGCAATGGGGTATCATAATGCTAAGCATACTAAGAACACAAAGGATTGGAAAGAGATTTTTGATTATCTTATTTAGGATGTAGTACAAGTCCATTATTTTCATGAGCCTCATGACATTGACCTTTCCACTTTGAAAAATCAGTGGCCGCAATCCCTTCCCCATTTTAGGTATTCTTATATTTATCAAATAATTTATTAATTAGTTTTAAGAAGTTATGGTTATTCTATTTTATCAAAGATTAATTTTTATCCCTCCATTTTACAATGACGTTTTTGGTCTTTTTATTTTTTTCAGTTTTGAATTTAATATTGGTTCCCACCATTTTTCTATGATTTTACCTTATAAAGTTTTGGATGAGTTCATGATAAATTTTACAAAATTCAATCTCAATCGATTCAATTTAATGTTTTTTAGATCAATTTTTAGATATTCAAATATATAAGTTATAATTTTTTAATTAATTTTAATATTATAAAAATATAACAAAATAATAAATTTTATATAACACATAAATTGTAGTATATTAAAATTTATTTGTTCAAAATAATATTTATTATATTAAAGAGTAATAATTATTTTCTTAAAAATAACTTATGATATTTGATTGTGGTAATGCACATGCAAGCACGTGCGTGCGCACACACATACATACTCATTAGATTTTGTATAAAATTATAGTTAATTTGTTTATATATAATCCTTAATACTTCAAACAAGATATTTGAAGCACTTAATAACTAATTAAGATTGATTTCCGAGGTTATTAAATCTTTTAGGAATCGAATTAGTGTTAGTAGATCTAGTTTAGTAGATCTAGTCAATGCGGCATTAATAGGTCTTAGTTGATCAAAGTAAGATTCCTATTAGGTTCTTAGGTCTAATTTACTTATTAATATCTAAAAAATTTATATTAATTATTAAAAATATATAAAAAATTATTTCACAAAAATATATGTTTAATTTAAATACAATTAATTTTTTCAAATTATTATCAAGTATGTATTATATTCTATCAATATTCAATTTCTTATCATATTATATATCTAAAAGAAAATAATTGATTTTCTGCGAATATGTTGTAAGTCATATTTCTTAATACGCATATTTAGATTTAAATTCTCTAATACAAATAAAAGTTTTACATTATCAACGCGTCATGATCCTTCAATTGTATTATATTTTAAAAAATAAAATAAAAGTCAAACATTATTGACTTATATCAGCTGTTTTATTAGCTACATAATCTTGTGGAATATTTAGTTAGCTTTTGTGTATCCAAGATCGATTCAATCAGAGATATTTGATTGGTTTTCGCAATCTCTATAACTGGAAACAATTTAGGAAAGATTGGATTGAAAACCTATTTTCTTGGAGATCAAGCAACAAACTTTTTGCAGCCTCCTTACTGCGGTTTTAGGCCCAATTCATTCAATACTAATTCTATAAATAGACTGGTTGTGTTGTAAGTTCCATGTTGTATACATTCACAAACCTGTAGGTGCTGAATGATGTTTAATCTCCGAAGATGTTAAGCAAGGAGAGTATTGTCAGTTCTCATAAGCTTTTAAGCATTGAGAATTATGTGTCTGGGAAGAGTGTCTTCTACTTTTGATTGTTTGTGTTTTTGTCACGGGTTGTGACTGTAGGAATTTGAGGAGGGCCTCATACCTAGGTGAATCTTAGGTAGATGTTATTAGAACATGAAATGTTCTGATCATATTTTCTAGTTTTGATGATAACATTAGATATGAATTTTGTATAAGACAATGTGGTACTATAATAAATTGCGTTTTCCATTTCAGGAAAAGTACAAAGAGTATGCACTACATTAGCCTTCAGATGCTCTGACTCAGATGTTCTGGATGGCCACATCAGAACATGATCTTGAAGACATTAGAAGAAAGTCTTGAAGTTATCAGAACATGATCTATGAGAAACAAGTTCTGAAGCTCTAAAGGTATCACGCTCTGAAGAACTTCAAAAGTCTGAAGCGCTGAAGTTCTAACAATGCACCAAACGCTGGAAACTATGATATTCAAAGAGACTTGCAAAGTCTGAATCCAGTACAAAAGCAAATGATGAAAAGCTAGAAAGTCTAGTCTGTGTGACTGACAAAAGGAACGTTTGAAGTATGGCTACAAAAGGCAAAGTCAGAAGTAGTAGTTAATGCAAGGCTCGAGATAGTTGACAAAAGTGTGAAACATTAAATGCAACATTGTACTGTACATGCAAAGCATTAAATGCAGTACTATTCAACAGTCATATTCTCATGCCTATAAAGGGAAGAAGTCAGCAAGGAGAAATGTTAGAAAGCCTACGTTCATTTTTTCATATACTCATCATTTGACTCTGAACCTTTCTCACGCAAGAAGCTCAAAAACAAAGAAGCATTTTCGATCTTCAAGCTCACATACTTTTGTATTCATAGTGAGATTTAGAATTTAAGATTGAGAGAAAAATCACTTGGTGATTATAGCTTTATTAGAAGCAACTTTAATCTCTTGTATTTGATTATATCTTTGTAAACCAAAATTCCTTGAGTGATCAAGTTGTGATCTGTAGACTCAAGAAGACTTAGAGGTTGATCTAAGTGGAGAACCATTATAATCATTTTTTATTAGTGGATTAAATCCTCAGTGGAGGTAAATCACCTGTGAGGGTGGACTAGAGGTAGTTTGAGTTCAAACGAACCAGGATAAAAATAATTGCGTTCATTGTTTTTTTAACTGCCAAGAAGAAACAACCCTTATTCAATCCCCCCCCCCCTTTCTAAGTGTTTTTCACTCCTTCAATTGGCATCATAGCGCCTTGGTTCTAGGTGCAAGCACTTAACAGTGTTAGACAAAATATTCTGGAGAAAACACACGCAAATGGCAGCTACAGTACCACCTCCTACTGATCATGTCAAGAAGATAATCAGAAGTTTACCCAAAAGATGGGGACCAATGGTTACAACTTTCAAGATAGCCAAGAATCTGAATGAAGTATCCCTTGAAAAGCTTATAAGTGCTTTGAGGAGTCATGAAATTGAGCTGGACGCAAATGAACCGCAGAAGAAAGGTAAATTTATTGCTTTAAAGTCTAATAATAAAAACTGTACTAACGCTTTTCAGGCAAAAGAAGAAAGATCTGATGACTCAGAGTTTGAAGAAGAAGATGAGTTATCTATTATCTCTAGAAGAGTAAGTCAACTCTGGAAAAGCAAGCAGAGAAGATTTAAAAGCTTCAAGAAACCTGAAAAGGGAGAATCTTCTTGACCCAGAAGATCTGGTAAGAAAGGCATAGTCTATTATGAATGCAAAGAACCAGGAGACTTCAAGAATGAATGTCCTAAGCTTCAGAGAGAAAAGCCCAAGAAAAGATTTGATAAGAAGAAAGGTATGATGGCCACTTGGGATGAATCAGATTCCTCTGATCAAGAGTCAAACTTTGAAGATGAGCAAGCAAATCTAGCATTCATGGAAATTGTAGATGGTGAAGAAGAATCTGCCTCAGACTCTAAAGAGGTATTTTCTGAACTATCTAGAGAAGAGCTTGTTTCTAGTCTCTCAGAACTTCTGGAAATCAAAAGTAAACTTAGTATCAAATACAAAAGTCTCAAAAAGACCTTTGCATTTGAAACTAAGAAACTTGAGATAGAAAACTCTGAACTTAAAGAAAAAGTTTTAAAACTAACAAAAGACGTTGAAAGTCTAAAAACATCTTCTAGTCCAGATGCTTCTATTCCAAGCACAAACAATATTCTTAAAGAATATGACTTGAGTTTCAAAAAGTTTCTATCTAGAAGTATAGGTAGAAGCCAGATGTCATCTATGATATATGGAGTTAGTGGAAACAAGAGAATAGGTATAGGATACGAGGGAGATATCCCATACAAACTGGAACCTGTTGACAAGACGGTTATTGAATATAAACCTCTGTATAAACAATTCCAGTATGGTCATTCACATGATATTTAATACACATCACATCCTAAGAATTTCCATGTCACACACACTAGGAAATATCATGTTGTTCATTCTGATACTCCCCATGCTAAATCTCAGTTCAATCAGAACATGAGAAAAACTAACCTCAAAGGACCCAGAAGAATGTGGGTACCTAAGGATAAACTTATCCATATTGCAGATCTCCTTAACAACACAAAAGAAAAACATGTCATGGTACCTGGACTCTGGATGCTCACGACACATGACGGGAAAAAGGTCTATGTTCCAAAGTCTGGAAGTTAAATCTGGAGGAGACGTAAAGTTTGGAGGGAACCAGAAGGGCGAGATCATAGACTCTGGAACCATTGGTATTGGTAACTCTCCCTCTATAACTAATGTTCTGCTAGTAGATGGATTAGCTCATAACTTATTGTCCATAAGTCAATTAAGTGACAATGGTTATGACATAATCTTTAATCAAAAGTCTTGTAGAGCTGTTAGTCAAAAGGATGGCTCAATCCTATTTACAGGCAAAAGAAAGAACAACATTTATAAGATTGATCTTTCAGATCTTAAAAACCAGCAGGTTACTTGCCTTCTTTCTGTTAACGAAGAGCAGTGGGTCTGGCACAGAAGATTGGGTCATGTTAGCATGAGAAAAATTTCTCTGATTAACAAACTCAATCTGGTCAGAGGACTCCCTAATCTGAAATATAAATCAGATGCTATTTGTGAAGCATGTCAAAAAGGGAAGTTTTCAAAATCTGCTTTTAAATCTAAAAATGTTGTTTCTTCTTCAAGACCTTTAGAACTTCTGCATATTGATCTGTTTGGTCCAGTCAAAACAACATCAATCAGAGGCAAGAAATATGGATTGGTCATTGTAGATGATTACAGCAGATGGACATGGGTAAAGTTCTTAAAACACAAGGATGAGTCACATTCTGTGTTCTTTGATTTCTGCAAACAAATTCAATCTAAAAAGGAATGTAAAATCATAAAAGTCAGAAGTGATCATGGTGGTGAATTTGAGAATAGATTATTTGAAATTTATTTCAAAGAAAATGGTATTGCCCATGATTTCTCTTGTCCTAGAACTCCACAAAAAAATGGAGTTGTAGAACGAAAGAATAGGACTCTCCAAGAAATGGCCAGAACCATGATCAATGAGACTAATATGGCTAAACATTTCTGGGCAAAATCAATTAACACATCATGTTATATTCATAATAGAATCTCCATAAGACCTATTCTAAATAAGACTCCTTATGAATTATGGAAGAACAGAAAACCCAACATTTCACATTTCCATCCTTTTGGATGTATTTGTTATATTTTGAATACTAAGGATCATCTGAACAAGTTTGATTCCAAAGCTCAGAAGTGTTTTATTCTTGGATATTCTGAACGCTCTAAGGGCTACAGAGTATACAATAGTGAAACTCTAATAGTTGAGGAATCAATCCATGTCAGATTTGATGATAAGCTTGGCAATGAAAAGCCAAAGAAGAATGGGAATTTTGCAGATATAGACATTTCTGATCCAGATCATGAAGAACCCAGAGGAAAGGATGATTCAGAATATCAAGTTACTGCTTCTTTAGAGAATCTCAGAATATCTGAAGAACCAACAGTCAGAAGATCCTCAAGAATCATCTTAGCTCATCTAGAGGGTGTCATTATTGGAAACAAATATGATCCCATCAGAACAAGATCATTTCTAAAGAATAATGCAGAGTCTCTGTTTGGACTAGTGTCTTTGATTGAGCCAACTTCTTTTGATGAAGCTCTAGAAGATACTGATTGGATTATAGCAATGCAAGAAGAGCTAAATCAGTTTACAAGAAATGATGTGTGGGATCTAGTTCCAAGACCTAAAGGATTTAACATTACTGGAACAAAGTGGGTGTTCAGAAATAAGCTAAATGAAAAAGGTGAAGTAGTCAGGAACAAGGCCAGACTGGTTACTCAAGGTTATAGTCAACAAGAAGGTATTGATTATAATGAAACTTTTGCACCAGTTTCTAGGTTAGAATCTATAAGATTATTAATTTCTTTTTCCACTCAGAATAACATCACTCTGTATCAGATGGATGTTAAGAGTGCCTTTTTAAATGGTTATATAGATGAAGAAGTTTATGTTCACCAACCTCCTGGTTTTGAAGACTCTAAGTCTCCATAACATGTTTTCAAACTTAAGAAATTATTTTATGGTCTGAAGCAAGCTCCCAGAGCTTGGTATGAAAGATTAAGTTCTTTCCTTCTAGATAATGGTCTCACAAGAGGAAAAGTAGACACAACTCTCTTCTGTAAAACATTTAAAAAGGATATTTTAATTTTTCAAATTTATGTTGATGATATTATATTTGGAACATCTAATGCCTCTCTGGAAAGGATTTTGCTAAGTCTATGCAGACAGAGTTTGAAATGAGCATGATGGGAGAGCTAAAATACTTTCTAGGCATTCAGATAAACCAAACCTCTGAAGGGACTTCCATACATCAGACTAAGTATGTCAAGGAACTTCTGAAGAAGTTTAAATTATCAGACTGTAAGAAAGCTAAAACTCCAATGCATCCAACTAGCATTTTAGGTAAGGATGAGGTAAGTAAGAAGGTAGATCAGAAGATCTACAGAGGTATGATAGGATCTCTTCTCTATCTGACTGCTTCTAGGCCTGACATCTTATTTAGTGTCTGTTTATATGCTAGATTCCAATCAGATCCTAGAGAATCTCACTTAACTGCTGTTAAGAGAATTCTTAGGTATATGAAAGGTACGACTAACGTTGGTTTGTCTTACAGAAGATCTGAAGAATTCAACTTAGTAGCTTATTGTGATGCTGATTACATTGGAGATAGAGTTGAAAGAAAAAGTACTTCTAGAAGCTGTCAGTTTCTGGAAAGAAATCTGATCTCCTTGTATAGCAAGAAACAAGCCACAATTGCATTGTCTACAACTGAAGCAGAATATGTAGCTGCTGTTGGATGAAGCACACAGATGCTCTAGATGAAAAGTCAGCTAGAAGACTATCAGATATATGAGAGTAACATTCCTATATTCTGTGATAATACTTCTGATATTTGTCTCTCTAAAAATCCTATTTTACATTCTAAAGCTAAGCATATAGAGATTAAACATCATTTTATTAGGCCCAATTCGGTCAAAACTAATTCTATAAATAGACTGGCCTAAACCTAGTTTTAAGTGGAACTGATATTTTGTGTTTTAGGGTTCTAGGAATTCTTATTGTGGATGTGTTGTAAGTTCCATGTTGTGTGCATTCACAAACCTGCAGGTGTTGAATGCTGTTTAATCTCCGAAGCTGTTAAGCAAGGAGAGTAGTGTCAATTCTTATAAGCTTTTAAGCATTGAAAATTGTGTGTCTTGGAAGAGTGTTTTCTACTTTTGATTATTTGTGTTTTTGTCACGGGTTGTGATTGTGGGGATTTGAGGAGGGCCTCTATTGAAAGTATATTGAAGTGATTTTAGTTTATTGTTTCCACAAGGATTGGTGCGATATCACCGTCGTTCTATAGTTTATATAGTCTTGAGTTAAAGTAACTTTGGGTTTGGTTTGGTAAAAGATCATTCACAAGTTTTAGTAGCAAGTATTTAAATTTGGAAAGTTCTAAGTTAAAAAGAAGTATCAAGACTTTATTTCACCGACCTTAAATTGTATGTCTTCCTACGAATATGCATATAAATTCATTATCAATCAATATTATCACGTATCATTCGTCTATATCGTCCGTGTCTAAAACGGTATAACAAGTTTTTACTGTATTGTTCAACCAACGATTTCTCAACCGATCATACAACACAAATAACATTTATAAACCGGTACAAAGTGAATATCAAACACTAGATCCATGTCTAGACTTAATGTTTGATAGATGATAAAGTTAGGTCAAGGTAAAAACATTGTATTTCACAAACATCTAAACCATAGAAATTCAAGAGAACACAAACTAGATCATCTATATTGATCAATAACTTGTTCATACACAATATTCACAAGAAAAACATACAAAAGGAAAGGAAGATTACATCAAATCCTTGATACCAAAAGGGTTTAGCTATCCATTGACATGGTAGCTTGCACAAGGAGGAAAGGATGAAGAATAGCAAGCATCTACGGTGATTTCTCGACGATTAATGCTCCGATTCTTCGATTCTATGTTGCTACAGTGTTATAAGGTCTTTGTTGCACTCAAAATGGTGTATCTCCCCCCCAATTTCTGTTCTGTTCCTTAAATAGAAAAACAGAAATTCGCAGACCGCGCTTAGCCCCATGAAGCCAGCTTAGCGCGCTACCCAAAATAGTTAAACCACCAAAAACCGCGCTAAGCGCGCTCTGAACCAGGCTTAGCACAGAAGTTTCTGCCAGAACTTCTATCTTTTTCTCAAAACCGCGCTTAGCACGCTTCTACCGTGCTTAGCGCGGTAGCTTTTCCCAATATTCCTTGCTTTTGGCCTTGAAATCTCTTCTAATCATTTTCCATGGTTCAAGCTTCCATCCATCAAGCAAAACTACAAATTTTAACAAAAAAATGCATAGATAAGAACTATTCGATGATAAAATAAATATACGATTATATATACTAAATCAAAATGAAATAACTAATACTTTGCACTTAAAGACTCGAAAGTTACCAAAAATTACACTAAATATTAACACAATTTGGTAACTAACAAATCTCCCCAACTTAAACCCTTGTTTGTTCTCAAACAAAAACAATGAAAATCTTCAAGGAACAATAACTTTCAGGAACAAATAGTCACACAAGCACAAATGGATGGTTCAAATTTCAAAAGTACGCAAAGATCAATTCTTACCAATCTTACAAAAATACCATGATTAAGAAGCTAGTCCTATATACAAATTCTATGTCAACAATTCCTAAAACAAAATAAGTTCAAGAATGAATAACAACCTACACACTTCTCTTGTAAGAGAACAAAATTTAGGATCCTAACACTCACACAACAATGACGCTAACATCCATAATTAATTATGCATTTATCTAAACAACAATTATACAAAAAGCATAAAAGCATGAATCACAAAGGACTTTAAGGTTGTAGCTTGGCTTGGTTAACAAGGAAGTGTCATATCTCATGGCCATTGAAACGAAAGTGTTAAAACCTAAGAGAGCATTCAATTTCACAATTATATCCACACATCCTTACCAACCAATTTAATTATTTTCTTGCTCAAGAGGCCAACCTATTATTTTCACGGTAACTTGCTATTTATATTCACAAAGCTCTTAGCTTTTATTCTTTTTTTTCTTTTCACTCTTGAGCAATCAATCATTTTTTTCTTTTTTTTTCTTCTTCTCCACACCAATGTATCTTTTAATTCTCCCCAACTTGAATATCACAATCATATAATTAAGAATGCTCCCTATTCTAAGGCAAAATGGAATCAAACCTAACCATATTTCATGGTAACGATTCAAGGTTAAAAGAAAGTCATCAAGATTCAAATCAAAAATCGGCAAAGATATACAATTGTAACTAAGGAAGGTAAACCGATGTGAATCTTGGCAAAAACGGCTCTAAGTGTTTAGCAAATACTCACACACTCACCGGGTAGGTCATTTTTGGTAGAGAACTTATACTCGTAATGGGAAACAAAATGCCTTGATCACTTTCATGCTTTACACAATTTAATAAAAACGCAAGATTAAACATAATAAAAACGAGTTAAACGCACATTGTTGGTATCCCGCACAATTATATATATATATATATATATACAACGGAAAGTCTCCTCACACTAAATTTATGCACTAAAGTGATTCACAATTGAACTATTTTTGCAAAAGAAAATATTGACATCTAATGTATACAATTAATAGCATCAAGATCATGATATCTTAAATAAAGCGATACAAATGTACCTTGCTCGTACAATTTTCACATTATATTATCACCTCCTCATTTTTTTGTGACTACACTCTTTTTTCAACAAGGAAGTTCCTTCAAGATATTCACTTAGGACAAACTTAATTTAATCACAATTGCATATATATATATATATATATATATATATATATATATATATATATATATATATATATATATATATATATATATATATATATATAAAGAACTTTAACTAATAAAGAAACTTAATTATGACCAACAAATTAAAACAAACACCAAAAGGTGCCAAAATATCCAAAAGGCAAAGATTTGCCTAAGTTCCAAAATACCCCATCCTTTAAAAGGATGGAACAAAACATAAACATAACTTAAATAAACAAAAGTCATAGAAACATAAACATACTAGTACTAAACATAAAACTAATAATAATAATAATAATAATAATAATCAACCACCCAAGAAATCAACCACCAATATCAAACTCATCATCATCATGAAGATTTTCTTCCACATTTTCATTCTCACCCTCGCCACCTACCTCCTCCTCAGGAAATGGCCTGACCTCAGGCCAATTAGCATAATCCACCAAGTCCTGGCGAGAAGTCCAAGGATGAGCCACATTGGGTTCCATCATCTGCAATCTCAACTGAGACATAGAGTCATGTAAAAACATGAATGCTCACTGATGCGCCATATGAAATGTCAAGTTCTCCTCTCTTTTAGGATCACTACAGCGGCGAGCAGGGCGAGCAACAACAACAGGAACAACACTCAACCTGGATAAACAATAACGATCAATAAAAATCTCGTCAATAAAACCATCAATTGACACAAGACCCTCAGTAGGAATTTGCACTCTAGCCTTCTTGCACAAATTCATGATAAGACCAGGAAAGATGAACTTGCAGGGAGCACGATCACCATGGCGAGTACCACTCAAAGAAACTCTCTTAAGCTCATTCACAATAATGCGAATAATATCAATCGGCTCCCGCTCGATCATACGAGCAACAAGTGCAGTAGACTCAGCAGGCAATGAGGAAGTGTGACTTTTAGGCCTTAAGTTATGGAGGACCACGGACATGAGAATCTGAGCATTAGTAGTCAAAACCTTCCTAGAGAATTTTGGAGACTGCCCAGAGGGGTTAAGGTCATAAGAATGTCCCTCCATGCACAAAATCTCCCTAAGGTGCTCAAAATTCCAATTATCCGTAGCAATTTTCACATGGTAACCACACAGCTCACCATCCTCAAAGGGTAATTGAGTTCCTAAAAACTCACGGATAGCTCTCCTTGAGAATTCAATTTCCTTTCCACGAACCCAAGTTTTGAACTCATAAGCAACACCCTCAACAGGAAATTTCTCACTTGGCACGGCATTTGCATAAAATTCTCGCACTATCTCCAAATGAAACTTAGGTGCAGGCTCACAAAGTTTAAGCCAACCATACTCCTCAAGTGTGTTATAACACCACTTATAGTTTCCCTCAGGATCGATTCTTACAATCCGCTCAGGCCACCATGTCCTAACCTCCAACTTCTTGTATCTTTCCTCTTGAACTTGTCCCACAAAACGGTTATGGTTGTACGGAATAGCCCTAGGTGCTTGAGAAGAGCTGCCACCTTCGGTTCCGGTTTTTCTCTTCTTAGAACCTAAGAATTTTGGTCTCATCTGAAATAATCAAACAAATAGAAACACAAGACCAAAATGTCAACCCAATAAAATTTAATCATGCCAAAATAAGTGCCAACAGTATCACATCATCACCCCCATATCACAATAAGGTATAAAATAAAGAGGGAATTTTTCTGAAACCCCCAGACCGCGCTAAGCGCGCCTACCGCGCTAAGCCGGCTCGGAGAATTGCAGAAAAATCCCCCTTCGTAAACAGAGATTCCTCCCCACTTGAACCACCATAAAAATAAATTCAAAACACATTAGGGCATTAGAAATTAGATTCTATTACTAAGGTTTAAAACAAAATAAACCCTAACCACATAATTACTGTTAGAACAAGATTGAGAATCTATGTTCCGAATCTGGTTTTGATGATAACGAACATATATTTTGAGAGTAACAATTTTATTACTAATGATTTCATTTAGTGTGCAGACATTATGCTATAAGCCTTGTACAGGACTCATCATAAGAAGAGTACATCGACTACATCAGAAAGAACGTCAGAAGCTTCAAAGGAAATGAACAAAAATCAGGAACAAGAAGCCTTGCAAACTCAGAAGATCACACATATATATAAGATCAGAAGTTCTGAAACTACAAGTTATGGAATTACGATGTAGTGACTTACAAAAGATAAACAGCAATAGAGTCACGTGTGAATCAGAAGATAACCTTCAGCCCAGCAAGCAAAATCAAATAAAATACAAAGGATCAGAATTAAGAAGAAATCTGTTACAAACATCATCATTAGCTAAAATGGCTACAACACTAAAAGGAACAACTTCCAAGAATGATTAAAGAAGCAACGTACATGCAGAACATTGAAGAAAACAAAAGCATGGTGGAAACACGTATACATTTATTACGCTTTCCGAAGATCAAGATGACAAACATATTCGACAGCTATAAAAAGTGGTAAGATCTCTTATGAAGTGAACGTTTTTCCTTGAAAGATAAGATGTAGTAAGAAGAAGATCGAAGGAAGATATCAAAGAAGCAACTCTCAATAAGAACTGATGTTCTTAATCTGCTTAAGAAGAAGATTGAAGGAAGATATCAAAGAAGAAACTCTCAATAAGAACTGATGTTCTTAATCTACTTAAGAAGAATATTGAAGGAAGATATCAAAGAAGCAACTCTCAGTAAGAACTGAAGTTCTTAATCTGCTTAAGAAGAAGATTGAAGGAAGATATCAAAGAAGCAACTCTCAATAAGAACTGATGTTCTTAATCTGCTTAAGAAGAAGATTGAAGGAAGACATCAAAGAAGCAACTTTCTATAAGAACTGATGCTCTTAATCCGCTTAAGAAGAAGATCGAAGGTAGATATCAAAGAAGCAACTTTCAATAAGAACTGATGTTCTTAATCCGCTTAAGAAGAAGAACGAAGGAAGACATCAAAGAAGCAACCTTCAATAAGAACTGACATTCTAAATCAGCTTAACAGAAGAAGTGAAGACGAAGAACTACTTAAAGAAGCATTCAAAATATGGAGCTGAAGCTCTCACTCTGCTTACCATCAAGAAGCAAAGATCTCGTTCAGAAGATGCAAACAAGTAGACTTAAAATATTATTCACTCACTCATAGTGATTGCTTGTCATTGAATCACATAGTCTGTACTTAGAATAGGAGACAATCTGCATAACTAAGAAGCATAATTGTAATATCTAGAAGATTGATGAACGTTATATCTCGCTGAGATCACTGAACGATTTATCATCTGTAGTCAGTCACATCAGGTAGTTGTGCAGGGAGTTAGTCACAATGTGTTGTTGTGCAGATACTAGATTGATGAATTTTATATCTAGAAGGGATCATTGAACGGTTCAGTCATCTAGGGGTTAGTCACTCGCGGGTAGCTTGTGCAGGGTTCCTGAGTCAATGGACGTTATATCTAGCGGAGATCACTGAACGGGTCATTGTTCAGATGGTTAGTCACAGCAGTTGGCTGTGCAGGATGGTTAGTCTCGACGGAGGTTCGTGCATTTGTAATCATGGTTTGATATATTGTGGATTAAGACCTCTGTTGAGAGGCAAATATCCTGAAGAAGGTGGACTGGAGGTAGCCTTAGTTAGAAGGTGAACCAGGATAAAAATGAACGTGTCTTTTACTTTCTACACATGTCATTTTAACTTAGAACTTCCAAGCCTTAATCTGCAGAACTGTACTGAATGCTTCAGAAGTTCTGATATACTTAGAAGTTAAAATGAACATCTTATTGGTTATGTAGTTTTTACACTTCATGCTTCCGCAACATCAAAGCATAATCAATAGATGATTAAGTGAAAGAAAAGACGTTAAAGAAAAGAAAGGGAATTTTAATTTATAAAGAACACAATTCAATCCCCCCTTTCTTGTGTTTTTCTCCACCTTTAATTACAACTCCTAGTTCTAGATTTAAAAACTAAACCCTAGGAGAATGAAAGTAAAATGGAGAAAATGAAGTTGCTTATCTTTGAAATGATGAAGATGATGAAATTAACCTTGATACAAAGGGATTGCAAAGGAAAAGAGAAGCTATGGAAGAGAGAAGAAAGGTTGAAAAATGAGGCAAAGGCAATCAAAAACCTAATTTCCCCTCCTCAAACTCGTCCTGAGTCGGGTTAAGAACATTAGGCCCAAAAAAATTTTTTTCCTGAAAAATATGACCGCGCTAAGCATGGTGGTAAGCATGCTAAGCGCGCAACTTACTGGAATTGAAGTTTGTAAATTCTACGAACCGCGGTAAGCCGGCTATAGGCGCGCTAAGCGCGGTAGACAGAACTCAGAAATTTTTTTCTCCCTACCAGCAATTGTAACTTTACCAGTAGGTCTGTTCTGGCTCGACAAAAACGCAAAATATAAAAATGATAAAAACACATAAAACAAGATGAATAATTACAAATTGGGGTGCCTCCTAATAAGCGCTTTGTTTAACGTCGGTCAGCTCGACGGTCAAAGGTAATCAAGGATCACCGAGAGCTAAAACACTTGTTTCCCGATTAAATTCACTTCCTCGATATACCTTCAACCTCTGACCGTTCACCGTCCACTCATTCTTTGTTTTTGGATCCTCTACCACTATAGCACCATAATGCTTGACCTCTTTGACTAAAAATGGCCCGAACCACTTAGATTTCAACTTTCCTGGAAAAAGCTTCAACCGGGAATTGAAAAGAAGCATAAGATGTTCGACCTTAAAGTCTTTCAATCGAATCTTACTATCATGGTATAATTTTACCTTTTCTTTGTAAATCGTGTTAGAATGGTAGGCATGCAACCTCAACTCATCCAACTCATGGAGTTGGACTTTTCTCTTTTCACCACACGATTTAGGATCAAAGTTCAACAGTTTCAAAGCCCAAAAGGCTTTATGTTCCAATTCCACCGGTAGGTGGCAACTTTTTCCGTACACCATTTGAAAAGGTGTGAGACCAATCGGAGCTTTAAAAGAGGTCTGATAGGCCCACAACGCTTCATCTAGCTTAAGCGACCAATCTTTTCTTGAGCTAGAAACTGTTTTCTCAAGAATTCTCTTAATCTCACGATTCGATACCTCGGCCTGACCATTCGTTTGCGAATGGTATGGAGTAGCGACCTTGTGCTTAACTCCATATTGCTCCAACACTTTTTACAGTGGAGCATTGCAAAAATGTGATCCGCCGTCACTTATCAACACACGAGGCGTACCAAAACATGCAAAAATATTCTTTTTCAAAAACTTGATCCCGGTTTTACCGTCAGCTTTAGGTGAAGCAATCGCTTCCACCCATTTGGATACATAATCAACCGCGACCAAAATGTACTCGTTCGACAAAGATGATGCAAATGGCCCAACGAAGTAAATGCCCCAACAATCAAATACTTCTACTTCCAAGAAGCTTTGAAGGGGCATTTCATCACGTCTATCGATTCCACCATGTTGATGCTTTTATTGGCTGATTGGCATCTATGTTTGGCTAAAATATAATAGCAGCAAAATGTAATACAATGTATAAGTCTTGCAAATATAAAATAACAAAATAGGTACAAGCAAGATGTTATATGGAATGTCATGACATCAACTCATGACATCGCGCCTGCAGAACTGAAATGAAGATTCAGTTTGATTCTCAACAGATACAGAATATTCTATGAATATTATGTAATCCAATGTGGCGCAGATTTAAAGGTCAATAGAATCAAGTCAGAATATTGAAGAATCAAATCAGAATATTGAAGATTCAGCAGTTTCTAATTTAGGAGATAAATTAGGAAACTTGTGATTAAAGATCTTTCTTTTAGCAGAAGATATCTGCAGATTTGTAACAACCAGTAGTGCTGCGATTTGTAAGCCCAATTCCAATTGGGAATAGGTTATAAATAGAAACCTTTGTAACCTCGTTTAATAGACAGAAAATATAGAAAACCGTGTTTAGGAAAGATGTAGTCATTAGGGTTTCTATAGGTAGACCACCCAAGCTGTGGGATGGCTGCCATGTCCTTCTCGAAACCTGTAGGTAAGAGAAGTTATTGTTCTCACTCAAAACCTCTAGGTAAGAGTTGAGTATTTTGTTCTTGATTGAAGCTGTGAAGCAAGATCAAGTTAGTGTTCATTGTTAATTGTTTAAATAGCTATTGCAGGGTTGTAACAGTTAGGTATCACTAGGGAGTGAGCAGCGGTTCTCTTTTATTAGATGGGGTTCTAAGATAAAGGTTACATTGGGTATTGACTAGGTAAACCAGAGGTTGTTTATCTGTAAACCAGATGTTGTTTACATAAAATAGTACTACTGATAGTGAAATCTTCTTCCTGGCTTGGTAACCCCCAAAGTAGGTAGTTAAACTGAACTGGGTTAACAATTCACTCTGTTATTTATCTTCTGCAATGTATTGTCTGTTCAGTCTTGGATGTTGTAACATCGCGTATAACATCAGGTTCAAGTTTGATAGCTGTTTCATTTATATAACCAATAAAGATTACAATATGGTTATGTTGACTAAACAAACATGATCCTAGTACTCATGGACTCCTTCTTAGGGGTAATTAAAAATTGGGGATCTTTCTGTTCTGCCTTTGCTAAGTTAATAACAGATCAGATGTCTTAACATCATAAGTGACATCCTGCGTCTGTCATACTAGAATTTCACACCACTTCTCTGACAACTATCACAAATCGACACGTGATAGTAGGCGTCTTTAAACAAAGTAGGCCACCAAAAGCCCGCCTGAAAGACTTTGGTTGCCGTACGCAATCCATTGTAATGCCCACCATAAGGCGAATTGTGACAATGCCACAAGATACTTTTTTATTCCTCACTTGTGACACATCTCCTCAAGAGATTATCACTACTCAACTTAAACAAATAAGGCTCATCCCAAACATAAAAGTTTGCATCGGACAAGAACTTCCGTTTTTGGTTCCAAGTTAGATCTTCGAGAATCCACCTGGTCGCTTTATGGTTAGCCATGTCCGCGAACCAAGGTCTAACTTGGACCATAAACAGTTTCTCATCCGGAAATTCTTTTTTCACCTCACTTTCTCTTTTTTTTTACCTCAGTATTCACTAATCGAGATAAATGATCAGCTACCACATTTTCGGACCCTTTTTTGTCTCTCACTTCAAGATCAAACTCTTGAAGTAAGAGAATCCACCTTATTAGCCTTTGCTTTGAGTCCGGCTTTGTGAGCAGGTACTTGATAGCTGCATGGTCAGTATAACACACAATTTTTGAACCAATCAAATAAGAACGAAAATTTTCCAATGCGAACACAATAGCAAGCAATTCTTTTTCGGTTGTCGCGTAATTGACTTGAGCTTCATTTAAAACTTTGCTCGCATAATGTATATCATGAAAAATTTTGTTCTTTCTTTGTCCTAACACGACACCCACCGTATAATCACTCGCGTCGCACATGAGTTCAAAATCAAGGGACCAATTAGGAGCGACGATAATGGGTGTGGTGACCAATTTTTCTTTAAGCTCTAAGAATGCTTTTAAACAAGATTCATCGAAAAGAAATTCCGTACCTTTGTTGAGTAGATTACTCAGAGGCTTAGAAACTTTAGAGAAATCTTTGATAAATCTTCGATAAAACCCCGTATGTCATAGAAAGCTTCGGATTCCTTTCACATTCAAGGGAGGAGGCAACTTCTCTATAACTTCAATTTTTTCTTTATCCACATCAAGGCCTCCTGAAGAAACCTTGTGGCCGAGCACAATTCCTTCGGTAACCATAAAGTTGCACTTCTCCCAGTTTAGAACCAAATTCAACTCCACACATCGACTTAGCACGGTATCAAGATTTTTTAAACATAGATCAAAAGAAAGACCAAAAACCGATAAGTCATCCATAAACACTTCGATGCACTTCTCAATCAAGTCGGAAAAGATAGCTTGCATACACTGTTGAAATGTTGTCAGTGCATTACATAACCCGAAAGGCATTCACCGATATGCAAAAATACCGAAAGGGCATGTAAAAGCCGTCTTCTCATGATCCTTGGGATTGACTACAATTTGATTGTATCCCGAATACCCGTCTAAGAAACAATAAAATTGTTAACCAGATAGTCTCTCGAGCATTTGATCCATAAAAGGCAAGGGAAAGTGATCTTTTCTCGTAGCTTGGTTTAGCCTACGATAATCGATACACATCCTCCAACCCGTCACGATTCTAGTTGGAATTAGCTCGTTCTTTTCGTTACGGATCACCGTCATTCCACCTTTCTTGGGCACCACGTGAACGGGGTTCACCCAAGCACTATCCGAGATAGGATAAATCATACCGGCTTCTAAGATTTTCACTACTTCCTTTCTCACCACCTCTTTCATTACCGGAGTCAATCTTCTTTGTGGTTGAGCCACCAGTTTAAAGTCGTCCTCCATCAAAATCTTATGCATACAAAAGGAGGGACTAATTACTTTGAGATCGGAAAGAGTCCATCCCATTGCTTCTTGATTTTTTTCTAAGACCACAAGCAATTTTTCTTCTTCACTCTTAGAAAGGGCATTGCTAATTATAACCGACTTGTTTTCATTTTTCTCGAGGAACACATACTTCAAGTGTGAAGGAAGCATTTTCAATTCAAGTTTACTCTCCTCTTTTGTAATTGGTATTTTCAACTCATCAACCACATCTTCCAAAAGAGAACTTTCTTCTAATGCTTCCAATTCCTTCAAGCATTTCTCCATTTCTTTTTCTTCATCTTCATTTAAAATTTGAAGAGCATTTGTGAGAGCTCTCTTAAGAGGAGTAGACGCATGATTTTGCTTCTTCACTTGCATGATAGCTTCATCGATCGCATCCACTCGAAAGCAATCACTTGTATCATTTTTATGCTTCATCGCTTCAAAGAGGTTAAAACACACTTTTTCATCCAAAACTCTGACTTTCATTAGACTGTCATCGATATCGATCATTATCCGAGTGATTTTCATGAAAGGTCTTCCAAGTATTAGAGGTGTGTCATAATCCTCCTCCATATCATTCACCATAAAATCGATCGGGAAAAAGAACTTATCAACTTTAACTAACAAATCTTCCGCAATCCCTATAGGATGAGTGGTGGACTTGTCGGCTAACTGCAAAGTCATCCTTGAAGATTTCAACTCTATATTCCCCAATCTTTTCACAAGAGATAATGGTATCAAATTAATGCTAGAACCCAAATCTATCAACCCTTTACCGATATAGACACTTCCAATTGTCACCAGTAGAGTAACGTTTCCCGGATCGCTTTCTTTCTTCGGTAGAGTTCTTTGAATTATAGCACTACAACACGAGTTAAGGTCACAACCTATTGATCTTTAAATCTCCTCTTCTTTGTGATAATATCTTTGATAAATTTAGCATACATAGGCATTTGCTCCAAGGCCTCGGAAAATGGAATATTTATTTGCAATCGGCTAAAAATATCCATAAAACCTAGCATAATGCCTAGCATCATTTTTCTTAGATCGAGCATGGGGATAAGGTAGATTTTGCAATGGTATGGAAGTCTCCTTTTTCTTTCCTTTCTCTTTTTCTCTCTTTTTCTTTTTCTCCTCTATCTCAAGATTTTCTTTCTCAACTAATTCTTTCTCTTTCTCATTTTCAACTAAGTCACCCTCAACATTTTTTTCTACTTCAATCACTTCATCTTTTTTTCATTTTCAAATACAACATAATCTTCCTCAACTACCTCTCCTACCCCCATATCAATAGTTCTACCGCTACGGGTTAGAATGGACTTACAGTGCTCTCGAGGATTTTCTTGTGTGTTGGCCGGAAAAGGACCCTTGTGTTGGTCGACAAGTTGTTTTGATAATTGACCAACTTGAGTTTCAAGATTCTTTATGGCCGCATCCGTACTCTTTTGGCTTGCAATTGACAATTGCATGAATTGGCTAAGAGTATCCTCCATTGAAAGCTTTGTTTGTTGAGGTTGTTGATTGTAACCACCTTGATAAGGATTTTGACGATTCGAAGGACCCGAATCCAGTCTCCATCCTTGTTGATAACCTTGATTACCTCTTTGTTGGTAACCTTGGTTATTTTGCTAAGGTTGTCGTTTTCGTCCACCATAGCCTTGATTAGGATTTGAAACATAATTCACTTCTTCGCCGGGTGGAGGACAAAAACCAATTTAGTGATCACCCCTACAAAATTCACAACACATCACTTGTTGATTTTTAGTAGGGATCTCATGCATCTCCTTAATTTGTTGAGGGAGTTTCAACATTTTTTGAGTGAGCAATTCGACTTGTTGTGTCAATAACTTGTTTTGGGCAAGTATTGTATCATTCGTGTTCCACTCAAGAACTCTCGGATTTCTTTGTAATGTACTACGATTGCGTTGCCCTTGATGATCATTCAAGGCCATTCTATCAATGATAGCAACTGCTTCTCCAACACTCTTTGACATCAAAGACCCACCCGCGGTAGCATCTAAAAGTGTTTTCTATTGTGGTTGAAGTCCATTTCTAAAGATATGGATTTTAGTCAATTCATCAAATCCATGTCCTTTGCATTTTCGAACCATAGGTTTGAACCTCTCCCACGCTTCATTGAGAGCCTCACTTTGATCTTGTGAGAACACAGAAATGGAAGTTTTTGCTTCCATGAACCTATTATGTGGAAAGAATCGATCTAGAAATTTCTCCTCCAACTTATTCCAGTTAGTCATGATATTGTTTGGTTGATCAAGATACCATTCCTTAGCTTTTCCTATCAAGGAATGAGGAAATAGTCTCTTGAAAACCTGTTCTTCTTCTGTCCCCGGAACACCAATGGTTCCGGCGATCTCATAGAACTTCGTGAGATGAGTGAAAGGATCTTCGTGATCTAATCCCGTGAAAGGATTTTGATATAACAATTGAAGTAACCCCGTTTTCATCACTGAGTTCCTTCCATTGTTTTGATCATGAGAAAATTGATCATTCAATCGAGGGCTATTAACACAAGGCCCTCGAGGTGGAACATTAGGTACTGGTGCTGCCATTTCTCCCTCAACTAAGTTTTCAATCGGAGTTGAAGAAGAAGAAGCTTCCTTTTGTTGTCTTCTTTCCTTTGCTAGTTTCCTTCGTCTTCGAGTTTTTCTATTTAATCTACGTCCAGTCCTTTCAATCTCAGGATCAAAAAGGAGTTGATCTACAGGTACACTTCCTCGCATAAACTGGTTTCTGAAAAGCTAACCAAGCAAATTAACAAACACTGTTAGGATAAGATTTGTTCTGATCAATATTCTATGTTTTGATGATAACATTATATATGAATTTTGTATAAGACAATGTGGTACTCTAATCCTTTGCATTTTCCATTTCACGAAATATATAGAGTATGCACAATTCAGCGCTCAGAAGCACTGACTCAGAAGGTTCTGAATGGCTACATCAGAACATGCTCTGCCAAGACATCAGAAGATGGTCAAGCAGAATCAGAACATGAACTATGAAGCATCAGAAGAACATGAAGTCAGAAGCAGAAGCACTGATCCGCTGTCGCGCGCGGGTCAAAAACGAGTATTTTGTAAAACGTAGTACAACGACAATGGCTCGAGTCGTATCGCAAGCATTCTTGATTTTATTAACTAAAATCTAAATCGATTAAAGGGGGGGTTGGTTTGGTCGGAAAAAAAGATTATCAAAAGTGATTATGAAAATAAGTTGTTTTGAAATAAGTGATTATGAAATAAGTCAATCTACCGATTCGATTCCTACTAATCATCGACTATTATAATTTCACTATCCTAAGCGGATTCCGTTCCCGTTCGATTATAATATGATCAACAAGCGCAACAACATTATACCAATTATATTTCCCGTTTGCCGAATTAAGCATTCGGTTAAGCAAACAGCGAATTAACGATTAAGCAACGATAAAACGCAAATAAATTGGAAAACATAATCAATCGAACCAAATAATATATATTATGAATATCAAATTAAGCAAAAGATAAACAACATATATAATTGAAGGAAATTTTATTGCAAAATTATAATAATCTCATAGTTTTTGGAACCTGAATACGGAAGATTAACTCGAAAGGATTAGTTCGCCATGGATCAATTCGTACAAGCTTTGTTTTTTTCGTGAATGGAAGATGGATGAACAGTGTCGCGGCTGCTACCCTAAGGGGAAAGAGAACGACCCATTTTACAGTCCAACTGGGTCAAACATACGACCCAGGCCCAAAACTAATTGACCCGAAACTTAACTAAAACTAGTGCTGCAACTTCAACGAATTTTCTGGCCCTTCTACAGTCCGATTCTGACTTCGACTCCAACATAAGAATCGTAGCTCTTTCTCTTAGCTTTCCGTCGATTATTAGAACGCCTCAATCGGACTCCTGGAACTCCAGTTATGATCGTTTCCGTGCAGACTGCTAAAGCTGAAAATTAAATACGAAAATCAAATAACAATAAAAATAAATTAAAATATAAAAACATAATAAAATAGAAAAATAAACAAATCAAACCATAGAAATGCCTAAGTACAAACATAAAGGAATGTGCATCAAAATACACTGATCAAATTCCCCCACACTTGAACTTTTGCACTCCGAGCAAAATGAAAAGAAAGCATAAATACATCAACAGTTACTCATCCTAGGCTACAAATCTTCTTCGGGTAAGTTTGCATCGACAGGTACTAATCTTGCACACTAAGGACATCGTAAGAACACTAACCACAGATATGCAGACATAAGGCTCCTAAATACACAAACCAATTCAAATCATATTATTATACCATAGCCTAACTAACTCATCCTTTTTGCTCTTTTTCATTCAGGCGCAATCACATTAAGCCTGTTATCTCCACACACTTATAGCAGGACGAACGGTTAGTGACTCTGATCCTTTTGCACGGGGTTCCGGTACTTAAGTGGCATAACCCTTTGTTTACTCAGATGTAGTTGCGGGGGATCGGACCGTAATCCTCCCTACCAAGTTCAGCACCAGAAACCGCTGAACCAACTAACAAAGAGTTTTGAAAACTTTTTTTTTGAAGATTACACAACCGTTGGGTTAAGTGACCGGGTGAGGGTCACCAAACTTAGAAGGTGTATTTTCTTTTTCTTTTCTCTCTTTTTTTTTCTTTTCGGAACATTCACTTATATTCATCGGTTTCTCTGCGTAAAGTGTGTGAGAGATGGTGCCGACTGCTGAAATAAACTACTTAAGAGTTGTCAAAGAATGAGAAATTAAGTCTAAAACATAATAACAAATTCAAATCAATTTCCATATGCAGGAGACTCACGGTGTTAGAACGATGCCGATCTTATGAATTTTTCCCAAGTCTCCGCAAACTCGACTCAAATCAGTCTATAGCCTAAAACTTTCAAGAAGATGCATTTTTTATTGGTTGAAATTAAATAAAAAAACTAACAAACATAAATAAAACACACGATTTCCTCCCCCACACTTAAACTAAGCATTGCCCTCAATGAAAGGACATTACTAATAAAGTAAAGAGAAGGAAAGAAGGACTCCCTGATCAAGTTGCAGTGTAGTCAGGTGCTTCCAACGAAAGCTCCTCTATGCTGACATCTTCAGGCACCTAACTTCCATGGAATAACTTCAGCCGCTGCCCGTTAACCTTGAAGACTTTGTCAGTACCTGCACTTTTTATTTCTACTGCACCATGAGGGAAAACATTAGTAACAACAAAGGGGCCGATCCATTTGGATCGAAGTTTCCCAACCATAAGCTTAAGCCGGGAGTTAAACAGTAAAACCTGTTGGCCCACAGAGAATTCCTTCCTAGAAATCATTTTATCATGGAAGTGCTTAGTTTTCTCTTTATAGTTCCTAGAGCTCTCATAAGCCTCTAATCTAAGCTCTTCCAACTGTTGTAATTGGAGTTTTCTTTCAATACCTGCTTGTTGCATCTCCAAATTACAATTCTTCACCGCCCAAAAAGCACGGTGTTCTATCTCAACAGAAAGATGACATGCCTTACCAAAAACAAGTCGATAAGGAGACATCCCAATGGGTGTCTTGAAAGCTGTTCTTTGAGCCCAAAGTGCGTCTTCTAGACGACGGCTCCAATCTTTCCTGTTTGGCTGCACCATTTTCTCTAAAACCTGTTTTATCTCCCTGTTTGAGATCTCAGCTTGCCCATTAGTCTGGGAGTGATATGCAGTAGAGACTCTGTGCACAACTCCATACTTCCGGAGTAAAGCTTCCATGGTGCGATTACAGAAATGAGTGCCTTGGTCACTGATGATAGCTCGCGGTAATCCAAACCTGCAAAAGATATTAGACCTGACAAACTCTGCAACAACTTTAGAATCATTAGTCCTAGTGGGGATAGCTTCCACCCACTTTGAAACATAATCAACAGCAAGTATAATGTAAAGGAAACCAAATGATACAGGAAACGGACCCATGAAATCAATTCCCCATACATCAAATACCTCACAGAAAAGCATAGGCTGCGGAGGCATTTCACTCTTGCGAGTGATGTTTGTACCTGCTATCTGGCACTCTTTACAAGTGCGGTAAGTCTCAAAAGCATCCTTAAAAATAGTTGGCCAATAGAAACCTGAATCAAGGACTTTTCTCGCAGTCCTTTGAGGACCGAAGTGTCCGCCGACTTGAGATGCATGAGAAAATTTCAAAATAGATTCAATCTCATTGTCGAGGACACATCTCCTGATTACCTGATCACTACCAAACTTCCATAGATATGGATCATCCCAAACATAATATTTGGCATCACTCTTGAGCTTATGAACCTGTGATCTAGATGCACCTGTAGGAAAAACACCAGCAACAAGAAAATTAACAATGTCAGCAAACCAAGGTGTGATCCCATGCAAAATAAACAGCTGCTCATCAGGAAAGTCATCCTGAATAGGAAAAGGCTCTTCATCTCTCTCTATCCTGCTCAAGTGGTCAGCCACTAAGTTTTCAGCTCCACTTTTGTCTTTAATCTCGACATTAAATTCTTGGAGCAACAACATCCACCGAATCAATCTTGGTTTTGCATTCGGCTTCTTCAGCAAGTACTTTAAAGCTGCATGGTCAGTAAAAACAACAACCTTGGAACCTAGCAAATAAGATCTGAATTTGTCAAGAGCAAAAACAATAGCTAGCAGTTCTTTTTCAGTGGTAGTGTAATTTGACTGTGCAGAATCTAAAGTCCTAGAAGCATAGTAAATAACATGGGCAGCCTTGTCAACTCTTTGTGCAAGGACAGCCCCAACAGCATAATTGGAAGCATCACACATAAGCTCAAAAGGAAGTGTCCAGTCATGGGGCAGAATGATGGGAGTGGAGGTCAATGCTTTCTTCAAGAAGTCAAACGCTTGTTTGCATTTGTCATCAAACTCGAAAGTGACGTCATTCTTCAACAAGTTTGACAGCGGAAGAGCTATCTTGCTGAAATCCTTGATGAAACGCCTGTAAAAACCTGCATGACCAAGAAAAGAACGAATCTCGCGAATGCAAGAAGGGTAAGGCAGTGTAGAAATCACATCAATCTTAGCAGGGTCAACAGAAATTCCTTTTTCAGAAATAATGTGACCAAGAACAATTCCCTGCTCAACCATAAAATGACACTTTTCATAATTCAACACAAGGTTAGTCTCGATGCATCTTTCTAAAATCAAGCTTAAACTGTTCAAGCATGCATCAAAAGAAGAACCATAGACAGTAAAGTCATCCATAAACACTTCCATGCAATTTTCAATAAAATTAGAGAAAATACTCATCATGCATCGTTGGAAAGTGCCAGGAGCATTGCAAAGGCCAAAAGGCATCTTCTTGTAAGCAAATGTACCGAATGGGCACGTGAAAGTGGTCTTTTCTTGATCTTCAGGTGCAACATGAATCTGAAAGTAACCTGAAAAACCATCAAGAAAACAATAATGTGATTTACCAGCTAGCCGTTCAAGCATCTGGTCAATGAACGACAAAGGAAAGTGATCCTTTCTAGTAGCCTGGTTCAGTCTCCTGTAATCAATACAAACTCTCTAGCTGTTCTGGACTCTAGTGGGAACAAGTTCATTCTTTTCATTTTTTACCACTGTGAGTCCAGATTTCTTAGGTACAACTTGCACTGGACTTACCCACTTACTGTCAGAGATAGGATAAATGATACCTGCTTGCAAGAGTTTGGTTACCTCTTTCTTTACAACATCAAGAATCAAAGGATTAAGCCTCCTTTGGGGTTGCCTTACTGTTTTCGCTCCATCCTCAAGTAAAATCTTGTGCATGCACATCGAAGGACTAATACCTGGAAGGTCGGTTAATGTCCACCCGATTGCTTTCTTGTGCCTCTTCAATACCTGCAAAAGTCTGTCTTCTTGATTGAAATCAAGGTTAGAAGAGATAATAACAGGAAGTTTTTCATTATGCTCCAAGTAAGCATATTTCAGGTTCCCAGGGAGCTCTTTTAGCTCTAAGGACGGGGGCTGAATGATGGATGGAAGGCTTGGGGCAGCCGGGATGTCAAGAGCATCGACGGCAAAAACAGCCTCATCGGTAACAACTTCACCTGTAGGAAATGTATCAGGCTGCAAGGAAGCATCAATCTCAGCACAAAGGACACAAACGTTAGTGTCAGTGCAGTCAGGACATGAATAATTATCATCAAAATCAGAGAGAGATGGAAAATCAAGTGCAAATAATTCAGAACAACTCTCATCAACTAGTTCAGGAATCAACTCAATGTTAAAAACCGAATGCTCCTCCACAGGGTGTTTCATGGCATCGAAGATATTAAATTTTGCGACGATGCCACCAAATTCCATGGACATGGTTCCATCATCAACATCAACTTTTGTCTTCGCCGTTTTCATGAACGGTCTGCCTAAGATGATGGGAGCTCTGCTTGACTTAGTTTCTCCTTCCATGTCCAGAATGTAAAAATCTGCAGGAAAAATTAAATCGTTAACTTGAACGAGGATGTCTTCCACTATGCCGGTGGGACGTGCATTGCTCCTGTTCGCCAGTTGAACGATTAAACCTGTATGCTGCATGGGACCAAGGCAAAGGTTATTATAAATAGAAGTAGGCATAACATTAATGCCCGCTCCTAAATCAAGCAAACAATTATCAAATTTCTTATCCCCGATGGTACAAGGAATAGTAAAAGTTCCCGGGTCCTTGCACTTTTGTGGCAAGACCTGAGAGATGGCCGAAACACTTTGTTCGGGCTGAATGAAAGCAGAGATGCTTCTTCCAAAGTTGACTCTGTCACTTCCTTTCACTTTTCTCTTGTTTGTACACAGATCCTTCAGAAACTTTGCATACCTTGGAACTTGCTTAATCACATCAAGAAGCGGAATGTTTACCGCTACTTTTCTGAACATATCCAGAATTTCTTTTTCTTTGTCTCCTTCCTCAATTCCTTTATTTTTCAGAACTCTATGTGGGAAAGGGACTGGTGGCACATACTCATTTTCTTTAATTTTTTCAGTTTCGACCATAACAGAAGAAGGAGAAGAAAGTGCAGCAGGGGAAGGTTCAGATGGAGAAAGTTCAGAAGTTACCTCAATGAATTTTTTATTTTTTTCAGTGGCTGGTTCTGTAACCTTTTCGGATCTCAAAGAAATAGCGCTCACATTGGCATTACCATTCGGATTGACAACAGTTTGTGCTGGAAGTTGGTTCGAACCTTGAGCTTGCATATTATTTATTTGAGTAGCAAGTTGTCCCATCTGTGTGGTCAAGGTCTGAATGCTAGTGTCGGTTCTTTGTTGAAACTGAAGGTTGTTCACGGCCATTTGTTTAACAAGATCTTCAAGGGATGGTCCGGAAGTAGTGGCTGGAGGGGTGTGATGTGGCTGGGGTAATGGAACGGTGAGCTGTTGTTGTGAGGGCTGCTGATTTCCATATCGAAGGTTGGGATGATTCCTCCAATTGGGGTGATATTTGTTGGTGGACAAGTCAGGGGTGTTGTTGTACCTGTTCTGGTTGTAAAGGTTGGCTGCATAAGCTTGAGGCAGCTCGGTAACAGTATCATCTTTCAGAAGAGGACAAGTATCAGTGGGGTGATCATGAGCTGTACAAATGCCACATACAGTTGCTGTTTGAGGTTTCGCTACTGCAAGTTGTTTGACTAAAGCGGTCAGCTCATCAATTCTGGTTTCTAAAGCTCTGTTCGAGGAACCTTGAATTTGATGTACACCCTTGGTCTGGACAGAATTGGTTCGAGTGGTGAACTGCTGGGAATTTAAGGACATATTTTCAATGAGGGCCCTGGCAGCAGCTGGAGTTTTGTTAACAAGTGCTCCACCACTAGCAGCATCAAGAATGTTTCTATCCATAGGTAACAACCCCTCAAAAAAGTACTGAATGAGAAGTTGCTCGGTGATCTGATGTTGAGGACAGCTTGAAACCAACTTCTTGAACCTATCCCAGTACTCAGCCAATGACTCGTTATCTTGTCTAATACCACAAATCTTTTTTCAGATTGAAGCAGCTCTAGATGCATGAAAATATCGCTCCAAGAACACTCTCTTCAGAGCATTAAAACGCAAATAAATTGGAAAACATAATCAATCGAACCAAATAATATATATTATGAATATCAAATTAAGCAAAAGATAAACAACATATATAATTGAAGGAAATTTTATTGCAAAATTATAATAATCTCATAGTTTTTGGAACCTGAATACGGAAGATTAACTCGAAAGGATTAGTTCGCCATGGATCAACTCGTACAAGCTTTGTTTTTTTCGTGAATGGAAGATGGATGAACAGTGTCGCGGTTGCTACCCTAAGGGGAAAGAGAACGACCCGTTTTACAATCCAACTGGGTCAAACATACGACCCAGGCCCAAAACTAATTGACCCGAAACTTAACTAAAACTAGTGCTGCAACTTCAACGAGTTTTCTGGCCCTTCTACAGTCCAATTCTGACTTCGACTCCAACATAAGAATCGTAGCTCTTTCTCTTAGCTTTCCGTCGATTATTAGAACGCCTCAATCGGACTCCTGGAACTCCAGTTATGATCGTTTCCGTGCAGACTGCTAAAGCTGAAAATTAAATACGAAAATCAAATAACAATAAAAATAAATTAAAATATAAAAACATAATAAAATAGAAAAATAAACAAATCAAACCATAGAAATGCCTAAGTACAAACATAAAGGAATGTGCATCAAAATGCACTGATCAAGCACTAAAGTTCTGAATGGTATCACGCTCAAGCTATTCAACGTCAGAAGACAAGAAGATGCTCTGCACCAAGCTGTTGACTCTGAAATTCAAACGTTGTTATCTACAAATCTGAGTTCAGAAGCAAGTACAAGATGACAGGCTATTAAGTATAATCTCTGACTGACAAAAGGAACGTTAGAAGCTACAAAAGGCAAAGTCAGTAAAAGCAGCAAAAGCATGGCTCGAGGTAGTTGACAAAAGTGTGAAACATTAAATGCAGCGTTATACTATTCACGCAAAGCATTAAATGCAACCCAACGGTCATCTTCTCTCAACGCCTATATATAGAAGTTTTGATCAGAAGCAGCAAAGAGAACACTTGTGCAAAATACTGAAATGCTGTTAAAATCAAATCTCACGAACTTCATCTTCAACCTCACAAACTCTTGTAATATTTAGTGAGTGTTAAGCTTAGAACTTAAGAGAAATATCACTGTTATGATTATAGCTTTATAAGAAGCAATCTTACTCTTGTAAGCATTATTTTACATTGTTTGTAAAAGGTTCCTAGAGTGATCAGGTTGTGATCAGTAGACTCTAGAAGACTTAGAAGTTTTCTAAGTGGTGATTTCCTAGAGTGATCAAGTTGTGATCTGTATACTCTAGAAGACTTAGAAGTTTTCTAAGTGGATAACCATTGTAATCAGTTGGGTTAGTGGATTAAATCCTCAGTTGAGGTAAATTACTCTAAGGGGGTGAACTAGAGTAGTTTCGTTAACAACGAACCAGGATAAAAATACTTGTGTTCATTGTTTTTATCTTACAAGTTTTTAAAGTCACACTTATTCAAACCCCCCTTTCTAAATGTTTTTCAATCCTTCAAACACAAGGAATAAAAACTTAGAAATAAGAGATTAATAATAAGACTCAATACAAAAAAAAACTATTACAATGCTTGCAATATCTAAACAACAATCCCTGGCAACGATGCCATCTTGTTGAAAGTATATTGGAGTACTTTTAGTTTATAGTTTCCACAGGGATTGGTGCGATATCACCGCCGTTCTATAGTTTATATTGTCTTGAGTTAAAGTAACTTTGAGTTTGGTTTGGTAAAAGATCATTCACAAGTTTTAGTAGCAAGGGTTAAAATTTGGAAGTTCTAAGTTAAAAAGAAATATCAAGACTTGATTTCATCGACCTTAAATTGTACGTCTTTCTACGAATATGCATATAAATTCATTATCAATCAATATTATCACGTATCATTCGTCTATATCGTCCGTGTCTAAAACGGTATAACAAGTTTTTACTGTATTGTTCAACCAACGATTTCTCAACCGATCATACAACACAAATAACATTTATAAACCGGTACAAAGTGAATATCAAACACTAGATCCATGTCTAGACTTAATGTTTGATAGATGATAAAGTTAGGTCAAGGTAAAAACATTGTATTTCACAAACATCTAAACCATAGAAATTCAAGAGAACACAAACTAGATCATCTATATTGATTAATAACTTGTTCATACACAATATTCACAAGAAAAACATACAAAAGGAAAGGAAGATTACATCAAAGCCTTGATACCAAAAGGGTTTAGCTATCCATTGACATGGTAGCTTACACAAGGAGGAAAGGATGAAGAATAGCAAGCATCTACGGTGATTTCTCGACGATTAATGCTCTGATTCTTCGATTCTATGTTGCTACAGTGTTATAAGGTCTTTGTTGCTCTCAAAATGGTGTAACTTCCCCCCAATTTAAGTTCTGTTCCTTAAATAGAAAAACAGAAATTCGCAGACCGTGCTTAGCCCCATGAAGCCGACTTAGCGCGCTACCCAAAATAGTTAAACCGCCCAAAACCGTGCTAAGCACGCTCTGAACCGGGCTTAGCACGGAAGTTTCTTCCATAACTTCCATCTTTTTCTCAAAACCGCGCTTAACGCGCTACTACCGTGCTTAGCGCGCTACTACCGTGCTTAGCGCGGTAGCTTTTTCCAATATTCCTTACTTTGGGCCTTCAAATCTCTTCTAATCATTTTCCATGGTTCAAGCTTCCATCCATCAAGCAAAACTACAAATTTCAACAAAAATTGCATAGATAAGAACTATTCGATGATAAAATAAATATACGATTATATATACTAAATCAAAATAAAATAACTAATACTTTGTACTTAAAGACTCGAAAGTTACCAAAAATTACACTAAATATTAACACAATTGGGTAACTAATAGCCTCATACCTAGGTGAGTCTTAGGTAGAAGTCATAGGAAGGGTAGTGATTATTAGACGTTGGCCTATAGATCTAGAGGGGGGGTGAATAGATCTCACTAAGTTTTTACAGATTTTTCTACAGACTCGAGCGAAAGCGGTTCTGAATCGACTTGCGTCTATTCTGGACCGCTATTGCAAAGGTCGTATGTGTTTCAAAACCAAAGAGTAAGTGGAATTGATGGTGAAGTAATATGATAGCTAACCAATACGTTTAACAACTGAAATCCAATTAACTTCTAGATTGACAACTTTGATTTGCAATGCAGTAAGATTGGATTAAGCAAAAACACAAACACTTGGTGATAGGTTCAAATTGATAGTGATTCAAGTTGTGGTGAATTGTGATGTTTGTGCAGAACTTTAATTCACAATTTTAACACTTGAATCGTTGATCAATTTTGCACTTATAACCAATTATGAACAGAAAGTAAAAGAGAAAGTAAAAGCGACAAGAACACGATATTTGTTTAGGCAGTTCGTCGATCGTCCTCGCTACGACTACGTCTGCCCCCAATTCCAAATTGAAATTGGGTAATCTTTCATTAATGTTGAAAGTAGTATATACAAAGAAGATAACAAAGCGATAAACGATAAACCAATTATGTCGATCCTTTGAATCTTCTTCCCCCTTAATCTTGAGCCAGATCAAGGTTATCCAAGAGCTTCACTTTGATTCCCTTCTGCAGTGTCTTGATTCCTTGAACTCCCCGTTCCTCAATCGTTACACTCAGCCGAATCCTCAATGAACGCCTCTTGATAAAAACCCCCAAGAACCACCCGTCGTGGAGGACAAAACCCGCAGATTTTATTCACCAACAAACCCCACAAACCTTCACCCACTAGGAATCTTCAATTCCGTTCCATGGACGTTATCGAACTCATCACTAACCCGCAACGCAAGAATGATTATGTGTAATTGTGTTGGAGATGATGAAGAACGAAGATGAGAAGCGTTTGTGTATCTTTCAGTCGTTGGTGTTGCTTGAATAATTACCCTTGTACAATATATATGATTGCATAACAGTTAGAAACAAGAAAAACTGATTTTTGAACTTTCTTGATCAGTTAGGTCGACCACTTGTAGTGCTTAGGTCGACCTAACAGAGCTTGCAGAATTTTGCTCCCAGTTAGGTCGACCTGTTGAAGGAGTAGGTCGACCAGAATCCTCTTCTGATGCATTCTGGGGACATTTTCACAGATTAGGTCGACCTAGTTGATGTGTAGGTCGACCTAACAGGCTGGTATGTAGAATTCATCAATTTAGGTCGACCTAAATGATGTGTGAGTCGACCTAGCAGGGACATATGAGTTTTTCTCCATTTTAGGTCGACCTGGGTTGATGGTAGGTCGACCTAACTGCTGTTTTTCTGCATTCTTCTTGTTTTGCTTGTGTTGAGGCAACCTATAAACATATACACATAATGGGTTGACTTATGAGCGATCAATGCTTGCTTTTCTTTAAGTTTTCTGCTTCAGTCTTGTTGTTTGAATGCTTATTTGAGTTTGCCATGAATCAAAAACATCTTTGAGTGTAATCTTGTATTCACATACTCCCCCTTTTTGATGATGGCAAACCATTCGACTAAGCTCTGGTAGTAAATGATAAAGACTCAGCAGAGCTCCCCCGTACATCCAGCATCTATCTCTCAACAGGGCAATCTCTTAACAAAGCTCCCCCGTACATCCAGCATCTATCTCCCCCTTTATCAACATCAAAAAGAGAAAACAGGAGAATAGAAGAGTAACAAGAGAACCATAGATAATAATGCTAGCATGTATAGTATAGTAGGTAAAAGGTAGTTAATGGTAGAATGAGACACATATGTGAGCAGGAGCAGTTTTTATGCATGAGGTCACTATAAGCATGTTAATTGATAGCATATTATAGTATCAATAATATTTTTGGAAGTGAACAACAATTACGTTACCGCTTTTTCAATATGACGCCTGGCTTGATGATGAACTACCTTTATGCTAAAAAAATGTTAGCAAGACAAATAGATATATACATAAAGTAAAGAAATAATATTAAGAGAAAACAAACGTAATTAGCCCAAATTAGAGATATCGAGTATCCCTAATTCCCTACGAATGTTGAAATATTGCTCCGTTGCTAGCGGTTTGGTGAAGATGTCAGCTAGTTGCTTCTTGCTTTCTACATGTTCAAAAGTAACGTCTCCTTTCTCTACATGATCTCGTAGAAAGTGATGCCTTATTTCAATGTGTTTGGTACGTGAGTGTAAGACAGGATTTTTACTCAAGTTTATGGCGCTTGTGTTGTCGCACATGATAGGTATGTGATCAAGCTTAATACCAAAGTCAAGAAGTTGTTGCTTGAGCCATAATATTTGTGCACAGCAGCTTCCAGCAGCTACATATTCTGCCTCAGCAGTGGATAATGCAACCGATACTTGTTTCTTACTATGCCAACTTATTAATGAGTTTGAGAATAGATGACACGTTCCACTAGTGCTTTTTCTATCGGATTTGCAGCCAGCAAAATCTGAATCGGAGAATCCTACCAAATGACACTCATTTCCTTTTGGATACCATAGGCCATATGTAGTAGTTCCACGTAAGTATCGCAGAATTCTTTTGACAGCTTTCAAGTGAGATTCTTTTGGACAAGATTGATATCTTGCACACATACACACACTAAACATAATGTCTGGTCTTGAGGCAGTAAGATACAATAGTGAACCTATCATACCTCGGTATAATTTCACATCAACCTCTTTACCTTTCTCATCTTTGTCTAGATTTGTATTTGTTGCCATAGGTGTGTCAATTTCCTTTGCTTCACTCATTCCAAATCTTTTGAGCAGCTCCGTACAATATTTAGTTTGATTCACAAACGTTCCATGACTGAGTTGCTTGATTTGTAGGCCAAGGAAGAAATTTAGCTCACCCATGAGACTCATCTCAAATTCACTCTGCATAAGCTTAGAAAAGTCTTTGACAAGTTTTGCATTAGTGGACCCAAATATAATATCATCTACATAAATTTGGACTAAGAGAATATCCTTATCTTTTCTTTTAATAAAGAGAGTAGTATCAACTTTACCCCTAGAGTACCCTTGACTAAGTAGAAATTTGCTCAAACGTTCGTACCAAGCCCGAGGGGCTTGTTTAAGACCGTATAGAGCACATTTCAGCTTATAAACATGAGTTGGATACATGTAATTCTCAAAGCCGGGTGGCTGAGCAACATAGACTTCTTCATTTATATAGCCATTTAGAAAGGCACTCTTAACATCCATTTGGAATAGTTTGAAGTCTTTAGAACAAGCATAAGCAAGTAAAAGGCGAATAGCTTCGAGACGTGCTACAGGAGCGTATGTCTCTTCATAATCAATACCTTCCTCTTGATTGTAACCTTGAGCAACTAATCTAGCTTTGTTTCTAGTAATAACACCGTTTTCATCAAGTTTGTTACGAAAAACCCATCTAGTGCCTATTACTTGATGATCTCCCGGATGAGGGACTAAGTCCCAAACATCATTCCGTATAAATTGGTTTAATTCTTCTTGCATGGCCATTAGCCAATGCTCATCAAGTAATGCGTCCTTAGCGTTTTTCGGCTCAACTTGTGAAACAAAAGCAAAATGATGGCAGAAGTTACTTATCTTTGAGCGTGTTGTAACGCCCCTTGAGATGTCTCCTATTATATTGTCAATTGGATGGTCTTTCACGTTTGTCCAGGCCTTGGGAAGTTCTTCATTGTTTGAGATGCTTTCTTTTTCATTTTCATTGTGAGACTCATCTTTCTCTCTCTCAGCATCTTTCTTTACAATACTTTCATCCTCATCTTCCTTATCCTTTACAATGTCTTCAGTGGATGGGCTTGCACCATTAAATGAAAGACCTTTCTCGACATATTTTGCATAAGATTCATCAAAAGAAACGTGTACTGACTCTTCTACTATAAGTAATCTCTTATTATATATTCGATATGCTTTGCTAGATTGTGAGTAACCAAGGAATATGCCCTCATCAGCTTTAGCATCGAATTTGCCAAGATTATCCTTACCATTGTTCAAAACAAAACACTTGCAACCGAATACATGGAGATGAGATACATTTGGTTTTCTACCTTTTAGTAATTCATAGGGAGTTTTGTTCAGTATAGGACGTATTGTTATCCTATTCAAAACATAACATGTTGTACTAATCGCGTCAGCCCATAAATACTTTGGTAGATTACCCTCATTCAGCATTGTTCTTGCCAGCTCCTCTAGAACTCGATTTTTACGTTCAACTACTCCGTTTTGTTGAGGTGTTCTAGGAGCTGAAAAGTTATGCTCAATTCCATGTTTATCACAGTATTTTTCAAAAAGAATGTTTTCAAATTCTCCACCGTGATCACTTCGAATTGCAACTATTTTGTTGTTCATTTTGTTTTGACATAATCTTGCAAATTGAGTAAAGGCTGAAAAAGTTTGATCCTTACTAGGTAAAAAGATTGTCCAACAAAATCTCGAGTAATCATCGACAATGACAAAACCATAGGTGTTTCCACCTATGCTTTTAGTCCTTGAAGGGCCAAAGAGATCCATGTGAAGTAGTTCAAGAGGGCGTGATGTTGAAACCACGTTCTTTGATTTAAAAGAGATTTTTGTTTGCTTTCCCTTTTGACAAGCATCACATAGATGATCTTTTGAAAACTTCATTTTGGGTAAGCCGATTACTAAATCTTTTGAGACAACTTTATTTAGTAAGTCAAAATTTATGTGGGCGAGACGTCTATGCCAAAGCCATGAGTCATCGCCTAGAGCAACTAGACATTTGGTACTAGACTTAGATACCTCATCCAAGTTTAGCATGTAGATGTTGTTTACTCTTAAGCCCTTAAACATAATGTCTCTTTTCTTAGTATGTTCTATTGTGCATCCAGAATTTGTAAACATTACTTTAAAATCTTTGTCGCACAATTGACTTATACTTAAAAGATTATGTTTAAGACCTTCTACTAGCAGCACATCAGTTATAGTAGTGGTAGAAGGGTTACCAACACTTCCTTTACCAAGTATGGCTCCACGATTGTTATCTCCATAGGTGACATACCCCTTTTTCTTTGCTTGAAACTCAACGAAAAGAGATAGGTCTCCAGTCATGTGTCTTGAACATCCGCTATCAAGGAACCACAACCTTTCGGCAATGTCAAGACACTTTTCCTGCAAGATTAATTTAAAGAGGGAGGTCCCCAATTTTCATTGGGTCCTTGGTAGTGAGTACACAATTTGTTGCACTTAGGCAACCATTGAAATACTCCTTTAGGAACTAAAATTCTCCTAAATTTGCATTTTTCAATGGTATGTCCCTTTTTGCAACAATAATGAAAGGTAATATGATGAGAATATGGAGTTTTGCTAGTTGATACTTTTGGTACAAAAGTGTATTTACTATATAAAGGAGTATACGATCTTTTGAACTTGTTTGGATCAACTGCAAAAGTCACTTTTGGTTGTAGAGCCTTGTCTAACTTGGCTTTTAGATCTCTCACTTCTTTTTGCCAAATGTGACATGTCTCACAACCAAACCATGATGTAGGATCTAATTCATACATTGTTTTGAATGTCTAGCATAGATTGTTTTAAAGCTTCCATATCCCTTTCGGTTTTCTCAACTTTTGATTCAAGATATGAAAATAGTTTCTTATTTGAGGCCAAAAGTTTGAAAGCTTTAATTGCATCTCTATGTAATTCTTCAAAAGCAAGTTTTAGTTGAGAATGAGATACCTTATCTACGAGTTCAGGTTTAAGATGACTTACAGCTTTCTTTTTCTTGTTTTGATGAGCCATGAAACATAGGTTTGCTGATTCTTCTTCATCGCTTGACGAGCTTTCACTAGATGAATCACTTTCCCATGCTATGTAAGCTCTTTTAGATTTGTTATGACCTTTGCTTTGGTTCTTCTCCTTTTCTTTCTTAAGGTATGGACAATCCGGTTTGTAGTGACCGGCTTTCCCACAATTGAAGCAAAGACCTTTGATCTTTCCTTTGTTGTCGTCATCTTGTTTGAACATGTTTGATTGCTTTCTATAGTTGATCAATCCTTTGTCGGAATGTTTTGCTCCATTTTTCTTTAGATATTTGTTGTATCTTCGCACAAACAGTCCCATTTCCTCATCATCGGAGTCTTCGTCATCACTTGTGTCACTATCCTTTGGCTCTCGTTTTGAGGTCTTGGAGCTCGAAGCTTTTAGAGCTATTGACTTCTTCTCTACCTCTTTCTCCAGGTTCTTTTCTTTCTTTGTCCTCTTCTCATGCATGTCAAGGCATTTAAGATGCTGTTCATGTTCCTCTAGTTTACCAAAGAGAGTGGTAATGTCTAAAGTGTTTAGATCATTTGCTTCCTTAATTGCTGTAACTTTGGGCTGCCATTCCCTGTTCAAACACCTTAAGATTTTGTTAGTAGCAACTGCATTGGAAACAGGTCTATCAAGAGAATTTAATCGATTTTTCAGGTGAACGAATCTTTTCTGCATGCTTTCGATGGTTTCACCATCTTCCATGTGGAAAAGTTCGAACTCTTGAGTTAACGTATTGATCCTAGCTAGTTTGACATCATCCGTTCCCTCGTGGGCAACTTGCAATGTGTCCCACATAGCTTTAGCTGATCTACAATGGGAAACGCGATAGTATTCATCAACTCCTAGAGCTGAGATTAGAATGTTTCTCGCTTTCCAATCGTATGCATATTTCTTTTCTTCTTCAGCATTCCAAGTATCTTCTGGTTTTGGAACAACTGCACCAGCTGCATTTGTCATAGTGATCTGAAATGGACCATTGACAATAGCTGTCCAGATGTTCCTATCAATTGCATTGATATGGACACACATACAATCCTTCCAATAGCCGTAGTTTTCTCCGTTGAAAACTGGAGCTCTATTATGAGCCCCTTTAGGTCCAGAAGCCATCTTTCCAATAAGTGTTTCACGTAGCACGGAATAAACCAGAGCTCTGATACCACTTATTAGACGCTGGCCTATAGATCTAGAGGGGGGGGTGAATAGATCTCACTAAGTTTTTACAGATTTTTCTACAGACTCGAGCGAAAGCGGTTCTGAATCGACTTGCGTCTATTCTGGACCGCTATTGCAAAGGTCGTATGTGTTTCAAAACCAAAGAGTAAGTGGAATTGATGGTGAAGTAATATGATAGCTAACCAATACGTTTAACAACTGAAATCCAATTAACTTCTAGATTGACAACTTTGATTTGCAATGCAGTAAGATTGGATTAAGCAAAAACACAAACACTTGGTGATAGGTTCAAATTGATAGTGATTCAAGTTGTGGTGAATTGTGATGTTTGTGCAGAACTTTAATTCACAATTTTAACACTTGAATCGTTGATCAATTTTGCACTTATAACCAATTATGAACAGAAAGTAAAAGAGAAAGTAAAAGCGACAAGAACACGATATTTGTTTAGGCAGTTCGTCGATCGTCCTCGCTACGACTACGTCTGCCCCCAATTCCAAATTGAAATTGGGTAATCTTTCATTAATGTTGAAAGTAGTATATACAAAGAAGATAACAAAGCGATAAACGATAAACCAATTATGTCGATCCTTTGAATCTTCTTCCCCCTTAATCTTGAGCCAGATCAAGGTTATCCAAGAGCTTCACTTTGATTCCCTTCTGCAGTGTCTTGATTCCTTGAACTCCTCGTTCCTCAATCGTTACACTCAGCCGAATCCTCAATGAACGCCTCTTGATAAAAACCCCCAAGAACCACCCGTCGTGGAGGACAAAACCCGCAGATTTTATTCACCAACAAACCCCACAAACCTTCACCCACTAGGAATCTTCAATTCCGTTCCATGGACGTTATCGAACTCATCACTAACCCGCAACGCAAGAATGATTATGTGTAATTGTGTTGGAGATGATGAAGAACGAAGATGAGAAGCGTTTGTGTATCTTTCAGTCGTTGGTGTTGCTTGAATAATTACCCTTGTACAATATATATGATTGCATAACAGTTAGAAACAAGAAAAACTGATTTTTGAACTTTCTTGATCAGTTAGGTCGACCACTTGTAGTGCTTAGGTCGACCTAACAGAGCTTGCAGAATTTTGCTCCCAGTTAGGTCGACCTGTTGAAGGAGTAGGTCGACCAGAATCCTCTTCTGATGCATTCTGGGGACATTTTCACAGATTAGGTCGACCTAGTTGATGTGTAGGTCGACCTAACAGGCTGGTATGTAGAATTCATCAATTTAGGTCGACCTAAATGATGTGTGAGTCGACCTAGCAGGGACATATGAGTTTTTCTCCATTTTAGGTCGACCTGGGTTGATGGTAGGTCGACCTAACTGCTATTTTTCTGCATTCTTCTTGTTTTGCTTGTGTTGAGGCAACCTATAAACATATACACATAATGGGTTGACTTATGAGTGATCAATGCTTGCTTTTCTTTAAGTTTTCTGCTTCAGTCTTGTTGTTTGAATGCTTATTTGAGTTTTCCATGAATCAAAAACATCTTTGAGTGTAATCTTGTATTCACAGTGATTAAGTGAATAGATCGTTAACGGGTGTGTTGGCTGTAGGATCTATAAATTGATACTATCGTATATTGATTTCATCCCGGGCTTGGTAGCCCCCGGAGTAGGAAGGTTGTTCCGAACTGGGTAAACAATTCCTTGTGTTTTTTATCTTCCTGCACTATTTTTCGTTACTGCAGCCATCCTGTTCCATAGTATTTAATAAACAAATATTTGTGTCATGACATCTCATTTGAAATCACATATCTGATACCAGAATTTCAATGATTAACTGACAATGTAAAACTTCTTTACACTCCTAGTGCATTTCAATTAAATTCATAATTCAATCACTAAAATATGTGTGTCATGTAACAAAATTAGTCACAATATATTTCTTTTTCTTGAAACCATCCCTATGTCGCGTTGGTCTTCTAAGTGACTGACAACCTATTAACTGTCGTGGAGATTGATGTAATAGCTAATGACATTGGATACTTAGTAGTAAAGTGTTTCCCTTATCAAATAAAATAATAATAAAATATATTGTAGTTATTTTAACATACATAAAATATCACTTTTGTTAATAATTTCATTTAAGGAAAATACATTTTCTTTATTTAAATTGAGAGTTTTTGGAAAAATCATGTGATCATAAAAATACTTTGATTGAAGACGTTGTTAATGTATCTAATAAGGTAATTGAATGAGACAAAAAGAGTACTTTTTTAGCATATTTACTTACAAGCACTGCAAATTAAAAAATGTATATATCTTTCCCTAAAGTAGTACTTTACTAACTATATTGGTTGATGTGATGCGATAACTCAAAAGTTTCTTCACATTTATCATCATTATCTTCTCTGAAATCCATACCACCATACCTAAGTCACAACATTACAAATTCAATTATCCCATCTAAACACGACACCTACCACCACCGCGACATTAAAATCACCATCAACATTGCAACCATATGTAGTGGAGGCAATGTTGTGTAGTTTGGTGTATTGAGAAATCTTGAGAGCCTATCGCCAACCTCCTCTGTTGCACATACTGCCTCTACTGATTCTAATTCTACCTAGGTATGAAATAAAACAATTACGAGGTAAAGAGATGGTCTTAATGAAGGTATTGTGGGGTGGACCAGTTGGTGAAAGTTTGACTTGGAAACTTGAGGATCACATGAGAGAGTCTTATTTGTTCTTGTTTCTGTCAGATAATTTTTTAGGGCGAAAATTCTTTCAAGTGGGGGAGAGTTGTAACACCCCGAAAATCTAGATTAATTATTTAATTATTTATTTAATTAATTTAGCATGAATATATGAGTCATTGTGAAGTATTCGATATATATATATATATATATATATATATATATATGATGTTTTGGTGTTTTTATGTTGAGACCTTATAATGGTTTGTGATTATCTGTGATGGTTAGGTGTATTGAGGGATTTTGGAGTATTTTAGGATAATTAGAGTAATTAGTGAAATAGAATAATATTGGGGCTAAGTGAGGGAAAAAAGAGGAAAGCCATATTAGAAGTCCAGGGGTAAAAAGAGAAAAGAAGGAAGATAGGTATTCATTCGATCGTAAGAATAGGGAGAACACTGTGAATAGGAGCTAAGATACAGAGAGGCAAAGAGGTAATGCTTGAGTTAACGCGAAGTGGATTCAATAGAAAACTACATATCTAAGGTAAGGGGAGTTTATCTTGATTATTATAATTGATTTAAGTTTTAGATAATTGTAGGTTTTGGTTTGGAACTTTAATTCATGATGATAATATAATGATGAGATGAAATTGATGAATTGGTAGTTTAGTGTTGCAATAGGTTAGTACCCATAATGTAATAATAAACTAGATGGTTGTTGAGTAATGAAAACCAGGGATCTATGTTGAAATTGAAGCATGTAGTGGGTAGAAATCAAGACATTGGGAGAGTTTTTTATGCAGGAAATTGCATCAGGAAAACCTCGTTCGCACATATTCGTCAGGCGAATCGATTCGGTCACCGGGTGAGTCGATTGAAACATGCGTTTATCGGGCGAACGAGGAGGTCCTCGGTCGAATGTCTTGAGGAAAATTAGATGTTGGCTACTACCTTCAGTCGTTCGGCGAATGAGAGGGCTCGTCGAGCGAATGGACTGAGTAAAATTGAGATGTTGATTACTGGCTTCAGTCGTCGGGCGAATGAGGATGCTCGTCTGGCGAATGGATCCTGAACAAGAATTGTTGTAAAGGTCGTAACTTGAGCTTCTAAATTCCATTTGATGCGTCGTTCGAAGAGTAGAGGAGCTAATGAAATAATCTATAACTTGGTGGAATAAAATAAGATGTAGGACATAGTTTTCTAGGATTTGCTTTATGATGATACCTTGTGATAATATAATAGTAAGTATGATTTCTATTATGAAATTGAAGTAACCATGTCTTGTCGTTACTT